>NC_069384.1:141564000-141904000 GCF_027475565.1 Acinonyx jubatus
TAGGCCTTTCCTCATTTGTTTTTAATCTTCTCTAACAGATGCTTATTCCACCCTGCCTGATGTTCAATGTCTCTGATATTTTGCCTGGTTTTCAGTTAAAAATTGTTTTTTCCAGGCATAAAGGTAAATCATATCCTTGTTACCCCATCTTGTCTTGGAGCAGATGCCCTGCTTTTGACATTTTTCAGATTTAATTGGAATTAAATCTTGGGGCGCCTGGGTGGCTCAATCTGTTAAGCGTCCGACTTTGGCTTAGAACTGATCTCACAGTTCGTGGGTTCCAGGCCCATGATGGGTTCTGTGTTGACAGATCAGAGCCTGGAGCCTGCTTCAGGTTCTGTGTCTCTCTCCCTCATTCTCTCAAAAAAAAAAAAAAAAAAAAAAAAAAAAAGAAAAAAAGAATAAACATTAAAAAGTTTTGTTTTTTTTTTTTAATTTAGAATTACATCCAGATCAGGGATCAAGAGCTAGCTGTTCCATAGCTGAATCTTTTCCAAGAGTGTTTGGTTGTTCAGTGTTGTCAAATAAGTTGTCGATCCTGAGCAATAATGCAGCTTCCATATAAGAATCCATATTTCCAGCTCTTCTTGACATACCTTTTCTAGAAATACTGCAAATCAACCGTAGGGAATTGAGAAATGTAACTCAGTAATCAAGGCATTGTGGGTAGGTTGGGGAGGGTGAGAGCTGGGCTGCACATCTTCCTCATTGACGCCATTTGCACTCTCCACTCTTCTCCATCCTTCCTCATGCCCAGGAGGTTGACCTATATGACTGCAATCAAAAGATTGCCCGGCTCTCTGGCTTCTCAGTGGGTTCAGCCTATTATGGACACTGGCAAGGGATCAGGGTGGAAGGACGCAAGACAAGAGACTGGCTTCCTCATTGCTGGCTTAATGAAGTTTGACCAAGCCCCTCTTTGTAAGGCTGCAGCTTCTGACAAATGGCCTTATCCGTACTGTTCTCTCTCTCTGGGTTCTAGTGACCCTGCCTAAGTACAAGGGGGCTAAGAAACATAGATAAACCAATGATATACTTGGTGGACATTATTGCCCTGACTCTCTAGAGACTCCTGCAGGAACCTTTCTTCCTTAGCGCCAAGCTAAATCCTTTTGGCTGGAAGGGAAAGAGTAATGGGAAGGAGTTATTTAAGGCATCCACCTCCAGATTAGGATTCAGTTGTATTCCTAGAGACCCTCTTCTGTTTACGTTCTTTCAGAAGAGTATTTCATCAGTAGGACTAGGGTCACCTTCCTTGGTATAGTCTAGTTATACAATCTGTTTTGACAGCTCTGAGCAGAGGAATCCCTAAAGGAAATTTTAGATGTCACCAAATCATTCTATTCTAATCATATTTTATATTCTGTAATCTCAGCTTAATGATATTTCGCTCCGGAGCACAAATACACACTCCCACATAAAAGCACGCACGTGCATATTTTTGTACGCTACGTCAATTCACATTTCCCTGGGCTTTTCTGCAGCAGCTATGTGGTCCCTATCTGCAGCCTTCCTTTTTAAACCATTTTTTAAATGTTTATGTATTTATGTACTTACTTATTTTCAGAGAGAAAGAGAGGGGGAAGAGGGGAGGTCCAGAGAGATAGGAGAGAGAGAATCTCAAGAGCAGAACCCCACACAGGGTTTGATCTCAAAAACCGCGAGATCATGACCTGAGCTGAAATCAAGAGTAGGACACTTAACCCACTGAGCCACCCAGGCGCTCCTCTATCTGCAGCCTTCTAAGTAGTTAGTGATGAACACAGTCTAACTAGTTGATCCATTAGACCCACAATCACCTTCTCTTTGCACAGGAAAAAACTGGAATCCTGGAAGAAGTAAAATTCCAGAGAACGTTCTTGGATTTTAGATTCATAAGATAAAGATAAAACCTGCCTGCCAAGATTAAGAACACCGGCAAATGTGTAGGATAGAGGACGTAGATTCTGTGGCTTCTCTACCACAGGGCTGAGTGTAGGTCAAAGTGCAGGAAGAAATAGACGCCATTTCATGACGGTCAGATTTTAGCAAAAAGTAAAGAAGAAAGATTAATTATTGCTCCATTTAGATTTCAAATCTTGTTCATTCCCTGAAAAACAATAATGAAAGCTACGCTTTACAATGTTATGTTTTCATTACTAAATATTTTACATTTATGTTCCATTACTATTTTACTGAAATATTTTATGTTTAAAGTATAGTGTCCAACTGACAGTATCCTGCAGAGCTCATGGACCCCTTAGGGGGCAGGGCATGCCCCAGAGCACTGTGACCCTTGTCCTACCTCTGTATGACGGGATGGACAGAGCAGTCTCCAAGGTGCCTCCTAGCTCTCCAGTGCAGTGCCTCGAGGACCGACGATTGGTTTGGGGACTTAGGAAGAAGTCCTATCTGACAGAAGGCCATATTCTCAGGGCATTAAAACTGGGCATTATGAAAAGAAATGGTGACAATCACAGACTGTTGGAGCCTGCCTGGTGGCCTGTGGAGTAGGCTCCAATACTGTGTCTGGGATGAGGAAGGGGACAGGATCATAGCAATGGCATCTCCATCTTAAAATCGATGCTTGTTCTTGTTAGAATCACCATGATATTCTCAGTTACCCCTTCCACCTCTGTTCCAGCGGTCCTGGGCTGGGAACTGTGAATCCTGGCAGTCCCACGGACTCTCCCCCACCTCCTCCCTCACTCCCCCTCCTCAAACCTTGCTTTCACTCCAAACGAAACAGTAGAAACCACTTTTCTTTACTTGTCATGGCTGGAATCATCACCTCCCTCGAACAACCATCAAGGTTTTTTGATAGTCGTTTTTATCACTTATGATCCGCATATGATGCTTCACCTTATGGATTCATGAAATATACCTGTAAGGGGATTAGGAGATTGACGGTTTGCCCTGGGAGTACAAAAGCAAATAAAAACATATTTCATCACTTTGTTATGCACTGGTTTTATGATTTCTTAGCAACTTGTGTTTAGCAAACTGTTTCAATAAAAGTATATCATCTGCTAAATTTTACCAATTTATGCACTTTGTCCATTTTCTCACTTAATTTTCTCTCTTTTGCTAATGTTTATTTTTGAGAGAGAGAGAATGCTTGGGGGAGGGGCAGAGAGAGAGGAGGACAGATGATCTGAAGCAGGCCCTGTGATAGAGGATCTGAAGTGGGCTCTGTGCTGACAGCAGAGAGCCCAATGCGGGGCTTGAACTCACGAACCGTGAGATCATGACCTGAGCTGAAGTCAAACACCGACTAAGCCACCCAGGCACCCCACTCACTCAGTCTTCTATGGCCCATGTTCTCCAGAGGGCCACAGCTGTTTTCTTGTGACGATATATAAAGGGCAGAGACCTTGGCTTTTTGGTTTACTCTGCTTGTCACATTCAAAGTGTCACTGAGAATCACTATCCTGAAGAGATCCTTGCACCCATGTTCATTGCAACATCATTCACAATAGCTAAAACATGGAAATAGCCTAAGTGTACGTTGATGGATGAGTGGAGATATGTATGTATATATATGGTATAATCTATGTATCTATATATCTATATATATGGTATAATCTATCTATCTATCTATCTGTCTATCTATCTAGTGTAATATTAAAAAATAAAATAAAATAAAATCCTGCCTTCTGTGACAACATGGATCGACCTTGAGAGTGTTATGCTAAAGGAAATAAGTCAGATAGAAAAAGACAAAGACCATATTATCTCACTTGTACGTGGAATCTAGAAAAGCCGAACTCATAGAAATAGACAACAAAATGGTGTTTGCCAGGAGCTGGGTGCAGGGACATAAGAAAAATGGGGAGATGTTGGTCAAAGGGTAGATTATAAAGCTCCAGTTATAAGATGAATAAGTTCTGAAGATGTAATGCATGGCATAATGACTATAGTTAACAATATGGTATCACATACCTGAAAGTTGCTAAGAGAGTAGATCTCGAATATTCTGCCCGTACACAAAGAAGTGGTTACTAACTCATGTGATTGAAGTGTTAACTAACCTCACTATGGTCATCATTTCACAATATATACACGTATTAAATCATCAGGTTGTACCCCTTAAACTTACACGATGTTACATGTCGATTATATACTAATAAAAATGGGAAAAAATACATGGTAAAAAAAAGTGTCATTGACTTACACTTTCTATGTATGTGTCATTGGTGATAATAGATATGCTGAAATTTATTTCCTTTGTCAAATCCTTAATGAATTAACGGATCTAGTGGACAGTACTCAGTGGACAATGGCATGCCCCAAGGAAAGACAATCCGGACAACACAAGCCTCCTCGTGGAATGCTATCACCGATGAAACACGGTTATCAAAAAACAGAACTTGAACCAGATCAAGTCTTTCTATTTAATTACCACTTTATTGCAAATGCAAGGGTCAGAGGATCATGCTATCACCGTGAGAATGCAGCCAGCAAAATCCAGAACCTGGACAATTAGACGGAAGGAATGCTCAGACTTTTTCAGTACATTGTAAGGAAAACTAAAAGAAGAGAGCAAGGGGAAGACTTCTTGATTAAGAGAATCAAGTGACACATCAACCAGATGTGTGGGACTTGTTTGGATCCTGACTCAAACCAACCAACTGTAAAAAAAAACAAACAACAAACCAAAAGAACAACAAAAACTATGAGACAATAAAGGACACAAGCTTGGCTGTCTCATGATATTAAGAAATTATTGTTAATTCTGTAGGCGTGATAAATTATATATATAAACATTTATTTTTTTTAAGAATCCTCATGTTTTAGGGCCATGTATGGAAATCATTTTGGTTTAGGTGTCAGAATTCCTAGGATGTGTGAATGAGGTGAGGATTATAGAATGAAACAAGAACAGCCATGAGTTGATGATTGTTTGTAGCTGGAAGACAGATAAATGAGGGTCCATTGTTCTCTACTTTGGTGTAGGTTTGAAATTTTCTGTAGTTTTTTTTTGAACTAATAAAGAATCTTTCATTTGCCAATGCATTTGGGCTCACCAACACACATCATGTATAAAGTCAGTAATTAATAATGCCTACGAATACTGGGAGTCCCTCGACAGTTTACAAAGCAGCTAATTTATAGTCTCATGTCTCCCTCCTGGGTACTACTAGGCGAGATCTGTGTTGTTTCAGTCCCCACTTGGCAGAAAAGAATGAAGCTCAAGGAAGCCCAGGGTAACTGCCGCCAGGAAGCCGCGCGGACCAGAGCTAGAACGCCGCGTCTTAGAAATTCCACGTTCTGGGCTCCTCCCCCCACACCAGGAAGCTTTAAAAAGGTAGAGTGGGAGTGGGATAACGGAAAGAATTGTTTACCGAACGCTTCAGGACCCGACACAACCGCGGCTTCTGGAGTGGAAGGGAGCCCTGCGCGCCCGGGCAGATACTCTCCGCGGCCACCAGATGGCGAAGGCTGCTCGCCGCCCGGGGGAGGAAGGCTCCCGCGTCTTGGCGCGGAATCTGCGGCGAGACTCCAAGGCCAAGGGCAAGGCGCTCCGCCCGTGCGCGGAAAGATGCGGCGAGCCTAAAGTGACAGAAGTTGCTATGGGAGTCCACAAGCTTATGGGAGCAAGTTTAGGGCTTTTTAAGGAGGCCGGGGCGTGAGGGGATTAAAGTGGGGGGGGGGGGTGCACGCCGTGTTGCCTAAAATAAACAGTGACTCGCGCTCCGGGGTTGGTCCACGGATCCCTCAGAAGCCCTTTGGGGACCATCGCCCAGGGCCTGCTCTGTATGTGGCGCAGCTAATCCTACCCCCGGGGAACTTGATGCGCTTCTTTGGCCAAGCTCAAAGGATTCCGAGGGCCAAGGAGAAAGGGGGGAAGGAGTAAATGAATCTCCAGGAGAGGAGGTTTATTTTTCTTTTAAGCCGTAATAAAGGGAAATTCGGTGGCCATCAAGGTGAGAGTCCCCCATCATGTTAAAAAAAAATGCCCGTAAGTTTCAGGAGCTTTCAGGTTCCAGCGGGGGGGGGGACCCCAACAGTGTGGGCTGGGCCCAGGCCTCTTCCAGTCGCCCGCTGGAGTGCGACCCCGACGAGAGTGGGAGCAGGTGGACAGATTCGGCGCGTCTGAGTCCACGCGGGCCGGAGCTCACCTGCTCGAAAGCTAAACTTGAGGGGTGGGGAACAGAAGGATGGGGATTTTATGGTAGGTATGGAAGGGGACTCAGTCGGGCTCACCAACCGTTTTGCAAATTGTCTTTTGAAAGCGCCTCCCGATGATGCCGGCATCTCCGCGAGTGAAAGCCAAACTTTTGGAGTCGGCGTGCAGTGGAGTGCGGGACCTTGCGGCGCGAACACGAGAAAAGGGATGCGGCCGGCGTCCAGGCCAACGGAAAATGAGTGGCTTTAATTCCTGCCCCTACTGGAGTCTCAATTTCGATTAAACTCATGGAGCATGCGAGAACGTTCTTACTCCGGTACGTTTTTTGTGACACCTGCATTTTTTTTTTTAACTGCATCATCACACCCCCCCCCCCCGCCCCCACCCCCAGTCGTTTGGTTCAGAAAGAAGGCAGGCACTGTGGAGGAAAGGGAAAGCCGTGAGTCTGCCTTTACACCCAGGTTTAAAGCTAATCGAGGGTGTCTGAAAAAGCAGGAGCCTAGGATCCAAAGCTGATCTGGAGCTTGAAAGTCTCCATTCCGGGGTCGGGAGATGCTTTGCTGCAGACTCGGAAAGGGCTCCGAACCTCGGCCCTGGTTCGGAGTTTGGCGCGCGGGTCCGCGGCCTCCCCCACCCCTCCCCCCCGCGCACCCCTTTTCGTACTTACTCTTCCTGCCTTTCCCAGCGGGCCGCCCCCCACCCCACCCCCAGGAAAGCTACCCGAGGGGCCAGCGGAGTTCGCAGCTTCGGCACCGAGAAGGAATCTTGGGACCACGGGGAGAGAACGCGTGCCGGGGCTGAGTGGCGAGCGGAGGAAGGCCCAGCCCCGAGTTCTTCCCCAATCAGCAACCCTTCCAGGGTCTAGGAGAGGGCTGTTTGTTTGTTTGCCTTTTTTTTTTTTTTTTTTTATGTGAGTAGGTAAAGGACAGCGTGGGAAATGGCAAACAACAGCATTTCCACCTCGGAGCAGGGTCCTTTAGGCCCTTCGTCTTCCTCTGGGCGTTCGTTGGGGTTTCTTCGCTTCACTGTGCGCTTTTGTCTGGGGGCAGGAACCGAGGTGAAGCGCACCCCGGCGGAGCAGCAGCCCCGCAGGCCAAGGGTCTCCACCCTGCGCCGGGAAGGCCGCCCGCCCGGGTGCAAACGCGGGGACCCTGGCGGCGAATGTCAACAAACGGGGCGCCGAGCCCTTGATCTTTATTTAAATAGAGGCTTGTTTATCGGTGTCATCCCGGGAGGATTAATTAGATACATCTCTTCACAATTTGAAGTCTGACACTCCATCTTAGGAATGCCTTATCACAAGGTGTTAATTGGGGCCACTCAGCCACTTACGTTTCTATTAAACACTGTGAGGGACTTTTCACAAGTACCAGGTTCTTTTCGCCGTGCGGTGCAAAAATATACAGGACTCGAAATAGACCCGGGCCAGAGTCTGCTGCAGCCCGGCGGTGATTAGCATCTTCCGGCTTTCTAGAGGGCAGAGCGCTGTCCCTCGCAATCCCGTCGCATCTCCCAATACGTTACGGTTCCTCGGGGTGGGGCGGGGGGCGCTGACCAAGTGAGGGGGGGCTGCGAGTCCTCCCGCCAGAGTCTGACGCCGTCATCCACCGTAAGTGTGCATAAAACAGATTTCAAGCTTTCGTTTCTAGCGTCGTCAAATTCCGGGGGGCTTGGGCAAAGCGTTTGGAACAAGCACCATCGTAGACACGTGGGGCTAGAGGCCGGGTCCCCAAGGCCACGGTTGGCGCGGGAAGAAGTCGGGCCCACGAAGGGTGCAGGGAATGGGAAAGTGGGGGGAGGCTCCTGGCGGCCTGAATTGGGCGCGGAAGAGGAGGAGGTCCCGGCTGATGGCTCGCCTCCCAGCGGCTAATCCTCTTAGCGGCTGCATTTCCGCGCCACGCAGTTTAGCAGAAAGACCCTCCTGGCCAGACCTTTACCCCGGGAGGGTCAGGAAGGGGCTGGAAAGGTTTGCAAGCTGGGCCAGAAGCCGTCTGCTGATAAGCCTGGCGGGACGTCTGGCGGGGGGACAAAGGGCCCTCCGCCCCACTCCTGGGTTTAACGTTTCGGCGGGCCCGAGGCTCAGCCAGGGGACGGGGTGGCCTTCGCCCTCCTGGGGAATGGGAGGCAAAGAAACGGAGCTAAACTCTGGGCGAACCGCTCCCAGGCTGCTGTTCGTCGAGCGGCACTGCACGGGACGACTGGAATCCTCCTTTGTAAGCGTCGCGCGCGCCCCTAGCCCGCGCCGCAGCCCCAGCGTCCCCGGAGTCGCCGGCCAAGTTTGGCTGCCCGCAAAGCGCCCCAGCCAGCAGCGACCCAGGCGAGCCGCCCGCGGCCGGGGGTGCGCCTCGGGGCTCCGCGTAGAAAAAAAAGCCGCAGGTCGGAGCAGAAACTGAGCCGTGGGCGGCCCCGCTTCGCGCCGTGCTTCGGGGACCAGTAACTCGTGGGCGCTCCAGGGGCCGCGGGGGTTCCCGGGGAGCCCACATGGGTCCAGGGATGGGTGGCCCCAAGAAAGCCTAGGAAAAGGCGCAGAGAACGAAGTGGTCCCTGGCCCAGGCAGGTCCGGGAACCCACGGGCTGGGGGGCTGAGGTTTTTCCAGGCTGGGGCCCAGCATAAGCAATCAATCCAGCCTCTCTACATCCTCCCCTCCTCCCCACCCCCACGGGCCCAATACCCATTGTCCAGACTTCCCAGTGGGGCGAGGAAATAACCCCATTCATCTTCAAGAAAAAAAAAAAAAAGAAGATAAACAAAAGCAATCCCACCCCCTTATGACTACTGTGTCCACTTACAGATTCTAGAACATGGGGGTGGGGCTGGGGGAGGTAGGGAGGGGAACAGTGTTCATGCTGGAGAAGAGTGGAGGAGGAAGCAAAATAAGGTCTTTAGAACAAAAAGTAGAACTGTACAGAAGACGGAGCTATGCCGGTTCCCTTAATGAACCACATTTATTAAAAATGACTAAGACTGTACATAAAAATCCAAGATCTCTAAAAAGCCTATAGGAGCTGTGGCATCAGGTTTTAGTTTCTTCACATTACCGAGTTGGGTAGGGGGATGGCAAGAGGGTGAAATAGTTTTCCTTAAACACGTTTCAAGTTAGTACAGAGTAGCTGAATACATTCTTAACTATCTAAGAAGTAAACAGAATATTCCCAAACATCAGGGATGATGAGAGAACCAATCCCCCTGCCCCTGCAACTGTTGTCAGGTGATCTGGAAATTCTTTACAAAGCCAAAGCACCAATGTTACATAATCTCAGACACGTATGTAGACTATTTGTACAATATATCCCACATTATTCTACGGTGTATCTAAGCACACACAAAATTGTACACTTTAAAATTCTCTCTTTTTTTTCTTTTTTGGCGACTCCCTCTTGCCTGCCCTCTCCTGAGTCCTACTGGCCACCCCGGCACGCAGCAGAGGCCTGGCAAGTGAGGCGATCCTGAACTAGGGCAAACATGGCTTGTTTCCAAAGCCTAGGAGGAATCCAAGTCAGGTAAAACCAGCACCTTCAGGAAAGTTTTTCTCACCTCCTAGGCCTAGCATCTTTTGTCCCCAGCAGAAAGTAACAGTAAAAAGTCCCTTGTTGAAGCTTAAGGCCCAGCCCTTTTCTTCCAGAAGCAAAACATCTTACCACTCTGGGATTCTCTTTGCTTACAGATTCACAAATAGAAATGAGAACCGAGGCTTTCAACTCATCGGATAGCGCTCAGCACTCAATCTTCACAGCCCGATTCTCTGAATGTTTAGTGCCTCCAATAAATAGATCCAGAACCTCAAATAACCTTGGAATTTTAAAACACTTTGAAGTCCTTCCTTAATTTTATTTAAAAAAGAAACAAAAAATTGCCAGGCTTGTTTCAGTTACCTGCAGCAATCAAAAAGCTTTGGCACCTTCTTTTAGAGGATTGCACAAAACAGGATGCATCGTGGTGGAATGCAAACGTCTTTTTGGCAAACCTAGGCAAAGAAGACAACAAAAAACACCACCAAGTCCATCTGCAAAAAGGTAGCTCATTTTTACGAAGTTGAAGTAACTCTTTAGGGAGTGGTGTAAAAAGCGTAATACCCCCCCATGCCTTTTGAGGTGTCTTTGCTGTACTCTTCGGCGTTAATGTCCTCACACTTTATGGAGGGAGAATTTTCGTTGCTAGAGGTGCTAGGAGACAGCCGCCTTCGCTTACAAGCACTGGTGTATACCCCAGAATCATTGGAATCGAGAGACTTGATGGAAGGGGGTGTCTGTATCCAGGAAGAGCTAATTTCTTCTTTGACTTTCTCCTTGGAGAGCTGATCTTCGGAGAACACAGGGGGGCTGGTTCTGGAGGTCCATGGGAGTCCAGCGGCCATCTTCCTCTGGTAAGAACCTCGACCTCCCCACCCTGCCATGGCAGGGAAGGTTGGGTCAGGGTAATACCCCAGGGCGTGGGACGTCTGGAGGGGCAAGGATTTAATACCATATGGGAGCAAGGTGCTGGAAGTATATTCAGACTCATAGGAACCGATGTCTAGTTTGTTGGTCCCAGGTTGCTGGACAGGCGTGACAAGCCACCGCTGGGGAGGGTTGGCCACCTCTTCGCTCTGTTGGGGTGAAAGGAGGCCGTTGGTCTGTGGCACGGTTCTCTCGCCATTATAATATCGGGCTTGAGGTAAAGTGTTGACAAAGGGCTCCGGGAAGAAGGACTGAACGCCGTACCGACCTCCAGGGACAATCTGATGGGATCTAGGAGAATCCGTGGGAGATGGAGTTAACCTGTCATTTTCGGAAGCGGTGTACATGCTACAATATAAAGAGAAACACTTAAAAAAAAAAACCCTAATGTTGCCCCAAATAACCACCTCCCAGAAACCAAAAAGGCTCACTTAGTGGGTTGCACTGGGAGCACTGGTCTGCTGGAGTGGAGGGACGGAGGTAGGAGGCACATTGGCCCGTTTCCGCTGGACTCTTGGCTCATGGGGGAAAAGTTTCCTGCCAAGCATTTAAGGACTGAAACTATAGAGAATCCACCTTTCTAAGTGCTGGGAGTTAAAGAAGGTGCAACTCTCCTTCGTCAATGTCAGGGGAGGGGCGCTGGCTGTGGTGTTAGAAATTCCAAATTTAAAAAGTATTGTGGGGTCTTGCTGTTTAAGGTGAAAATTACATCCTCTTAGTTTTCAGTTTTTCTTATGTAAAATGATCATAATAATAATAATAATAAAAGAAGGGGAGTAATAACACCTGTTCCTTAGAGGATAAAAAAAAAAAGTTGGCTCACATGAAAAGGAAGGTATATAAATGCAGATTATGAAAATTTCAAATCTCCACTCAAGTGTTAAAAAAAAAAAAAAAGCTCCTCATTTTTCAGCCCTTAACCTTCCTTTAGAAATTAACAAAACCCTTCTGTGAAAATTCTAAAGCAAGATTAGCTGAGGGAAAACTATGCAAAAAATAAAAATAGATAAAAATCCCAAAGATGAAAATTCTTCCTAGAATGTTCTCTGAAAGTGTCTGGTTACATATATCCTGTTCAAAGGTGACCATACAAATATGAACAAAAGTTGCACTTACGAATCATAGTTGTCCCTGAAGCCTTTTGCAAAGGGGTTATGGTCAATCTTTAGTTGAGTTATCTAGATAGGGGAGAAAAATAGTCGTTGAGTGCGTTATCACACCGGACCTGGCTGTAGAGGTTCTTGGGACAGTGGGGACACTCACGTCAGTGTTCTGGTAGGCAGTCACTGCAATGAACTGTGTTTCCGAGAAGGTAAAGGTCTGAGTCTTTGAGGGCTCATTCAAGTCCTCCACACCATCCTCTGTAACTTCAACAATGTGCAGCCGGGGTTGGTACTTGTGTAAAGACTGTAAGACTATCATCTGGAAATGGTATAGAAAAAGTGTCGCCAAATCCCAGAAGTCTCTTAGAGGCTCAGCAAAAGTAAATCTTGACAAACTACATAGTTTTGCGATGGGACTCCCGCTTGCTCCCCACGACCGCGACATTTTTCTATTGTCATTTTTCAGATCTTATCCTTGCTGCTTTTGAAACCTAAAAACACAGCCCGGCATGCATATTTGATAAACACTCTTTCCTCTTAGTTTATGAAGTCCCCCAAAGCTTTTAGTATTTCTTTTCCTAATGGTCAATTCACTGTTACTGACATCTAGTGAAAATGAGAAAGGTCAAAAGAAAAAAAAAGGTTAGAAATAGGCGAGCAAACAGGGAACAAGTGCACATATTACAAATACAGTGAAGGGTACGGAAACTCGTTAGGAAAGGGATCTATCGCCAGAAGACAGCCCATCCTCTGTCACTCTACCTGGGTGTTGTTGTTGTTTGCGCCTTTGTTATTGGTGAGTTTTAATTTCCCAAAAGAAATCTCCTGTCTCATCCAGTGGGAACCAGTATTAGGAGACTCTGGGTGAACATACATTTTGTTGCCTAAGAAAAAATGAAACAAAACACAAAACCCAAGCATACAGGGCTGATTACAAATAGACACAAGGGGAGGGATGTCTGTTACCTCTGGGCAACATTTAAGAGCTACTCTTCCAGCCTAGTTTTCCCTGTGCTAGCTCTCCAACTAGACTCCACCCACAGCCCACCCAGGGCGCCTGTGCCTCCAGACTTCCCTGGACAAGGCAGTCATCTAATGCTAGCTCAAAACATAAAAATAGAACCACCAGGAGGTGTCTCTTGAAGGTCATTTTGGGGCCTTCTAAAGATGGAAGGGCAACGTCTGATGGAAAGTGGCTGGGTTTTCATGGGTGGACTCGACCTTGGCAGGGCTTTCTCAAGGTTTCAAAGACTGGAGCCCTTGCCCCCACCCCACCCCCACCCCGGGACAGAGGGTGGGGGGTAGGGGAGATTTAGTAGGAATTGGTAGGGGAGGGGTGGAAGGAGTAGGGTACGGTAAAAGTACCAAAGTTTATATTGACAGGCAAGAAATCGTGGCTTGGCAATTCTCTCCCTCTCTCCAGATTCAAACAATATAAAGAAACTCATACTAACACCTCTGCAGATCAGGGGGAAGTATTCGATTTAAATGGGAGTTATCTGAGTCCAGGGTCCCCCGCTGGCCCGCTCCTCCCTGCCCGGGCCTCCTTTCTCCTCACCCTGCATGTTATTGTCCGCTTTGCCACAGGTCACCCACTTGCCCCCCTGGAATCGCCAGTGATTGGGGTCCGCCAGCACCACCTCTACGAACACGTTGTAGTGGGCAGTGGGATTGAGTCCGTTTATGTTGAAGCTCAAGAAAGGAAACATGCGCCTGTGCAGGGGAATAGAACCAGGGAAAACAATTTACATTCGGACGCCCGGGAGCAGGCCCATTCTAGGCCGGGTTTGCGGCCACCTGGGGGTTAGGTCGGAGCAGGACATTTAGAAGTCTACAGAAAGAACAGAAAACCGCCACATAACGTGGCCCTTATTCTGCAAAATATTTCTGACTTGGCAACTCTTGGAACATCTCTTTTCGGAGACAATCGACCCCAAAGTCAGTATTTCCCCAGTTCCCTCTCTCGCCACTCAAGTCCTTAATTTTTCTTCCAGGATGTGAAAAACTCTTTCATTTTTCTACGTACAAGTACCAGAGAACGACAGTCAGTTGTTCGTCTTAAAATTTTTGCAATTTTACTCGTCAGGCTCCAAGTTCCGCTTGAGCGCCCCTCTCTCTCCCAGCACCCACGCCTCGCTTTCCCCGTTAGTACCCACTATTAGCAGTTGGAAGTGTATCAGAACTTTCTCGCGCCCGGAACCCCACCAGGTCTGGCTCCAGGGCCTGCCTAACCAACCACCCCGACCAACCCACCCTCCAACGCCCATCTCCTTCAGGCGCCCCACGGCGACTGTGGCGCCTAAACTGCGGGAGCCCATCTACTGCGCTCAGGAAGCCAACCCCTGCTCCTTTTCCCCATCCGCGGCTCTCCGCCGGTATGCAGGGAACAGCTAGTAAATCCAGCTTTGTGGACAAGCCCCAATTTCCATTTCCGCCTCCTTCTCGCCAGTCCAGGTGAGAGTGACCGGAGGGGAGGGGAAGGGAGGGGTGTGGGGGTGGGGGGAAGGTGGGGGTGGGGGGGGGGAACAGCTGTAACGTTAGCACCCACCGCACACAAGGCGGTGCGCAGACCCGCAGGGACCCCGGCTTGGAGATGCGCGCGGAAAAACACTCTTCCAAGCCAAGCGCGGAACGAACGGGCACGGCTCCCTCACCCCCCAGCCTTCCCCAGGACCACACAGTCACTCACTTGTCATTCACCTCGGGGCCCCTCGGCGCTGCGCTCACCTGCCCTGTTTCGTAATGATCATCTCGGTTTGGTGGCGGTGGAACTTGAGCCACAGAGGCCGGTTGCACAGGTAGACGTGGGCACGGAAGCCGGAACCAGGAACCCCCAACCCCCCCAGTCCTCCGCAGGAACCCGCAGCTGCAGCCCCAGGGTACGGCCCATAGAGCGGAGCCCCCTGGCTGTACTGATAGGCGCCCGGGCCGCCTGCCCCGCCGCCGCCGCCGCCACCGCCGCCGCCGCCGCCCGCGCCACTACTCGCGCTGGCTCCCGGGCCGAACTGCGCCCTCCCAGGTGGGCACACAGCCGCGGGGAAGCCGCCGGGGGGCAGCATGGAGCCGTAGGGGTAGCGCGCCCCGTTGGGAGCAGGGTACACAGATCCGTGGGGCGCCCCGGCCGCCGCCTGGTAGGGGAAGAGCGAGCAGGGCGCGGCCAGTTCGGAGCCCTGAGGCCCGGGGGACTGGAGGTAGTAGCGCTCCGAGCTCAGGCTGTCCATGGAGTAGCGCGCGGTGGCGGCGGCGGCGGCGGCCGCAGCGGCGGCGGCGGCGGCGGCGGCGGCGGCAGAGGGCAGCTCTTCCTCCCCGCAGGGGGAGCCCTTGCGGCCGTCCGGGGGCCCGGGCTTGGCCACTGCCGCGGCGCTGGCGAAGGCGTCCCCGGCGTCGGCGTCACTGAGCATGGCCGCGGGGGCCCCCGCGCTGGCTGCTGTGGGTTCCCCGCTCCCAGTCTCGCACGAGAGGCTGCCAGGGAACTTCTTGGGCGCTTTGTCTAAGTCCAGCCTCTGAGGCGAGGGGGCCGCGCCAGGGAGGTGGCCTGCGCTCCCGCTGCCTCCGCCTCTCGCGCTCTCTAGCGGGTAGAAGTGAGCGCCGGGCAGGTTCACCGTGCTCACCAAGAGCTGCTCCCCTAACTGCATGCTTTGCAAAGCGCAGACGGCAGCTGGCTGCTTCCTCTCCTCCCGCGGCCTTAATATAAAGGCAGGATGGGGGAGCCAGCGCCCTCTTCCGAGGGGAAGGTAACTTCCCCTTCCTCCGGTGCTGGGGCTACCCACCTGGCTGCACGCGGGCGGCTAAGGCGCGCACTCGCGCGCCCCGACCCCAGCGTGCTTGCCGCAAGGAAAACTCGCTGAGTTTGAAGGCAGGAGGTGGCAATTGACCGAAAAGCACTCTCCTTTTCCTTCTCTGTCCTCCTTGCCTCTCGGGATCCCCGTCCGCCTCCTCACTCACACCCAGGAAGAAGAGGACTAATATCTCTGCCCCATCCACCCACCAGCGCTGTCCTTTCTGCCCTTCTCGACTGCCCAACTGTCCGTCAAGTTGACCACTTGGAAACTTGCAGGCTGTCATTGGCTGCTTTATATACGTGAGGCCAGGGAGGGGCTTCGCTGCCCCACAGCCCAGGACCCTCCTATTGGCTGATGGAGGTGACACTAATTCAATTAGGCATTTACTAATTGGATCAAGTCGCCTGCGACTTTCTTTTCCTTTAGTCTTTTTTTTTTTTTCCTTCCCAGAGACTCTGTCCTACTGTGAGAATCAGTCGTTGTGTCCATATTTTGCTAGAGTTTGGGGGAACAGGATTTGGGGGTCTCCGTAGCGGCGTCCACTCTAAGCATCGAAGTCATCTCAGCAGCCTGAGCGGAGGATGCGGGGGCGGGAGCAGGTTTTAGAGGCTGGCACCAGAAAGGCAACGCAAGCTGATGGCTTGCAGGGAGGCGCCGGTCCCTGAGCGGGGGGATCTGGGACGAGTCGGAGAGAGGCCGAAGCGAGGTCTCTTTCCCGGTCAGGGGCTGTGGCTTCAGACACACTTTCCTCCAGATAGGGGAGGGTTCCCCGGCCTTCAACACACGGGAACCACTTTTTGTTCGGTCCCACCCTTTTATTCATTGGGAAGGGTTTGTGAAGAGGAACCTTGCGCTCCGCTTTTGGGATTCCAGGGACGGCGAGAGAGAGCACATGGCCATCCTCTAGGACCAGCTTATGAACCAGAAGCCCTGGTGGGGTGGGGTCCTGGGGACACCCTCAAACGCGCGTCAAGCACTTTTAGTCCCCACAATTTAAAATCCACGCAGCTCAGTTGCCCTGAATCCTGGATTCCCTCCACCATCTTCAGTTGGGCCTGGCACCGAGAAACAAAGGTTCCCCAGCAGCAGTGCGGTTGAGATTCCCTGCGCCTCTGCTCCGCGGCGCAACACAGAAGGTAGAATAATTAGTGAAATAATCAGTTTGATATTGAATTAAGCCCTTTTGCCCCAGCTGCCTGTTTCTCCCTTGCGTTTCCGCAGACAGTCAAGAGTGGTGCCGTCTTATTTTATTGTTTTATTACCGAAAAGGGGGGAGGCACGTTTCATTGCGGAAAAGGAGAAGCATGAATATTCGCTGTTAATAAGCAATTACAGACGCGGCTTGTAATCGCTCCGGGAGCGCATTTTCCGGCTGAGATGTTGGGACACTGCTTCCCCAACCGAACGCGATCACACGGGAAACTCTGAGCCCACAACAGATGAGGCGGCTGCAGGATTTGTGCGGCGCGCACACGCCCGTGCAGAACGGCTCGGAGCTTTCCGGCCTAGGTTCAAACCACAGCAGCCCCAACTTCGGCACGTCTGGGTTAGAGAGCGAGATGGTCCGTGATACACTCGGACGCTCCAGGGAATTTACCAGTTTTCCTTGGTGGTGAAAACCGGGGGCGTGAGAAGGTTCTCAGGGTCAGGACACAGCCAGTGGGAATGGAGCACGTGAAGCGAGTGGGCCAGCGAGGTGGCCCCGCAGGTCCTGGGCAGAGCGGCCCGGAACAGATCCCTGGAAAGCTGGCCCAGGGCGCGCTCAGGCCAGCGCGCCTGGCATTTCGTCCCGCTAGTTTTGAATTCGGGTTTGGCGTGGCTCTCGGTTCTGACCACACCGCCGTCCACTCCCACCTCCCGGCTTTTGTTTTATTTTGAGCCAGGGAAGTCTTGAAGAATTGAATTTTTCGAGCACTTTATGCTTTTTGAAGACTTGATGATTTTCAAAGTGGAGACTCCGTGAGGGGGACGCGAGAACAGGAAAGGAAGGGGCTGCGCGGTTTGGGCGGCTTGGCGACATAGCGGAGGGTTGGGGAACCTGGTTACGGCCCCAGGGAGTCTCCGCGTCAGCCTTGGCCTTCACCTGAGCTGCAGGATGTTTGAAGGAAAAGCAGGGGTGAGATCGAATCGCACGTTATTTGGAGATAGGGTGGCTAGGGGTAGATAGCAGTTTTGCGCTTTATGACAGAGAGAAAGCGGGCCTCTGTGTCCCTTCAAGTTGCTTTCGAGGCGGCCAGGGAAGCGCTGCGCGTGGCAAAGTGCCATCGCAGGCAACAGGCATCGTTCCGACCCACTCTGGCGCAAATAACGCGGGCCAGCTGTCCCCCGCGCCACATCAGAAAGGGTTGATTTTATTCCAGCCCCAAAGCAAGCTCTTGAAAGCGTGTGGGTTCATTCTGAGTGCTACCTACCTATTAAATATATACACGGTATGTGTGATCAAGATTAGTGTTGACTCCTGCCTGGGTCAGGAAGTTGCCGTTTATATCTCCCCACCTCCCCAGTACATCTATTATTTTACTCAAATTTTAACACACTTTACAGATGGAGAGAGAAAGAGGAATGCAAAGAGAATCAAAATTCAGGCTCCACAAAACTGCTCTGGGACCTGGAATTTGGGGACCATGGAAAACAGATACATCATTTATATTATATTCGTAAACATATATTTCAAATTCCTTTTTAAACATAATGGAAAATGCTGTTTCAACTAAAGGTGATTTTTTTTTTCTGACAACTCAGAGATCAAGAAATCTCATTGGATGGTTTTCCTGTATTGATTAACTAATGGCATTATTATTATTACACATGGAATATACTAGTCTAAATGCCTGGAGCGTTACAAATGAGCCAACCTGTGATTTCCTGACTTGGAAGGAATTTTCTTTTGCTGGTTCAGTTTTACTTACAATCAGGGAAGGAGACATAGAAAATATTTTCACATATCCCAGCCAAACTTTAAAGTCCAAGCACTCTTTTCTAGCAATAGGAAGAGAAAAGAAAGCTAAGGCAGTGGCTTCAGTGAATGAGTCAGGCAACACCCTCCTTAGATTGGGTGGGCAAATAACAGCCCCTTGCAGCCTGTTTGCTGTTTGATTTCAATTACACCCCAAGCTTCATGAAATCCAAATGAGACATTTATTGAAAGGTGCCTGGTTTTATGTGGCTCAACTGACAGTGTATTGGAATACACTGAACAAAAACATCAACACTGGGGAGGAAACGTGGAGACCCCTTGGAACCCCAGACCCAAATGCCGGCTGGATTAACTCACATCTTGCCCTTTCAGCCTGAGATGGAGCACGCGCCTGACCTTTGAAGGCTACAAGGAGGCCAAGGCCAAGCCTATGTGTGAGCCTACGGAAGATCTTCCGCTCTACTGGTTCGAGCACTCATACCAATGTCGTGCCACCCTCTCTCTCATCCCGGTAACACAAAGTTATTGCCAACCTGGCCAGGGGACATCTTTACCCACTTCTCCCCCCTTAAAGGTAACCACTACCAGTGCATTGATCTTTTAAAAGCAGCTCTGCGAAGCAGCATTTGGCCTCAAGACTGTTACACATCAAATGCATATGCGCACATAGGAATAAGTAACAGGGCTGAGTTATAGATGAGTGCAGTGATATACGGTTTTTCTCCTGCCCTGCCCCCCTCTACACACAACCGAGGGGGCCCATATAAATGTCCCAATAAATTCTATTATTTTCACCCCCACTAAAAATGTGTTATCAAAACACCGTCCGTGTTATTCAAACACTTTGTAAATTCTGGGCAGCATTGCTGCTGGATCTCCTTTTAACCCTAGGAAAACATTCCAACATTACCCGGTCACCACGCTTCGCCTGGACTCTGGGAAAACGTCAATGGGTGTTTTGTGGTGAGCTGGTCCTTTGACTATTTATCGATGGCCTTTTCTTTGTTGATGTTACATTTTATTTCACCATCTCAGGTTAACTCTTTGGCCCTTTGTTCTCTGCTGGCCAGATCTGCCATCTCCCCCGAGCTTTTCCGAAGGGGGAGGGAGCTTTCATCACCGTAAGGTTGTGCGGGTTTCACTTTTTTTTTTTTCTTTTAAAGAAAACGTCCTGGAAGATAAAACATTTTGGCGAGGACAAGTAGTTTTGGTTCTGTTGACAACAGCAAGATACCCCCACCAACACTTTCACTTTATAAGAATCTGTATTTCACCATGGTACTGAGATAGACTGATCACTTGCTTAGCAACAAACAAAAAGCAAAAAAGCAAACAAAAACAAAAACAAAACAAAACAAAAAATCACCAGGTCCACAAATGCGTGAGGCAAAGGGTTACATGAAACTCACTGTAGTTTTTCAAACAAACATGACAAATTTAAACTGTTATCTTAGCCACCAATCTATGTATGCATTTAGATTGCTAAATGCAATTGTAGTTCACTGTTAAAATAGGACGAGGTAGGGGAATCCTGGAGAGGAAGGTGAGAAACATGCCCAAGGTCTCTTATCACAAAAAAAATAAGTGATCTTTTCTTAAACATTGAATTGAGAATTTTTTACGAAAGTATTTTTTTAAACTCCAAATGAATTCCTGGATTTCAGTGCTGTTTTATTATTGTATTCATATTTATGGAATACACAGAGTCACATCAATAACAGGAAAGCCACATAGTGCAAAGTAAATAAAGTAAAATGCTCTCAGAAATAAATTAGGGGAGTGTTTGGCTAATTATTCCTTCATTAAAATATGAAAGAGTTATACAGGATTCCACCTGTCTTGCTTACTTTTGCACCTGGAAAGCCCTGACACTCAGTAGGTGCTCATCTGTTAACTGAAAGAAAAGAGTTACTAAATCTGTAAACTAGAACAGATAAAACAGCCCAAGGACAGTGCCAGGATTCAGGCTTTATAGCCACGAAGACTAAAGTGAAAATGCTTTTTATTCTTCCTAAAGGAAAAGGGAACACAGGTCTTCCTAAATTGATGGACCTGGCATTTTCATCTTTTTAAGACCTTTGAAGGCTTAAAAAGCCTTTTCTGGAACTTTTCTAACCCAAAGTTCTTATCGCATGGCTTTTCGTGTGCACGTCAGTGTTGACATGCTTCCACAGGAAAACAGAAAAGTTAGTGCTGGAATTGCAGAACAGCTGTTACTGGGAGCAACCCACATGTAGCCAAGGAGAAATGTCCTGAACATCAATCACTTGCACATCACTAAGAGAGTTGGCAGAGCCTCTGGAAATTAATGTTTCTGTCGAAACACCTTCTGTTGAAGGCGCCTCTGTGGTACAGGTGTGGCAGGATGTCCACACAACAGGTGGGCAGAATCCAATCCTGTTGACCAAGGTTTCAATGGGACGGGGTCAGCTGGAATCTCCTATCCAGGCCCCACGTGAGCAAAGGGGAGAGGGGACGTCTTGGTGGGGGAGACTGCAGAACGCTTTCTGCGGAAAGCATTAAGCCCCCAAGATAACCACGAATGATTGAGTGAGAGGGAGGGAGACAGGAAGGGCAACGGAATAAGGAAAGCAAAGAGATCACTCCACAAGCTGAGAGAAAAGCAGAACGTTGTGTGCAGAATTGTATGTATTTGTGGCTTTACCTTGTTGCTAGCTTTGTGAGTCTGAGCGAGCTCCTTAACCTTTCCGTCCCCAGTTCCCACTTGTAATAAATAATAGGGTAGAGAATGTAAAGCAATTACGACGGCACCTGGCATATAGGAAGGTCGAAAGGCTTTCCCATTACTCCCCATCACACTTCTGCTGAGTTCACTTTTTGCCCTCTTACTACATACTGGGGCTCAATGCGGATGCATGAACCACAGTCTTTCTCTCCCAGAGATTCCCAGTCTGACGGCTGGAGGCCAGGAACAAACAGGTCAAAGACAACGCGAACTCCAAGTGGGAAGCAGGAGTGAGTCAGTCAGAATCTGAGAGGGGAGTCCCCAGTTGTTCCTTCAGCTTCTTTCAAGAACAGTGCGGGATGGAGGGGGTGGGGGAAGGCGGTGGAATCCTGCGCCCTCCCCTAGAGCGCGGCTGCAAAGGTGCACTTCAAAGGCAGGCGGCCGGGGGCGCCGGGGCAGGGGTGCGCCTTCCGCCCCCTCCAGGCCGCCATTAGCATTCTGTTTTTCCCAGGCCTCCTCGCCCTCCCGCCTCCCGCCGGGATTTTGCCGTTCGGCTGGTTATTTGTCAAAGAAAAAAAAAAGGGAGGGGGGTTGTTTAGCTTAGGTAGTTTAGGTATTGTTCTCCAACACTTGGTTAAAAGTCCGACGACGGAGGATCTGAGTGAATGGTCGGATGCCTCCCGCAGGGGTCTAGCTCCTGGAGAAGGCACCCTGAACTGGGGGTTCCCAAAGAGACAGCATCTGGAGCCTCACGCTGCGGACCCCCGAGGGCCTCTGGCGGCATCTACAAATTGTGAGGACAAGGGCAAAGCAAGATCAACCATAGAGGGCTGCTGTTGAGGAGGCCCCCAAGTCCTAGTTGGCCTGGGTTGCTTAACCACCCGGCAGGGTCCGGGAAACTTCGTGAAACGCCCTCCTCCCGCAGATTACAAGGGGTCCACAGGAAAGGGGTTTCTAGGGGGAGCAAAGAGCAGCCGGCATCATTTCTCCATCCATTTGGGGCTGACTTTGCTAGAATAGTTTATCTTCCAGTCCACAGACAAACGAGGAAAATAATAAAAGAAGCAGCAGGTGACCACAGGCCAGACTCTCTGCTTTATCTGTGCGATCTGTTAAAATCAGCACCTTAAAACGTTTTTTAACAACCCATTTTACAGAAGGGTAAAGCAATGCGTGGCGAGATGAAGGCCCTTGTCCACAGGCACACAGCTAATACTGGTAGCCCGGGAATTTGAATCCTGGCATTCTAAACTGCGGGCCTCCCAGCGGAGGAGTTAAGGATGTGTGAATGGTGCCGGGTGTGGGGCGTTGTTTTCTCTGAGGGGAAGGCTTCCAGGTAGGTGTTGGAATGGGGATACTGTGTGGCTTCGGGGGAAGCGAGTGGACAGCGTTCGGTGCACGCCTCAGCCGCTGAACCTGTAGAATGAGTCTCTTAGGAGGAAGCTGGGCCCCATAACTCCACCCTAAATCCCAGTCCTGGGTTCAGGCTGGTCATTCTTGTTTGGGATAACCATAGCAGACATGGACCGCTCTACAAGCTAGAGCTGGTCCAAGCCCTTGGCCGACAATATTCCATTTAACCCTACTACCACCCCACAGAGGTAGGTGCTTTTGTCATCCCCATTTTACAGATAGGAAAACCAAGGCAAGAGAGTAGTCACGAAAACTTGCCTGGGGGCATACAATTTGTGAGTCGCTGCTCCAGCGGACCTGGAAGCTGGGGAGGCGGTGCTTTTTCACTGGAAGTCTGAAACCTTTAATAGAAAACTGGGGTCTCTGGGCACGAGCTTTGACAGAGGTCGCTGGTTATGAGCTTTGACAGAGGGGCTATCCGCAAAGGGAGCGACGGCGAAGAAAACAGACAGTTTTCGACCCCCTGCCAGTCGCGTTTCCTTTTCCCTTGGCATTCCCAGCCGCGCGGCGCGCAGCCAAGCGCCCATCCCACGCACTCCAGGGCTGAGATTTGGGGGACGCTGGGGACCTTTCAGGCCTATCTGGCGGACGCTCGAAGCGTTTCAGTTGCAGACGGGCGGGGAAGCCAGGCCGCCTCTTGGGTGTCTCTCCCTGGCGCGCCCGGCACCTGCAGCCCCCCAACCTGGCCACGCGAAGTCCCGGGACCGAGCCCCGCCATCAGATGAAGCCGAGGGAGTCTCTTAGAGCTCGGAGCGCACGGCGAGTGCCCAGTGGTGAAGCAAGAGAGATCCCACCCACGCCCCGGTGCGTGGCCAGAGCAGGAGGGCGGGGAGCCAATTCCAGGCGCGGCCAGAAACGCAGGCTTCTGCGCCCCAGGCTTGGGTTCTCAGCTTCTGCCCCGCCGCAGCCTTAGATCTCGACGCATTCAGGGTTGCGCTCGGGTAGCCGAGCGCCTCGGTTTCCCCTGTCCCTTTCCCCACAACCACCCGGGCGTCTAGCGTGAAAAGATATGGGGGGTGTCCCCTATGTTTCTGATCCTCCCTCTTTGCCTTTTCTCTCCGCGAGCCTTTTCTTTCTGTGTGTTAGCTAAGACCGAAAGGCAGAGGAAAACGTGGACTTCTTTGATTCCACCAATTGGAGATAAATATATGTGTATATGTGTATTAGCTAACATATTGCATGGTGTTACCTGTAATAACATGTATTGTCTCTCACAACGATAGAATACCTTATTATACATGATATACAACACCACACAATACGTAATACAATATAAAATCAATATATATCTACTGAAACACCCTTGCACAAGGCTTTTAAACAACTCGGAAAACCACCAGCTTGCAACGTCTCGCGCCTCGGCCTCACGACAACCATGACTAATTCCTTGCGTGTATCTCCGGGGCTTATTACATGTTTGCACCAGCAGGTATGTGTATGCTTCTCCATCTGCATGCTTTTGTACGCAACAACTTGCTTTTTTCACTTAAAATACGTCTTCAGCTTAGTTTCCTGGAGAGGTCAGAGTTTTTGCTAGCTCGACACGTCCCAGGGCACCACCGGCCCGAAAGGCTTAACTGAGCTTTACTGGTGCTTGGGAGGCTTTCCTTGCAGCTGCCTGCGCCAACGCCGAGCCACGCGGCGAGCCCCTCGGAGGCCGCGCGTCCGAGGCCCCGCGCTCCCGGAAGCGCGGCGGGAGGAGAGGCGGGCACCTCGGCGGGCGCAGCGCCCCCTTGCTCCGCGTGCGCGGAACCCCGCCAGGGCCTCGCTGTGGGAGTTCTCTTGCCTTTGAGACCCCCCATTGTTCGCACTCTCAGACCCCAGAAGCGGGTAAACAAGTTATCGGACCCTGCCCAGTGCTCCAGAAGCTCGGGGGCGGGGGAGCGATCTGCTAGACTGTCCCGAAGCTGATCAAAGAGGAGGACCTGGAGGGGACCGTCCGTCCCATTAACATCCCGCTCAGCTGGGCTGCTGAGGGCGGACGCGGGCCAGGAATCGCGTGTGGCCAAAGGCCCAAGGAGGGACACGATCTGAATTACTTTCTAAATTTCCTGAGGCTTAGCGGCCACTCTTGAGGAAGCCGAAGCTCTCTACGCTTCTCCTTAAAAGGCGCGCTATAAGGCTAAGCTCGTAGCAGGGTGCTCGGGTACCAGACTGCACAATGTTGACAAGAATAAGCTTCCGTGTCTTCAGAAGCTGGCGGAAGACACAAACAACATCAAGTAAGCAATTAAGAAATTTTCAGAAAATCATCAAACAGGGTAATGCAGTGGTTTCCAATCTTGGCGGAGTCATCTGGGGGAGTTCTTAAAAATCCCAGTTCCGGGGTAGCCCAGGAACAATTGAGTCAGAGTATCTGAGAGTGAGACCCAGGCATCACTATTACTGAAAGTTGTCTAAATGATTTCAATGTGTAGCGAAGTTGGAGAACCACTGGGCTTATGGGTTGGGGAGGGGGGGGGGTTGATGGAGGTCTTTCTGAACAACTGGCATTTGAACTCAGAAGGGAAGGGGGTGGGGGGGAGACCTCAAGGAACACCCTGTGCCCACGTCCTGTGCTTGCTGGTCCTCTGGGATCAGCAAAGGAGAAGGGAGAAAAGGCATTTTAAGAGGAGAAGGAAGCAAGTGATTTGCTGAGAATCTGGTCACAGTGCTCTGCGTCCCTGGGAAGTCTTTCAATTGCCCAGTTCCTAGGGAAGCTTTAGAGATCACTGGAAAATACCTCGTTCAAAATGATTGATTTTAAAACGTAACTTAAAAATCAAATAAAGCATGGAAATATTTTTAAAATAGAATAATCCCTAAACGCTTCTTCACGAGGTATTTCATAAGGACATTTCATGAAATCTAAGATGCCATCAATTAACATACACCATTGTTTTGTTGGTCACTAAGAAAGAAAAAGCGAGCTCCTAAAATTTTTATTTGTGCTTATTGAAAGAACTGTTTTGTTTCCTTTTTTTTAGGGGCGCCTGGGTGCCTCAGTCGGTTAAACTATGACTCTTGGTTTCAGCTCAGGTCATGATCTCACGGTGCGTGAGATTGAGCCTCCCATTGGGCTCAATGTCCGTGCGGACAACAAGGAGCCTGCTTGGGATTCTCTCCCTCTCTCTCTCTGCCTTTCCCAGCACACGCCGTCTCACTCTATCAAAATAAATAAATAAACATTAAAAAAGAGCACATATTCTCATTTCAGATCAAGATCAAAGCAGTTAATAAAGATGAATTGTCCTTGGATTAATTTTTTTTTTAAAGAAGAACTGCCTTTTTAGACAGTGTTATTTTCATATTTCACTCATACATACATAAAAGGAAATAAAAGCTGTAAGCCCAGACAGTGACAGCTATGTCACAACTGTCACCTGACCAACAGTGATTATAAGTCATCGTGGGTTGTAGAATGCCTTTGGATTTTGAGATTAAAAGGTGTGTCCTAGAATTTATGCAAACCAGCCTCATCCAATGAGCTCCCTACTCTCACTGCTTTACACCTTTTCTTTCTTTCTTTTTTCATGTATTTATTTTTGAGAGACAGAGACATAGTGGGGGAGGGGCAGAGAGAGAAGGAGAGAATCCTAAGCAGGCCCCAAACCCTCAGCTCAGAGCCCGACTTGGGTCTTGAACCCACAAACTGTGAGATTATGACCTGAGCAGAAATCAAGAGTCAGATGCTTAACCAACCGAGCCACTCATGTGCTCCGATGTGTTACTTCTTTTAGTTTATTTAATCCTCTCAACAACTGTATGAGCTAGGAACTATTTTTATTAACAACATTTTATAGATGAGAAAACTGAGGTACTGAAAGGTAAGTTACTTTAAGTCAGACACCACTACCAAGTTGAAGAGATAGGACATAAACTCACTATGGTTTTAATCACCACAAAAAACTGGAAAGATTGTCCAGTTGAGTCAACTGAAACTCAGAAGGGTTAAAAGAAGGAGAATAGAGGTGAGGGGGAGAGAGAGGACTTCAGAGCTCAACTAAGTGGGAGAGTGGGATCTCCATTTCAGTTGGACTTCAGTTTTTTGTTTGTTTGTTTTAAGTTTAAAGTTAATTTATTTATTTTTGAAAGGGGGGGGATGCGCCTGGGTGGCTCAGTCGGTTAAGCGGCTGACTTCGGCTCAGGTCATGATCTCACGGTTTGTGGGTTCAAGCCCCGTCGGGCTCTGTGCTGACAGCTCAGAGCCTGGAGGCTGCTTCGGATTCTGTGTCTCCTTTTCTCTCTGCCCCTCATGTTCTGTCTCTCTGTCTCTCAAGAATGAATAAACATTACAAAAATTTAAAAAAAAAAAAGAGAGAGAAAGAGAGAGAAGGAGAGAGAGAGAGAGAGAGAGAGAGAGAGTCAAACTCTACCAACTGAGCCATCCAGGACCGGTGGACCTGAGTTTTATAACTGTTTAGGGGTAGAAAAGTCTCACCTGGCCGAACAACACTATACAGCCGAAAGCATTCATGTCATCCATTAAAACAACTTATAAGGAAATGGTAATCTACATATTTCAGGCCATATTGTTCAAATAAACTTTAAAAATTCAAGTATACTACCCACTGAAAGGCACACATTTCCTAAATACACAACCCAATAAATTTTCCCATATTGAATGCACTTGTATAACCAACATCCATGTTCAGAAATCCAGTATTATTTGAACTTCAAATGTTTTAAACATTTTTATTTATTCTTGAGAGACATAAAAAGACAGAGCATGAGCTGGGGGGAGGGGGATTGGGGGTGTGAGAATCTCACATGATTCGGAAAAGTGATACCAGACCCAATATAGGGGAGAGTCTCTTTAGTCTAAGCCCATCAGTATATGTTGTTTCCATGGAAATTGCTACTGGTCCAGGCTGAGGAGGATAAGTTGGAGTCACTGGTTACAGAGAGGTTTTTTGTTTTTTACTTTTACAATCCTACTTATGTAGAAGAAGGAAGCAAGTAGCTTCCTGATGGCTGCTGGCACCGTTTTGGGACAGTGGAGGGAATCTCTTTAAGGGAATGCAGTGCTCAAGCAACAGTTTAATTTTTTTTAATGTTTATTCATTTTTGAGAGAGAGAGAGAGAGAGAGGAGGAGGGGTAGAGAGAGAGGGAGACACAGAATCCAAAGCAGGCTCCAGGCTCTAAGCTGTTAGCACAGAGCCTGACATGGAGCTCAAACTCACAAACCTTGAGAGTTTGAATTCAACCTGAAGTTCAATGCTTAACTGACTGAGCCACCCAGGCCATCCTTGAATAGGTTTCTTGATACATGTTGGGCTTTATGTGAAGCTGTGGGAAAGCCATACCTTCTCTAAGATTTCTTTCAGTGTTATCCTATCATACTTTTTGGGATACATTCGAAATTAATTTTGAGGAAAAGAGTTTTAGAAATGTATCTTGATGTTGGAACAAGTAGCTAACCGGTCGTTTAAACACCATTTACTGATTAGCCTTTATCTGAAGTTTTAAAAAATATATATACCACATTTCCATCTATACGTGGGTATAATTTTGGACCCTACTAACTGCCATTAGAACATCTGACTGTTTCTGTTTTAGTGGCATACTATTTTACATACCTTAGCTTTATAATATAATTTCCCCCATATCTCTAAAATACACACCGCTTTCTTTTTAAAGCAATTTCTTGGCTATTCTCATATTTTATTGTTTTAGATGAAACTGAGAATTGGAGTTTTTTTAAATTAATTTGTTTTTGACATTTATTCATTATTGAGAGACAGAGAGAGACAGAGCACGAGCATGGGAGGGGCAGAGAGAGAGGGAGACACAGAATCTGAAGCAGGCTCCAGGCTCTGAGCTGTCTGCACAGAGCCCGACGCGAACTCAGGAAGGAGCCATGAGATCATGACGTGAGCCGAAGTCAGACACTTAACCAACTGAGCCACCCAGGTTCCTCCATTATGTTTTCTAATTGGATCTTATTTGTTGTAAAGCCATTGGTTTCAAAGAATAATCTTGTTATTAACTACCTTCTGAGATCCCTATGACTTTGAGTAGCTTTGCATTTGCTTATCTTTTGGGTTTTTTTTCACATCTTCCACTTGGACATGGTCATTTTCCTCTTCTTTTCTAGTAGTTTAATTCTTGAATACAGAACTGTCCCTCCCAACAAATGATAAATAATAGTGTCACTGGGCTCTTGTATCTAACTTTAGTGGGAATGCTTATGTTAAATCATCTAGCCTGATGTTAAATTTTGAAGATATATAACAAACATAGGAATTTAGAATACATTTGAATATGTTTTTGTAAATACACAATTTGTGCCTGTATTTTGTGGATGTGTACAAGTTAAGAAATTTGCCACCCATTCTTATTTTAAAATATCTGAGGTAATGTCACATTTATAAAAACCAAATAAATAGCATGTTTATTCAAGTGAATTATATTTTTTAAGTTTATTTATTTTAAGACAGAGAGAGAGAGAGTGAGCCAGGCGGTTGGGGAGGTGAGGGGCGTGCAGCACCCAGAGAGAGAATCCCAAGCAGTCTCCACTCTGTCAATGCAGAGCCCGACACAGGACTCAAGCTCATGAATCGTGAGATCATGACCTGAGCTGAAACCAAGAATCACTTAACCAACTGAGCCCCTCAGGTGCCCCTCAAGTGAATGATTTTTTAAAATTAATTAATTAGTTAACTAATTATTTAATAATTGGCATCCAAATTAGTTAGCACATAGTGCAATAACGATTTCAGGAGTAGAATCCAGTGATTCACCCCCTACATACAACACCCAGTGCTCATCCCAATGAGTGTCCTCCTTAATGCCCCTTGCCCATTTAGCTCATCACGTGAATTATTTTTAAAGTCAAGTTTATTAAGGTATACTTTATATACAATAAAAATTCATCCTTTTTAGAAGAGTGTAGTTTGAAAACTTGTAACAAATGTGTATATTTGTGTAACTAATACCATAGTCAAGAGACGGAACATTTCTACCACCCTGAAAAATTCTGAAGTGCTCCTTTGCCATCAGTCCCTTTTCCCAACCCCCTAGTCCCTGGCAACTCTGGTTTCTATGATGATTAGTTTACTTTTTCGTATTTACTTTTTCGATAATCTATCATTATGGTGAATTTTACTAAGAGATTCTCCAATATTTAATACTGTCTTCCTGGAGTGAACTGGCTATGGTCATATTTTATATCCATAAAGCATTGCTAGACTCTTCATGTTAATCTATTATTTGGGAGTTTTGCATAGTTAAATAAATAAATAAATAAATATTATTTACTTATTTATTCATTTGTTTGTTTGTTTGTTTATTTATTTATTTATAGATTTGCTTTTTAAAGTAATCTCTACACCCAACTTGGGGCTCGAACTCATAACCCTGAGATCAAGAGTCATATATATGTTCCACCAACAGAGTCAGCGAGACAGCTCTGGCATAAATATTTACAAGAGAAATTGGCCTGTGTTGTTAGGTTTGTTAGGTTTGTTAGGCTTTGATCAACTTAAATATGAGTCTCAGTTTAATAAGAACTTATCCCTGAAATGAATAGGACCTGGAAATGCCCTTTAAAGCTTTTTTATTTTTATTTTCATTCACTGATATAGTTCTTAAATTTTCAAGCGTTTTAGCAGAGTTTTACCAACTTGTATAGCTATACAATATAGCCATCTCGTTATGTAGCGATATTGTCATGTGTTGTGTTTGGTCTTCATTCTGCTATCTTATTTTAGGATTGTACTTCTTGCTTGCTGCCTTTTTTGTTTTCTTGTTTTTTGTATGTGATGCAGTCTATGTTTTTGTCTCCTTTTCTCCCTCTCCATACTCCATTAGTATTTCAGAAAAAACCTATCACTAGTGACTATCTTAACAAGGACTTTAAACAATACACTTGTGGTTTTTGATGCCTAAGAAATAAAACTGCTTTTACAGGCTATTGGGAATGAGGACAACCAGGTGGCATGTAAGTATCAGCACAGAGTGGGTACTCGTCTATTTCATCCACTACTTGGATTCTCAGTGCATAGCACATGTTCCATACATAGAAGAAATTGATTGGGTGAGGGAATTAAGGCAGTCACTGCCTCATACCTTTGACTTTTTGACAACAGGCTTTGAGATGTAGGTACCAGTCCATTATATCTACATTATACCTATATTCTTGTAAGTTTGGCATTATGTTGTTTTTCCTTCAAGAACTGAGAACACTTAACATTTGTTGTATAATTGCAATTGTTATAATGATCTGCCACCATTTATAATTAAATGGATTCTGAGCTCATTGCCGGTCCTTATGTGCACTGCCCTCTGCATTTCCAATCTCTTTTGCATGACTGGATTGTGTTATTATACAGATTTTCTCAGGAAAACTTTGCAGGTGCTATTTTCCTATGATCTGATCTTCTTTCCAACCTCCCTCCCTCAATCCCTGCCTCCCTCTCTTCCTCTCTCTCTTTCATTTTGTTTTCTAAGACATTTATTGTTTAAAATAAGCAATAGATTCATATATTTAAAACTCGAGAATAAAAAAGGGGTATCTTTTTCCTTTTCTTTCCCAGATGCTCAGCTGCTGTTCCCAGACACAGTCAATGTTCTCAGTTTCTTATGGATGCTTCTGGAGATATTTCATTCAACTAGAGGCATATTTATATTCTTCCCCAAGGGTAGCATATTATAGCACTGTTGCGCATCATGCTTTTTTCCTACCTCCTCACAATAAATGTTGGAAATGATTTTATGTCAATACATAAAGAACTTGCTCATTTTTTAGCCGGTTGCAAGAGTATTCCTTTACATGGTCGCACCATGGTTATTAATCCATTTCCCCACTAATGGACATTTCGGTTTTTCCAGTCATTTGCTATATAACAATACTATAATAGGTAGCCCTTTGTATTGCCAAATCCTTTCTTATCCAGCACTGACTGAATCAGAATTTCTGGGGTTGTGCCTTTTTTTAAATAAGATACTCTTGGGTGAATTTGATGTATGGTGAACAATACCCTAAACCCTCTGAAACCTTCATTGTATACCTTGGTACTTCTTTAGACTAAGAAGCGTCTTCCTACTGGTGATGGGAAGAGGGCTCCATCTGAGATGTTCTGATGTTCCCTTGGCCATCTTCTGTTTGACTTACTGCTCCTGTTTTGTAACAACCCAGCATTGACTCTCTGAGTCCTCTTTTAATGTGTTGCAGATCTTTCTGCCTCTGGATTATTTATTTATTTATTTATTCATTCATTCATTCATTCATTAGTTTTTTAGTTTTATTTATTTATTTAATTTTATTTTTTTTGAGAGAGAGAGGGAGAGAGAGCACCAAGTAGAGGGACCGAGAGAGAGGGAGGGAATCTTAAGCAGGTTCCACACTCAGCACGGAGTCGGACTCAGGGCTCGATCTCACAGCCCTAGGGTCATGACCTGAGCCAAAATCAGGAGTCGGATGCTAAAGTGACTGAACCACCCAAGCACCCCTGAGCTTTTTTTTTTTTAACCTCACCATAAGAAAACACAGTTCAGGCAGGATGGTGATAATTGATGCTTACTTGGGTGTGCTTGCAGTGTGTGGGGCACTGTTCTAAGTATTTCGTGTACTAAATCATTTAATCCTGTCACGAAGGTGGGTAACAGTTACTGTCTCACTTCACAAATAAGGAACCGAGGTCCAGATGACCAGCCCCGCAAGATGAGCCCTGGTCAAAAATGGTGGGACCTGCATTCAAACCGAGACAATCTGGTCCAGAGTCCATGCCGGTAGTCACTGTGCTTGACCACCTGTCTGCAGTCCAACCATCACAAATGCCGCTGACCTAGACGTTGCAGACAGAATTGGAGGTGGGGGGTCTGTGACACACTGGAGAACACATGCCCCCATCCAGAGGGGCAATCATGATTCAGCCCCAGCCCACTGCCATCTGGCGAGAATTGGAGACCAACTTTGTCAGTTCTACTGGTTTTCATTCAAGAAAAGTCAGAATTTAGATATTTATTCTGATTTTTCTGGATTTAAATATTTGAAAACCATTTAGATGTCATAAAATCCAGAAAAATTTTGCCTAGGGCCAAGAAAACATGTGGGCTGAATGTGGACTATGGGATGTCTGATTGAACAGCTGGTATAGACCCTCTCTCCTGGACCCAAATCCACTTCCTAGATGGCTCATTATGAGCAAAAAACACTAAGAGATAAACTGGAGTAATTTTGTTATTTCTGTATCTTCTTCCTTTTTTTTTTTTTTCTTTTTCCCTCTCCCTTGATCCTGTTTTCCTCCTTCTTCACTGGGATTATGAAGAAACTGTTCGCAGCAATGAATAGTTGGGTTTAATGAGCTTCCAGAATGGAGAGAAAACTTTAGTGGAATATCAGATAAGTCAAGGGATCTTAACAACTGCCTCCCGGTATGTGACTTACCTTGGACAACATCATCCTTTTTCTAGGATTACATTTTTTCAGTGCCACGTACCCTCATTTAACACAAATTTATGAAGGACTGAGTAGGTGCCCGGCTCCCTGCTAACCCGAGGATGCCAGGATTAATAAGGTTAGATTTATGTCTTTGAGGATTGTTCAATCTATTAATTCTTTAACATCGTTGCCATTATTATTATATGAACTTACAAAGGTTACTGGTAATACAAAAGGAATCAAACAATGGCAACAGCAAAAAGGAGACAATTTAATATGGAAGAAAAAATTCTATTTTTAAGATGCTATCTAGATAGGGTGAATGTTTGAATTAAAAGACAGAATGATTACTTATGGATTGGTTGTTATGTATCGATTTTTGCACACCTAGTTCTTTAAAGATCTAGTATTACTATTGCTGAATACAATACTTAAACTTGTGATTCCCAAGAAAGGATACGGGTGTCCCTTCAATCTCTTTAGCTGTGCTTATAAATACAGGAAGCAACACTTTTGCCAGTATCTTTGACTAAGAAGGACAATAGTATACTTTCAATTAACTTCCTGCATTTAGGAGTTCATAGTATACCCATTAATACAAAATGATCTGCAGAAATTAGATGTAAGGAAGATAATGTGTCCCACATTTGTGAAAATGGTGCCATTCTCTAGGGGCACCTGGGTGGCTCAGTTGGTTGAGTGTCTGATTTCGGCTCAGGTCATGGTCTCACACTCCATGAGTTCGAGCCCCACGTCAGGCTCTGTGCTGACAGCTCAGAGCCTGGAGCCTGCTTCAGATCGGCTCAGAGCCTGCTCCCTCGTTCTCTGCCCCTCCCCTGCTCATGATCTGTCTCCCTCTGTCTCAAAAATAAATAAAAACATTTTTAAAAAGTTTGTAAAAAATGGTGCCGTTCTCCTCAGGTTTCCCCTTTCTGAACATGAGGAAAGTGGCCAGTTCCTTTTCTGTTGACAATTCTCAGATGTTGTGTGACAGAGTGTGACAGCTCTGAAAGTGAAGCCATTTCTTTGTTAAGAATAGCTATTAAACTTCTATCCCTTTTCTCTCTCAAAAGGTTTGATGGCACCAGGCCATAGAGAACTATGGAGTAAAGATGTGGTTTTTATTCTTAGCTTCACAATATAGAATGGGCAAAATCCAGCAATTAGATGATTGAAATTTAAGTTGATATTTACATTTAAAGTTATGGGGCAGGACATTTCAAGAATTTGAAGAAGTTTTATTAAAGAATTTTTTTCCAAAAAGAAATCTCATATTTACTTTTAACCTCCAAAATAGTTGAAATTGCATGATCGTATTTAAAAAATTTTTTTTAAATGTTTGTTTATTTTTGAGAGAGACGGAGACAGAATGCGAGTGGGTTAGGGGCAGTGAGAGAGGGAGACACAGAATCAGAAGCAGGCTTCAGGCTCTGAGCTGTCAGCACAGAGCCCGACGTGGGGCTCGAACTCACGAGCTGTGAGACCATTACCTGAGCCAAGGTTGGACGCTCAACCGACTGAGCCACCCAGGCGCCCCAACATGATCATATTTTTTGACTGTTGCCAAAAAAATTATAAATTGGCAATATAAATTTGAATGTTTAAAACTCTAATCACTTTGGAATTCACAGAAACTAAGCAGTCATTCTTTTCTAACAATATTGAGACTAAAAGAGGAATTAAGAATAGAATTAATGTATATTTAAAAGAGTAGTGGGAACATATGTCCACGTTAATAAGGAACAGCCCAAACTATAGCTGTTCCAGCTCCGTTACATTTACATATGAATTTTAGAGTTAGCTTGACAAGTATCTATAAAGCCGCAGCTTTAAATGAGTTTATAAAACAAAATGAAAAGGAGGAAATACATTAACTAAGCATTTAAATTCATATTTTAGGAAAAGGAAAACCATGTATTCATGTATATCTTCATCTACCTTTGTTAATTTCTTCCTTTATTGCCTTTGCTGTGGAAGAACCCTGGCTGAGATTCTCATTGGGATCACATCAAGTCTAATTCATATCTCCATCACACGGAAGAAAAAGGCGGATACTTCCCCAGAAGCCCCCCACCCCCGCTTCTCCTCTAGTCTCAGGCCTGAATTAGGTATTCTATGCTGCTCATCACCGAACCAATCTCTGTGCCTAGAGACACGGGGCCACTCCTGGACCAGGGATGGCACGCATGCACACACACACACACACACACACAGCCTCACAAACATAAGGCTGTAAGGAACAGGAAAAGGCAAAATGCATACTTGGGTGATAACAAACACTAGGTCACTGCAGAAGACATTAATCCAAGGATGGAGGTGCTGGGGAAGAGCGCCAGGGGACTCCTGATTGCCCTTTTATCCATCCACCCAGCCATCCACTCATCTGCTCAAGAAATAGTTACTGAACACTTACTGTAACATTCACTTTTCTAAGTGCTAGGTTTATGGGAATGAAGAAGACGCACACGATCTTTTCTTTCAAAGAATTTATAAAAGTAGAGACAAAACAAAATGGAAAACAAGTAGGTAAGGCAGTTGCAGATCCTGATATGAGTGGGGGAGAAAGTAAAGCAGGTTGGTGTGAAACACTGACAGGAGAGCTACTCTGGACAGGGCGCTCAGGGAAGCCCGCCTTCAGGAGGTCCTGTCAGTGAGCCCCAAATGATGGACTGCAGCCTGAATGAGGAGGAAGGGCATTCTCAGCACGGGGACAGCGGGGACAGTACATACAGCAGCTGCAAGGTGAGATCTAGCTTATAGCATTCTTAAACCTGGAAGGAGACAGTTCTGGAGACTGTGGCTAGACAGTGGCATGAGATGGGATGAGAAAGGTGGTCAGGGGCCAGATCATCCAGGACCTTGTGGTCCCCCAATAAGCATTTTACGTTTTAGTGTAATTGCTGTAAGGAGCATTATAAGCAGCAGCAGATTATAAGCAAGATCTGTATTTTTAAAGTATCGTTCTGGCTGCCATATAGACATTCAAGGTTTGTGCACTGGTCCAAGCAAGAGATGCTGGTAGCCTGAGCAAGTGCTACCATCAATGTGAGGACCACGGGTGTCAAGGATGCTTTGGATTAGAGGCTGCTGGGCTTGTTGATGAGGTAAATGACAAATATTTGGATTTGGGATAGGACAGGAACCACAGATGGAATTTGAACTTGATTCCGTGCAAATTCTGATGAAATCTGCAGAAATTTTAGGATATAAGAATATATGACAAGATAGCCACCACAAATGAATACAGAAAACAACTCTTCATTAAATGATATTGGCGACTCAGCTCAGTAATTGTGAGGGATAGGAAACTTCCTTTTATTGTATCTACTTTTTTATTTAAAACACTTTTTTCATGTTTATTTATTTTTGAGAGAGAGACAGAGTGTGAGCAGGGGAGGGGCAGAGAGAGAGAGGGAGACACAGAATCCTAAACAGGCTCCAGGCTCTGAACTGTTGGCACAGAGCCTGATGTGGGGCTCGAACTCACAAACCATGAGATCACGACCTGAGCCAAAAAGTTGGATGCTTAACCGACTGAGCCACCCAGCTGCTGCTGGAAACTTCATTTTAAATCGATACCTTAAGTAACATGTCAAAATTAATTCCCAGTGACTTTAGGATGAAAAAATTTTCGGATAAGAAACACCCCCAAATACCAGGTTTTTGGAGCAAACTTAATTTTCTAAGCAAAAATGTTTTTATAATTACTGAGGAAAAGAGAGATGAATTTGACTACAGAGAAGGTACAATTCAAAAAGCATCAAACCAAAATGAAATAGAACAATAGAGGAAGGAATGTTCACAGCAAATACTGTATGTCAAATGAGGGAATAATATAAGCGATAATGAGCAAAAATGTTCACAGAAAACGACTGCTTCTAGAAAACAAAGATGTAAATTACTAGTAATTCACACAATTGAAAACGACAACAAAAGCAAACCCACAGTCCCTTTTTTGCCTAATGAACATTTTTAAAACAATAAACATTGCTGAAAGTATCAACCGTGGTGGTGTAAATGGCTTTAATCCTTTGGGAACCAAACTTACCCATAGGAATCAAGGACCACAAAAATGTTAGTATCTTTTACCATAAACTCAGGTTTGTTTTAGTAACTCTTCTGACCTTTTCTCTTCAAGATTTCCTCTCCAGCCAATCCAATGGAAATGTCTGCAGATTTGAAATTCTTTGCATTTCTGACTTTATCATTTAAAAGTGAATATCTAGGGGCGCCTGGGTGGCTCAGTCGGTTGAGCGTCCGACTTCGGCTCAGGTCACGATCTCACGGTTCGTGAGTTCGAGCCCCGCGTCGGGCTCTGGGCTGATGGCTGAGAGCCTGGAGCCTGCTTCCGATTCTGTGTCTCCCTCTCTCTCTCTGCCCCTCCCCCATTCATGCTCTGTCTCTCTCTGTCCCCAAAATAAATAAACGTTAAAAAAAAAATTTTTTTTTAAAGTGAATATCTATGTAAAATGTCTGTAAAATCAGGAGAGGAATACATAACTTTGAGAAAGGTGTTATTTCAGTCTGATAGGTTGAACAGTGGTATGTTGCCTTGATTTGCATTTTAAAAATTAATTAAGGACTGAAGTGGGGCTTTTCTTCATGTTCTTTACCATCTGCATTTCTTTTTAAAAATCAACTATTCATTTAGACTGGATATTTAAAATGGATAAAACCTTATTGTCAGTTACTAAGAACTTTATTATTGAGCACTAATCTTTTGTGATACACATTTTACTACATTAGTTTTGCTTAAAATGAGCCTTCGCAACTGCTATAGATAGCTTCTTAAATTGATAGCTGGGACAGGTCAATCACTGAGGTACAGGAGACATCTTCAGCATTCTGATTAGCTGAATTTGCTTACGATTTGACTTGTCCTCACATCTGCCAGTGACACACGCAAAGGAGACTGAAGATTTTTTTTTCTTTACATAGAACATAACAGCGTTCATTTGTTTTTGCCAGATCGCTGATGATCTCCAGTTTAGTGGATTTTGCAGATGAAATGCTCTAATGTTCCATAAACATATGGCTGAAAACACACATATTTATATCGTAGAATTGACCAAATCCTCACTCGTGTGAATAAAGTGGGAACTGACTGTTTCCCAGTGTTTCCTGTTTGACATTACCTCGTCGGCCTGAGAGGTTGTGGGCTTGGGGTCTTGTAGCCCTTGGTTTATCTATTAACTAGGATGCCTTTGACCAAGATGACAACCCAAGATCCGGCTGAAAGAGCCAAGCCCACTTGCTTCCCTAACGATCAAAGAACAAGCTAAGAAGGAAAGAATAACAAGTAAAGGTCAAGGTGGGAATGAGGCAAGACTATCTGGGTCTCTTCCTATGACTGCTTGGGTTGTCTTGTGTTTTTCTTCCTGGATGTTGGCCAAATGTCTGGAGACTGAACTGGCATAGCTCTGGTGAAAGCAAGAGTTGGGTCAGACCCTGCATGACTTGGTTTCACATGGATATAGAAGACATTATCTGTGTAGGGTCTGAACACGGTGCTAGGAATCCTTTTCTCTCGGGAGGAATTCTCTCAGGACTGGCACAGGGTGTGTGCAAAGGGGATGAGTGGCGGCAAAAGGCAGTCAGGAAACCTAATTGAGACACCAGAATGCAATGAAAAGAGAAATTCTCTATGCAGCAGCATTTACTGGCTGAATGACTCAGAAAATTTTATAATTTCTCTGTGCCTCAGTTTCCGGGAGGTAATTAATAATTCCTACTGCATAGGTTTATTGTGAAGATTCAGAGAGTTCATTCATGAAAAGTGTTTTTAAAAGTAGTGGGCACTAGGGGCACCTGGGTGGCTCAGTTGGTTGAGCATCTGACTTCGGCTCAGGTCGTGATCTCATGGTCCGTGAGTTCGAGCCCCGCGTTGGGTTCTGTGCTGACAGCTCAGAGTCTGGAGCCTGCTTCGGACTCTGTGTCTCCCTCTCTCTCTGCCCCTCCCCCACTCATGCTCTGTCTCTCTCTCTGTCAAAAATAAATAAACACTAAAAAAATTTAAACGTAGTGGGCACTAGTATGTGGCCAATAAATAATAACATCATCATCAGGATGATCGTCTCTGAGAGGTTCACTCAGGTCCAGCTGTGACAACTCTCTTTCCCCTCAGTTGAAATCCTTGAAGGTGGATGTTAGAAATTCTGTTTTAAAGGGAGAGTGAGACTTTCCCAAGGATTGGATGTGAGAAGAGAAGAGAAAAGGGAAAGGAGAGACATTTTAAATTCTTTCCAAAAGGAGGGCCAGCTGTAGGGGCAATTAGGCCACAAGCGAGTGTGGAGTGGACTGCTGGAAAATTCCAAATAGCAGAGCGGAGAATGGCCAAAGAGAGAAAATCCTTCACCTTTGTCACAGGAAGTGCGTGGTGGTCCCACTGATGGTCTCTGAACAAACTATGAAAGCTCCCAAGAAGGAGAATCAACTTTCATCATTGGCTGGATCACATGTCATCATACGGCAATGACAGGACCAGTCCAGTGACATTTTTCCGCTCCTTTTCACCATCTTCTCTCCCAGCTGCTTTGACTTTCCTAGTGAGTCAGCAACCCTGATCAGGGGAGTAAGGAAGGACTGATGGGGATGAAGGGCAAGAAAGAGCAGGCTCATGCCACTGTCTCCAGCTTCCTGTTCTCCAGAAGTCTTCGGAATTAGGAAAGGAGAATGTTTGCCTTAAAATCACTGTCAAATTTTGTAATTTTTTTAAAGTTTATTTTTTTCCTTCCTCCTCCCTCCCTCCCTTCCTTCCAGAATTATTAGAAAAATCACAGGATTTTTTTTTCTTTCTTTCTTTTCTTCTTTTTTCTTTTCTTTCTTCTTTTCTTTTTCTCCCTCTCTCTCTTTCTCTCTCTTCCTTCCTTCCATCCTTCCTTCCTCCCTCCCTCCCTCCCTCCCTCCCTTCCTTACAGAATTATTAGAAAAATCACAGGATTTTTTCTCTTTCTTTCTTTCTTTCTTTTCTTCTTTTTTCTTTTCCTTTCTTTCTTTTTCTTTTTTTCCTTCTCTTTCTCTCTCTCTCTATCCTTCTTCCTTCCTTCCTCCCATAGTTACTAGAAAAATCACAGGACTGCCTAAATTTTCATCCTGGGGCAGAGGGCAAGTTTCCACATTAAATGCATTTTTACAGAACAGGAGGCCTAAACATAACTTCTCTTTGTTTAACATACTGGCTAATTTTTATGCCATATTTAGTTGGAGTTCTATGGCTTATAACTAAAACCACGCCATTTTGATATATTAGTTTTCCTCCAGGCGTACATAGTGAAGAAAGCAACCATATTGCAATCCACACCACTGTTTTTAGTTCCCAATGTTGAATTACTATTTGATGAGGCTTGAGGCATGTATCAGAAAATAGTTATAAAGTTTTCAAAGCATGTTAATCCTAATAACCCCTCACAGGAAGTAGTCGGATACATAGAAGGGCATGAAATTTTTTAATGTCACTAAAAAGTGAGGATAATAAACCATGTGAAGACAGCTTCTGTTAACAGGATTATGCACGTAAGACAAATTGTCCACATTTACACCATGTTATTTTATTCTGGTGTCACTGCTAGTTTTGAAGGATTTCTATTTGACAGATGGTACCTAATGCAGCTTTCCCCCCCTCGCCTATTGTGAAGAGGAAATTGCTGCCAAGATTTCACAATATGAAAATTGCTCTTGATTCCTAAAGGGCAAAAATGAATCACTTTCTTTGTGGATTCCGAACAAGTTAGGATGGCTCGGAAAGACACTGACACGGTTTACTTGCCAGAGTGCTGACATTCAGTGCTGTATATATTTCTGGGAGCAGATTTCTTGCTGTCTCCCTAGAATAGCCAGTTCCCAATGTCAAAGTGTTAAAGTTAGAATCAGGGCATTTTATACTGGGTAGATCTCCTCGCGTGGAGTTACAAAAATTTAAAGCATCTTTCAAAATAAAGCATTTTGCCATGTGTACCTGTTATTCTTCTTCTGCTCTGATCTTATCGTTGTTAAGGAGTTCTTAGTTCATCTCCTGGTAGTTGAAGAAAGTGACAACTTGTTTTGAAATGAAAGATTAAAACATCAACACAGCTCGTTCTGATTTTATCTAAATTTTCCTTATTATTTAAAAAAAATGTTTTTAATCTTTATTTTTTTGAGAGAGAGATGAAGTGTGAACAGGAGAGGGGCAGAGAGAGAGGGAGACACAGAGTCTGAAGCAGGCTCCAGGCTCTGAGCTGTGAGCACAGAGCCTGACGCAGGGCTCGAACTCACGAACCGCGAGGTCATGACCTGAGCCGAAGTCAGATGCTCAACCGACTGAGCCATCCAGGCGCCCCTAGATTCTCCTTATTTTTTAAGACCCATACAAAGTCCCACTTCCTCCAGAAGGCTTTCCTAAAATTTTCACTTTTTAGCCACACACACTGCATTGGTGCTGACCTTTATTTTCTCTCTAATCTATTTTGTTCTCTTTGTTTAATTCATGCAGCATTGCCTTCTCAACATGTTGATGTGCTTCATAGTTTAGACTTAGATATTTACGATGTATCTATGATACAGATACTTATGTCAATCTCTGATATATATCCTCATAACCCAGTATCATACCATACCAGGCATTTGGTAGGACCTCAGTGAGTCTGATTACAAGGGTAACCATTTTATAGGAATTAGCTTTAATGAGGTAATAGTTATTAATTAAATAATTAGACAAGGAAATATTTCCTAAGGAGTCATGAGTTGCTATTCTTGCCCTCCACTTCTGTGAAAGGGACCCTCCCTGCCTCAATCTTGCCCCTTTCAATTCATCCACTTTGTGATGGCAGAGAGCTCTTTTAAAGTACACATCTGATTATGCCAAGCCTCTGATTCCGTGGCCTCCCATGATCTTCAGGATAAGAGTCAAGGTGTTTGGTGGGCCCCCAGGACCCTCTCCCAGTTTCCTTCCACTTTTTCCAGCACACAGTTAAGCCCCACCTTGGAGCCTTCCCTCACTGACTTTACGGGAACTTACCTGGCCTGGTTGGCTTTCCCCCCTCTATTATAGGTTGAAATGTGTCTCTCACCTCCATTTATGTGTTTAAGCCCTAACCCCATGACCTTCAGAATGTGACTTTACTTGAAAATAGGCTCATTACAGATGTAATTAAGTTAAGAGATGAAATCAGACCTGAGTACGATGGCCCCTAATCCAGTATGACTCGTGTCCTTGGACAAAGGGGAAATTTGGGCACACACACACACACACACACATGCACACACAGAGCCAGAGCATTGCAGGAAGACTGAGTGACATAGCCACAAGTCAAGGAAGCACCAGAAGCAAGGAGACAGGCTTCGGACAGAGCCTCCCCCAGGGCCCCCAGAGGGAGCATGGTCATGCTGGCACTGTGCATCTTCCAGAACTGTGAGACAATGAATTTCTATTGTTCCCAGCCACCTGGTTTGTGGTACCTCAGTATGGCAGCCCTAGCATCTTCTTTACGCTTGGTGAGTATCTGGTTTGGCTGTCTCCTCATTTGGAAGCTTCTTCTGACACCCCAGCCCTTTCCCACAGCTGAATTAGGAGTCCCCTCTGTCTCTTTCCTCACATCTTTTGCGTTTTGATCACTGATTTCTTTGCTTTTCTCTCACCATGATCTGTGCTTTGTTCATCTCTTTATTACAGTTCCTTACTTCAGTGTCTCAATACATGTTATTGAGCACATGGATTTTTACCTTTTGATGACTTTAGCAGCATCTCTATGGAGAAATATTTGTCGCAGGGGTATGGGGTGACACTCATTTTATAGAAGGTAATCCAGAGGTGTAAAAAGCTGGAGTGAAAAATAATGAAGTTTGCCTAGCATCTCTATGGCACAGCCAAGAGCGATCTTCTCCATTTGGGATTTAATATCAAAACATTTTGGAGACTTCCAAAACCTCCTTTTGCAGATGGAAAAGCTGAGATCCATTTTGTTGGCTAGAAATGGCTGTTCGTGGGAACACCCAGCAAACAATGAATGAAGTTCATTCCCTTGGATGCATATGCAATTATTAATAAAGTTAGGGAATTTTGAGAAATTTAAATGAAGATTCAGAATTTAGACTTATCTTCTGATGTAAACTCTTTTTAAAGAAGTATTTGTTAAAGACAGAGCGAGTGAGCGGGGTGAGGGGCAGAGGGAGAGAGAGAGAATCCCAAGCAGTCTCCATGCTCAATGCTGAGCCCAGCACCGGTTTTGATCCCACGACCCTCGGATCATGACCTGAGCCGGAATCAAGAGTCAGACGCTCAACTGACTGAGCCACTCAGATGCCCCAAATTGTAATTTTTATCCCATCCCAAGAAACTCAAGCATGTCTAAGTTCATTTAGAATGCACACGTTTGTATGCTTTCCCCCCCAGCTCTCACTCATCTGAATTTAGTCAACAAATCTTTGTATACAGAAGAAAGTTCATTTTAAAATGGTAGCTAAAATTTGACAGTCCTAAGTGGCCCAGTTGAAGGGTCTATTGACAATAATATTGATAGGTATTCTGAGTCACAATTCTAGTGCCATCTCTTAATACAAATGAGTAAAGATTCCATGGCTAGCACTGGGTACCTATGCATTTTCTGCTGTTGGTCTGCTGGCCTCAGGAAATTCACTGTGGACCCAGTTGAAAAACAAAATGGAAAAGAGTGGAAGGATCACATTTGTGTCATAAGCAAATCCTTTATAAATCATCAAGAGACTGCAGAGATGGCCACAAAGAGATTTTGTCAAGGGTTTTATACAACTAAAATCAATACATCCACTTTATCTGTTTTGAGCATCCTGGGGACACAACTGGAGATGTCACTAAGAGTTAGAGCTGCTCGGAGACCTTTAAGGTGTCAATTGACCATATTTTTAGGTGCAGAAATGTTACATGGACACACCACAGATTCACCAGTGATTTACTTTTAAAATCTGCAACAAATGGACCCAGGAATCTACAAGGGAATAAAAATATCATGAGAGCAAAGCTGAGTTGAAGCAGGGTAACTCAAAATCAATATTTTTGCTTTTAAACTCTTAAGGGGAGACCCAGGAGGGCTGCACTCATTTTGTCCTCCTTACTTATTATCCTCAGAGGATGGAGTAAAAAGTGACAAGCCTGCTCCTTAGTTCAGTCAGGACATTCTCCGCTAACAAGCCACTTGTTAGAATCCTTAGCTGCAATTTCCTCCTGGATGGCTCTTTGATAGCTAAGCTATCAGATGCTGGTTTAAAAAAAAAAGTCAAACTTACTTTCCATATTATATAAGTGAGATTGTATTTGGGGAAGCAGGCAAAGAATGGTCAATGTCAAACTTGACCTTGGGATCCTCTTGTTAGCTGCACCTGTGCAGTAAAGGGAGTTGCCACACCACCCACTGCTGTTTGACTGAATTTCCTGCCACGAATCAGAACCCCTCCTGGTATTAACTCAAACTACTTTCTGTCCTTGTTCACTGACAAGCAAAACCTCATTTCCGTTACTTTGCCGATGGCTTCAATAAGTGCAAACAGTAAAGTGAGGAGTTGGTAGGAATTTTCTTTAAGGAACAGCCTGGGACTAGGTTTTATTCTGAGTGGATGACATCATGTAAGTCTTCTCCTTAAGGAGGCTACTTTTTAGAACAAACCGGAACGATGTTTGATGATTTCAGGGGTTGGAACTATTTGGAAATCAAAGGCACAGGTCTTGGGTCGGTGTGACATGTCCCCTCAACACCCGGCTCCTTGGCTTCTTTGCACTTGCTTCATAAGCATTGCTGCCTTGAGCAATTTTCTTCATAGAAAAGGCAGGAAGAGATGACTTCAGTGGCTTACATTTTAATTGTGTCACGAAAGAGTGGGAGAAATATAAGGCAAAATGAGTGAGGGAGAGATTAAGTTCCATTCACTCATGGAACTTGAATATTTCTTGGTATAGTTAAAATATTTCTTGGTATAGTTTTTAGGGTTCAAATAAGGAGACAGGAACTGCAGTGGTTATGTTGGTAGAGAGAATTTATTTTTTTTAACCTCTTTTTTTTTTTTTTTAACAGAAGCTCTACACCCAACGTGGGGCTTGAACTTACAACCCCAAGATCAAGAGTCGCCTGTTCCACTGACTGAACCAGCCAGGAGCCCCGAGGGAATTTAATATGAGGAATTAGTTTAACAGATTGGTAATCCTGGAAAAACTAAACAGGAGTTGTTGAGGTAACCCAGAGATAGTAACTCCAGGGGGCAATTATGACCAGAAAATTACCGAGCCACAAAGGGTGAAACCAAGATTTATTTTTCTTTTAGAAAAGAGTATTCGATTATATTGCTCTCACCAAGCACAAAAATCTTTTTTTGTTTCTTTTCCGGTTTCATTTATTTATTTTTCAGTTTTTCAATAAACTTAAAAAAATTCTTTTCAATGTTTATTTATTTTTGAGAGAGAGAGAGAGTGAGCAGGGGAGGGGCAGAGAGAGGGAGACACAGACTCTAGAGCAGGCTCCAGGCTCTGGGCTGTCGGCACAGAGCCCACAAACTGTGTGATCATGACCTGAACTGAAGTTGGACGCTCAACCGACTGAGCCACGCAGGCGCCCCATTTTTTTTCAATAAACTTAAATCTAATCGCACATTGTTGGGAATGTGAAGTTCAATGTAGTTACTGGGATGGATGTGAGAGGAAAGTATTTGGAGAGAGCGGATCTAAAGAGAAATGAACACGCAAAGGAACACCTCACCCTGTAGACTCCGTGAGGGCAGGAAACACGTCTCCTTAATTCACCCCGCTTTATCCGCAGCGGCTTGTGTCTGGCAGGAGGGCACGTCGTGGATGCTCCCGTACAAGTTGCTCTGGCCCCTCAATGTCGTAAGTGCTAAGGGCATGAAAGTTGCAAGGGATCATGGAAGTCCGTGAGAGGGATGCCCAAAGTTGATCAGTGTGGTTAGGGAAGGATCCCAGAGGGAGGAGGAGGAGAAGGAGGAGGGAACTAGGTGGCCCCCGTGCAGCAGAAGGTAAAGCCACCTGGAATTCTCCTGATAAGAGCACCGGAAGGACACCAGGCTGTAGAGACGAGGCAGGAATGGGAGAAGAAAAGGATGAGGTCGTGAGCTACGGTCGGTGCCGCATTCGGGATTTCAACCCCTTTCCGGGTTAACCCACAATTTATTTTTTCCTGGGGAGTAATTGATATGACTGAGAAGCGAAGTCGTATTTACTACACCATACTCCTAAGATATACATACAAATGAAAGTATTTCCAGATAGGAAGTGTTGAGTGAAACATGATAGGAATAGAATAATAAAGTTGGGATTTAGAAAAGGGCAAACTTCTTACCAGCTCTAGGATCAGATTGTATGTCTAAGGCATAAATCAATATGGATACATACACAGATTCTGTAGGAATTTCTTTTCTTTTCTTTTCTTTTCTCTTGAGAGAGAGAGAGAGAGAGAGAGAGGGCTGGGGAGTGGGGCAGAGGGAGTGAGAGAGAATCTTAAGCAGGTTCCATGCTGTGGAGCCTGACAAGGGGCTGATCCCATGACTTGGGATCATAACCTGAGCAGAGATCAAGAGTCTGCTGCTCAGCCAACTGAACCACCTAGACACTCCTCTGTAGGAATTTAAAGCAAATAAGGTTATTTGTCCATTTTAAACTATGTAAGTGAATTCGTTTCTGTAAAAATGTAAATAGTACAGACAAAACTAAGGTTCTTTAACTACCCCACATTAAAATCCCCTGTTTTTTTTAAAGGCTTTTTTATAAGTTTATGTATTTATTTTGAGAGAGAGAGAGAGAAAAAGAGAGAGAGCCTGCAAGCAGGGGAGAGGCAGAGAGAGAGAGGGAGACAGAATGTGAAGCAGGCTCCAGGCTCTGAGCTGTCAGCACAGAGCCTGATGTGGGGCCTGAACCTAGGAACTGTGAGGTCATAACTTGAGCTGAAGTCAGATGCTTAACTGACTGAGCCACCCAGAGCCCCTCCATTTAACATTGATTCTTAAACAGCATTTTCTGTTAGTTATCTAGATCTAATTTAATGTTTTTGTTGTAAAATATTTTCCAGTGTGGAAGTGGTTCCAATATTTCCAAATAGTTTCCAAATATAGGCATGCCATCATTTCTTCCATTCTCCTACTCATAGAAATCTAAGATGCTTCAAATTTTTAGCTATTACCAACAATGTCACAATGAACAAACTTATGCCCTCATGGAATTTACTCTAAATTTTTTTTAATCTTTATTTATTTTTGAGAGAGTGACAGAGTGTGAGCAGGGGAGAGGCAGAGAGAGAGGGAGACAAAGAATCCAAAGCAGTCTCCAGGCTCTGAGCTGTCAGCACAGAGCCCGATGCTGGGCTCGAACTCACCAACCGCGAGATCATGACCTGAGCCGAAGTCGGACGCTTAACCGACTGAGCCACCCAGGCGCCCCACCCCTTTAAAAAAATTTTTTTTTTTAATCATGGAATTTAATTGGGAAAGAGTTTCATCTTAAAAATTTTTTTTTTTTTAATTTGTATTTGTTTTTGAGAGAGAGAGAGAGAGAGAGAGCAAGTGGGGAGCAACAGAGAGAGAAGGAAACACAGGATCCAAAGCAGGCTCCAGGCTCTGAGCCACTAGCACAGAACCTGATGCAGGCCTCGAACTCATGATCCACGAGTTCATGAACTGAGCCGAAGTCGGAAGCCCAACTGACTGAGCCACCCAGGCGCCTTGGGAAAGAGTTTCATCTTGATGAAATGTAAAATACATAGGATATTAGAAAATAATAAATTGTCAGGAAAAAAAAATAAGAAGGCTACACAATGTCAAATGGGAGGTAGTTGTATTTTAGGTGAGGAAAAGCTTTATTATGAAGATGATTTCTTTATGACTTGAGGGAAGTGGGAAGGGACAAAAGGACATGTAAGTGACACATTGCATGTCTGTGCTACTCAAATGGGAATCCTCAGAATTTTTGAAATCCCATCAACAACACTAGAATGATTTGTAACTTATAAGAGCCAATTTAAGTATTTTTTTAAATACTACTCTACTGTAATAAACATGGTCTCAATGTTTGCCAAATTGTATTTCCTACGACTCTGTAATTTTCCATTTTATGCATTGGTTAGCCACCCTTTATCAGTACATTCATTCATTCGTTCGTTCATTAAATACACTTCCTCAATTTTGCTAAGTATAGTGAACTTTTGGATTCCCAGCTGAGACACTCTATCAGGTGCTTTTATTTCATAGCTTTTTCTATCCATATGAGATTGACCAGACTAATTGAATTATTTCTATTTGCAGCATATGTATTCTATCCATTCCTCCAGGAAAGTGGGTCTAGATGTATGGGGTCACAGACTCCAGAGAGAATCTGATGATTCTCTATGGAATATCGCCCAAAATACATATATTTTTGTCCTCCTCTTCCCACAAGATTTTGTATCTGACAATAGTGGATCCAGAGATATCCAGAAACCCAAGCATAGACCAGGGTCCAGGGACCCAATGATAAAACAAAACAAAACAGAACAGAACAAAACATGAAAGGAATTTTTTTTTAAACTCTAAAATCTGTCCTCAATATTGAAATGACAATTGGAGAATGTGGTAGCTGAATCACATATTAAAAATTTTTTTAATGTTTATTTATTTTTGAGAGAGAGAGAGAGAGAGACAGAGTGTGATCAGGGGAGGGGCAGAGAGAGAGACACACACAGAATCCAAAGCAGGCTCCAGGCTCTGAGCTGTTAGCACAGAGCCCGATGCAGGGCTCAAACCCACGAACCATGAGATCATGACTTGAGCTGAAGTCAGACGCTCAACATCTGAGCCACCCAGGTACCCCTGAATCATATATTATAGAGTCTCTGAAGGACTGCCTTGTTCTACCTGTGCTTCAGCATAAAACTGGAGCGCATAATGAGGAGTGAGATTTAAAAAACCCACCTTTATAGCTCACTATTGTATTTATTATAAAGTCATTTAGTTCATTGTGTTTCTTTGTTGAGGTCCATAGGAGAATGTTCTTTGTCTAGGTTTAGATTGAGGAAAAAAACGTTTATACTTTTCTGGACCAATGGCTTTGTTCTAATTTACAGTGTCCACTGTAAATCCTACAATCCTGGTGGGTGCTAGAAAGCTTAAATCCTATGTGGGGGCTTCCTTTAGCATGTAAGTGGGTTAAAACAGGAGGCCTTATTTTCCAGGCTGTTTGACAAACAAGGGGATAAACACCCTAGGAAAAATGTTCTCTGTATTCCTCATAACAGAACTAGGTAGTAAGTGCTCTTTTCAATCTCCATCTTCTTGAGGAGGAAACTGAGACTTGTTGAGTGGACTTGTTCAAGGTCACAGAAGAATGGCAGAGGAGGAACACAGACCCAGTTTTGTCTGACAGCAAAATGCTCTCAGCCACTCTGTGACACTCCCTTGCACGGCAAGCGTTTGGACACCCACCTTTGGATACTAACCTCTTCCCTGTCTCTGTCTTGCCTTCCTATTTTTTGTCCCAGTTTAATTTTTTTCCCATGTTTTAAACTGATTTTATCTTAACGTATTTTATACTTTCTTACAAGTTGCCTCAACTTGTTTTTGGAAAGGGGAGAGTGTAAATAAATAAATATAGATATTTCCAGGTAGTAATTGTGCTCTGAGCAGACTTAGATAAACATTTATACCCTCCCTTTCCCTCTCTCCTAATTTATTTTCCCCTGCTTCAGAGTGCTATTAATACTTGGATGCTTTCAAAATCTTATCTAATTAAGACACTGAATATTTTATTTTGTTTGAAAATTTCCATGTCCCAGTTTTTTCTTTCTTTTTCCAAACATGTCATTTTTGCCAGTATTTCTTCCCCTTTGAGATAGTATAGTTATAATTTCCATTTTCAAGTTATTGCTAAAGCTCTCACTGCCCTCACCCATCCTGTATGAATTAGCAGAGTTTTTTCTGAGACATTGAACCGTTCTTTATGGAAAGATGGTCTTGCAGAAGGGCAATAAGTTGGGATTTTAAATGGGTTGTTCAGCATTTCTTGGGAATCACTGATGTATTGGGTATATTTGTGTCAAATTGCTTAATTCTCAGAGCCTCAGCTTTCACATCTAAGGAATGGTAAGACATTCACTCTATTTTTCTCACAGGGAAGTAGTAGTTAAAGATCAATGAAACTTTCTGAATGAGCAGGAAGAGGTGATGGGCACCCAGGGGAGTGGGGCTCAGCGATGTCTCTGGAAGATCAAAGAGCTGGGCTATCTCCTAAAGCCTCATCTTCCTTCTGTTATTGCACAGACCTGGATGGATGGAGGCCATGGGTGGACTGAGAAGGGACAGTGGAGGAGGCAGGGGAGGGCCACAGGGTAGCATATATATGTTTTCAAAGAAAAAGGACGTATGGTGAATGAAGAGTATATGGAGGTGATTCCCCTCTTGGCCGTGAGTCAGAAAGGATCTGAATGTGCTTTACCCCTCCCCGCCCCCCACCCCCTACCCTGAGAACGGTAATGATGGCCTCTGGATGCCTTTTTCTCCTTGTTTCCCAAGACTACGGAACTGAGTTCCTACCCTTCTCCTTATTATTCTTCTCTTTTCTCCTTGTACGATGCTCCTCATTCTTCACTGTGGAAACGTCAACCTCCATGCAAAACCCATTCAGCAGACATTTCCTGCAGCTCTTGTTTGCTGTCTGTTCTTTGCATTATAAACCTACTCAGAGGACGTCATAGAACTGTTACTTTTATTACTGTCTCTTAGAACGTTTTCCTTTTTTCGTTGTTTGTGACCCTGCCAGGCATTTCTCTCCCACTCAGGAAAGCTTCATCAGCCCCCACTGCTGTTCCTACAGAAACCCTTCTCTTGGCCTTGTTTGAACAGAAAAGCATGACTCCTTAGCACAAGTCCACTTTGGAAGACAAGCATAAAAGGCAGCAGGTGGAAAAGTCAACTTTGTAACGAAGGCACGAGCACATCTCTTATTTCTTGTCTGGTGCGTGCAACTCTGGAAGTAACCACACAGCCCCCTTTTCAGGTGGCCTTACCTCTTTCTGCTCCCGTCAACCTGGGACTTCTGTCTCTGCTCTGTGGTCCTCTCTTGGTGACTGCTTCAGCCAGTGGTGTACCAAGAGGTTGATCTACTTTGCTTTGGTTTCTTTTTAACAACACCAGGTCTACTGTCTCTAGGAACTATGACTTATGGAGATTTGGGGATTAGCATCTTCTCCCTCATGGCAGTCACACTCCCTACCCCACGCCCCCTTAAATTGGCTTGCCAGTTTCTCATCTCCAAGTGGTGGGGGAACCTGTGCCAGCTTCTCTTCCACGTGGTGCGTGTGCATCCAGACCCCAATCCCTCCTCCGACTGCTTAGAACTACAATAATTACTGTATTTTCTTTCACCTTAAATCTTGTATGGAAGAAGTTTGCAAGATTTACTGAGTAAATAGTAAATAAATAAACTGAAAGACAGGCTAGCCAGGAGGAGCAGGGGAGGGGCAGAGAGAGGGAGACACAGAATCCAAAGCAGGCTCCAGGCTCTGGGCTGTCAGCACAGAGAGCTTGGCGCAGGGCTTGAACCCATAAACATGAGATCATGACCTGAGCCAAAGTTGGAAGCTCAACTGACTGAACCACTCAGGCTCTCCCGGCAGAACTACTATAAAAAAGTAAATGAGTAAACAAAAGATGTTTTCTTTCTCCAATACCACAAGGAGCTACCGGACCTCAAAGGCTCCCAGGTTCTCACTTCTTGGCTTCCTCCAATTTGGATCAAGAAAGTGAGTACTTTGTGTATTTAGGTGTATTTAGGTTTCTTGGCAGTTATGTTTCATTAGTTCTGCAGCCCAGGGCTGGGTGAGTCTGGATCTACAGGAAGAAAAGGCCAGCTAGAGATAGGGCATCGTGAACTGGATTCCAAACTGGTGGACGCCTGGGGCGAGAGTAGGGAGTGGTGGACATCAGTGACTGCATGCAGAGTTGTGACCTTCAGGCACTTGGAGACAAACTGGGCACTGAGCATGTCTGTTGCCTGCGTGAGCAGGTAAGAGCAGAACTTGAGGGGCGCCGGGTAGATCAGTAGGTTGATCGTCTAGCTCTTGACTTCAGCTCGTCATGATCTCAAGGTTCTTGGGTTTGAGCCCCACATCAGGCTCTGCACTGGTGGTGCAAAGCCTCCTTGGGATTCTCTCTCTCTCTCTCTCTAAAAGTAAATAAACAAACTTAAAATAAAAAGAGCTGAACTTGAGGCCAGTTGATTTTTTACTTATTAAACCACCACAATATCAGAAGATAACTCTTTGGGGAAGGGTCTCTGTTTCATTGTTTGATATTGGGTGGGTGGGAAAAGACACCATGTTTTTCTCATGGTGATATCAATTCTGCTTCCACATCTTTGAAGCTTCTCATTATGCCTCCTTTCTTTTTCTGATCATCATCCTTTTTTCCCCTCCCATTCTATGTTTATTTTTTAAGTATGAGGTAGAGACAGAGGGAAAGCATGGTCAAGACAGATAGGCCAGAGTAAAGGAGTAATTCTGTTTTTAAGCCAGTTTGGAGTCACTTTCTTATACTTGTCTTTCTTCCTGCACATTTGGGCAAAGATCTCTGGGGTCCTGCAATGTGATCTTAAGAAATTTGGATCAACACATCCACTGGCCCATAGTCTCCTTGCCCCCTGAGGAGATGTATGGCGGAGGAGGGCCAGGTAGGGTCCTGTAAAACAATGCATCTCAAACTATATTTGGTGAAGATCTGTTTCTTTAAAATTTATAGTGATATTAGAAAAAGTATGTCATACTGGAGACCAACAATTTTGCAAAATTTAAAGTCATGTGCTTAGATGTTGTGGCAATATCAAGTTGTTATAAAAGTTTCTGAATACTTAGGCTTACTTTCTGTATTTCCCTTGCTGCATACAAGTAACTATTAGTTCCTGGACTGACACTGGGCTGTGGACCACACAGCCTGTGGACACAGGGTGTGGAGCTCTGCTTGCAAGCCTTCTTCCCTGACTTTAAGAGTGGGGATTGCCATCTGTTGTTCTGATAATAAATTCTTTGGGGGCACCTGGGTGGCTCAGTCAGTTAAGCATCTGACCCTGAGTTTCAGCTCAGGTCATGATCTCATAGTTTGTGGATTCAAGCCCCGCATCAGGCTCTGTGCTGATAGCACAGAGCCTGCTTGAGATTCTCTCTCCCTCTTTCTTAGCCCCTACCCTGCTCGTGCTCTCTCTCTCTCTCTCTCTCTCTCTCTCTCAATAAATAAACTTAAGAAAATGATAAATTCCTCTTTTCACTCAAGCTGATACAGTTTCTACTAGTTACAACCAACATGATACATTAACTTGTGTGGAAAGTAGGCAGCTCTTTGTTCTATTTTAGAGGACTCATAGAGGTAATTCACCTGCCCCACCCTTTTATACACCACGCATTTCTGAAACTGTGGACTCTCATCAAATGATGTGTTTGCATGTTATAATGCGTGTTTTTGTTTCCAGAGAGTTGAGATATGTTATATCTTTAATTATACCTCATGTTGCAGGTGGTCTTCAACAAGATATTTCTAGACACTATGCGTATTCTTTAATTGCATTCTGGTTTTTTCTTTTTACAAGTTTGTTTTTTTTTTTTTTAAGTAGTCCGTGCCCAATGTGGGGCTAACACCCCCGTAGAACTTTATTTCTCATTCATGTAACACTCCAATGAGGTTTTCTTCCAAGCAGTCAATCAGAGACCAACTATGGCAAAATCTCTGCTGTTAGCAGTAGTATGTAACTTCTAGGACTTTTCTGGGGATAATCTCCACCCCAGTTAGTGAGAAGGAGAAAAAGGCATGAGGAAGAGTGCTCATAAAAGAGTGTGTATTTCTTCTAAGCAGTAGTGTACATTATGCTTCTCTTCCACATTCTCCTCCAACGAAATGCAGTCACAAGGTCAAATCCAAATGAAAGAGAAACTGAAAAATGTGTTCTAGCTGTGTGTGGGAACACGAGGACATGGATTTGGGTGTACAACCTTCTGTGTCAAAAAGGACGTATTAATTGAAGTGATGGGCAAAACAAAAAATAAATACGCCATCAGGGGGCAGGAAATGGTGTCTGGCCCATGATTGTACACTCAGTGGCTTGCACGGTGTTTGACACATGCAAGGCAATAAGTATTTGTGGATTGAATTATGCATGTCTCACCAGTTCCTCCCTGGGGATGTGTGATGGGTCTCCATCCGTCTTTTATTTTCAGGGTTCCCTCCGAGCTTACCTTGGGGTCTGAATTCAGATGGCGGTGTCTGGGGAGCTGTGTAACTTGTGTGCTGAGGGAGGGTACAGAATTGTGCCATCCCAAGGGAGAGAGACTTTTTTTCATTTTCCGGGTTTTGGAGTTTCAAGTAGGTTTCTCATTTAGAATGGAAAGTCATGTTCAAAAATGTAAAAAAAAATGAAGGAAACTGTTTATCTCCCAATAAATGCTATGTGTGCCTCCATTTTCATGGATGTGGAATATCAACAAAGCTCCTCCTCATGACAGCTGAGATAGTATCTTAAAATCACAACAAGGGGTACCTGGCTGGCTCCTTTGGGAGAGCATGTGATTCTCAATCTCAGTGTTGTGAGTTCGAGCCCCATGTCAGGTGTAGAGATTACTAAAATGAATAAATAAATAAATAAATAAATAAACATAAAAAAAAAAAGCTTCCCCACCCACTTCCTTCTAAGGGGCAAATTATGACTTTTATTAGCTTAGCCTAGAATTGCCTGTTTTTGTCCTCAGATGAGTTCAATAATACCATATGTACTCTTTTCTATCTGGCATCATGCACTCAAAGTATCCTTGGGAAATTCGCTCATTTATGTAGTAAGTCCTCATGGCTGTATTATTCAATTATACCATTATTCAAATATACCACCATTTAGTACCCATTCTATTGTTGTTGTTGTTTTTTAAGTTTATTTATTTATTTTGAGAGAGGAGGGGGAGAGCATGTGAGCAGGGAACGAGCAGAGAGAGAGTAGAGAGAATCCCAAGCAGGCACCACACTGTCAGCCCAGAGCCTGACATGGGGCTTGAACCCATGAACCATGAGATCATGACCTGAGTGGAAGTAAAGAGTCAGACACTTAACTGACTGAGCCACCCAGGCACTCCTTATTATCTGTTCTATTGTTAATGAACTTTTGGGAGGTCTTCTTTTTGTCTATTGTCGGCACTGATGAATTTTTTAAAATTCATTGTAATGAAGCCACTCAACCAGTGATCTGGTCACCAGGCCCTATTAACAGAGTTCTGTTATTATAAATTATTCCTTTTGATTGATTGATTGATTCATTGGTTGATTTTAAGTAGGCTTCATGTTCAGCATGGAACCCAACATAGGGTTGAGATCAAGACCTGAGCTGAGATCGAGAGCCAGATGTTTAACTGACTGAGCCATTCAGGCACTCTTGCATTTATTTTCTATTAGTAAAATAAGTGATGGGTGTAGTAGGGAGTTAGGAGAGGGGACTAAAAAAACCTGTTATCTAGGGCTGCACAATAAAGAACCCCAAAATTGAGTGGCTTAAAAAACAAGTTCTATTATTTCTCATAATTTCGTGGGTTGATTGGGATTAGCTGAGCAGTCCTTCTGCTCTGAATCATGCAACTGGAATCCTCATGGGGTTGCCATTCAGCCTGGGAATATCCGAGGTGGTTTCACCCACACATCTAGAAATGTGTCTGGTTCCAGAATGGCTGGAATGGCTGCGGGCTACCTGCACCTCCCTCCCTTCTTCTCTCTCTGTATTGATTTCAAAATCTCCCATCCCTTATGAATCTAGCCCAAGCTTCTTGATGTGGTGGTTGGATCCTAAGAAAGGGAAATTGGAAGCTGCATGGCCTCTTGAGGCTAAGGCTCTAGAACTCACAGAACATCACTTGTATTCTATTAGTCAAAGCAAATCTCAGGGCCAACCTGAGATTCAAGAGGAGAGCGGTTCGTCTCCCCGAGTTGATGGGAGAAGCAGTGTGCTTTTTCACAAGGATGAAAAGAATCGTTGGTAGCCATCTTTACAGTCAAGCTACCACGGTAACCTGTCTTGTTTCCAGTCACAAGTTGGGGGAGGGAGGAAGACTGCAAAGTTTTTATGTAGAGAAATGAATAGATAATGGCATGGAAAAGGGGTAAAGCTGCTGGAGGAGGAGGGATTGCTGCATAGAGCTGAAAGTGTAATGGAGAGTCAGGATAAATATATTATCTCCCACCCTTCATTGCTGTGGGTGTGTTCATTCATCTAGCAAATATTTAATGCAGGAGGCATGAGGCAGTGTAGTAGACTGATAGACCATTTCTGGGAGGTGCGTTATCCTTCAAGGCTGCCTCTTGAGAGGGCAGCAGACATTTAGAAATCAGATTGTTCGAAGGACAGAGAAAGGGACTAAGGTAGGGACTCAAGGGAAAATAGGACATGTAAGAATCAGAGAGTAAAGATTGGTACAGAAGCTGGGGAGCAAAGGGCCTGAGGTAATTTCTGAGGTCCTCTGTGGCCTGCACATGACCGGCAGGTACCCACAAACTTTCGTATTGGTTTAATTTAAGAAGCTAATCAGTGTGGGAAGTTTCAGTATTGTTGAGGAAGTCTGTGAAGATGCTCAGTCAGCATGTTGACTTTAGGTGATGGTTCTAGAAGACTGCAAAGGCTTTGGCCATGTTTGATTAGCCACTGGAGAAGGAAGGACTGGAGATTAGGAGAACCTGGATCACCATGGATTTTTGCAATTGGTGGAAGAGCAGTCACATTTTGGAATTTTTAGGCCCTAAAGTTTAAGGCAACTCCAGCTGACATCCCTGACGGTTTTAGTGACCCAAAAAAGATGTCAAGGTTTAGGGGTCCAAAGGGAACGCTGGTGAGTAGGGCAGCAGCACTTTATCTGTGCCATTTCGGCATCTGATTTTCTTTGCCTCAGAGCTGTCTCTTGTCATCGGAGCCAGCTTTGCTACTAGAAGAGACAGGGTTTGGCGTGTAAATCGCCCAGTTCTCTTGTTCCTCAAGGGACAATCTTGAAGTGTGTGTTCCACACTGGTTCCAAATGGGATTAGGCTTACAGTCTGTAGTTGGCTTAATAACATGCTTTAATGACTGCCTTCACTTTCAACTGTTTTAGAATACAGTGTATTAACAGACCAACCGGACCAGGCAATAATTGCCATTTGAAAGGTAGTTTGTTACTCTTAGTTCCCAAGAGGAGGGGCACACCCATCCCAGGGGGTTGGTGGGACAAGGGGAAAGCAGTGGGGTTGGTCAGGAGGCAGAAGGAGAGGAGAAACTGGGAAAGAGCCCTTATTGTGGTTTCCTCAAGAAGGAACAGAAGGGGCAGGATAAGCAGGTTTAGGATTGGCTAGTTTGGATATTTTAGCAGGCTCTAAGGCAAAGGGGTTGTTCCTAGTGGTCTGGTACCTGGTCCTGGGTCATTAGGGCAGGTGAATAACGGCCTGGAGTTTGACAGCCCAACAAAGGAGGTGGTTAGGATACGGGCTCTGGATTGGTTGACTTATATCTGAAACTCACTCATGGGCAAGTTAACTATCTCCAGGAAATGGCCAACTCTGGAAGGGGCAGTCCCCCTGAAGGCTGGCAATGCTCTAGATGTCAAAGCATCAGAATATAGAAAATAAAAGACATGGTAAATATGGACTCTTGCTTCCATTTTCCCATATCCATATTCTTATCTCTTCCCAGATAAACTACCTGAATCTGAATCCTTCTCTCAGGCTCTGCTTCTGAGGGAATCAGAACTAATTCAGGTAGTTATTGTGACTCTTGTAATAATCTGAATTTGGGTGGCTCAACTAAGGTGGTGACAGTGAAAATAAAAAGGGATTCTCCAGAATACACACAATATTTTCACTCTCAGAATCATGTTAGTTGAATCAGAAAGCATATATGTACTTTTTTCCCCAAAATGAATTTAATCCCCAATAAAATTTAATCCCAATCCTTATTACTGGCTGCTTGATTGGTATGCTGGAGTGATCCCATAGAACCCATGAGAACTGATTTCTAAATATTCAGAAAATATGAAGGCTGATTGTTAAAATGTCGGTAGCTTGAAATTGGCCATAATGGGACTATTTTGTGCCACAGAAATTGGCAAAGGCTGCAAATCAGAGCTTGTCCTCCAAGAGAGTTGCTTTACCAGCACACCACCACTGTTATGGGGCGTTTGTGAATAAAAGCACAAAGTGGCATCGTGTTTTAGTGTTGGGAAAGTAATCAGGAATCTCGTCAATCAAATATAAGAAATGAAGTCCAGAGAGGACCAGAGTGAAAGTTGCCCAGAATGAGCGTTGGTGGCAACACAGAGACCAACACGATTCTCTCTATAAATAACATTCTTCACTAATTTCATACCTGGGCTGGGATTTTAAAATCATTATGAGTCGGGGTGCCTGGGTGGCTCAGCCAGTTAAGCATCCGACTCTTGGTTTTGACCCAGGTCATGGGCTGCAAAGTTCGTAAGTTTTAACTCCTCATCAGTCTCCTCACTGACAGTGCAGAGCCTGCGTGGGATTCTCTCTCCCTCTCTCCCTCTTCCTCTGAGCGTGCGCTGTCAAAATAAATAAATACACAAATTTTTTTTTAATTTTGAAAAGTAAAATCATTATGAATATTACTAGAACTGGCTTTTTTTCCCATTTTCAGAAAATATTATAAAGTAGTGTGCGCATTGAGGAGGGGAGAAGTGGGGGAGAAGAAGGGAGAGAGGGAGACGGGGAGAGCCCTCTGTAGTATTCCCCGCTGGCAGTTCAATGTAATAAAACCATTTTGTTGGAAGCCAAAGAAAATAAATAAAAATTCCCTGCGCGTTTGTTGACACTGTAAATATGGAAAGCCCGTTATTTAACAGCAGTTAAGTAGATGCCAAGGGGGAAAAATCTCAACCAAATATTGATACGAACATATTTCTGTTTGCGTGAAAATATGTTCCCTCCATATGGGAAAGGAAACTGTAAGGAGAGAAAATACAAACAACACATTGAAGACATGTTGAGTGGAGAAGCTGTTTATCTGCCAGAGCAAACCACTCCTCTTCATTCTGTGAATTTTTCCTGGAGAGGCTGTCATGAAATTTACTTACACAAGTGGGAAGCCAAAATCCTTCCATTCAAGAAAAAAATGACAGATTTTAAGGACTGCTGTTTGGTAAGGTTGAAAACACACAATATGGTTAAGTTCTGAGCACGTATTTTGACTGAATCATCAGGGCTTTTTAAGTCCCAGAGAAATTTCACTTTGAGAAAATTGTGTGTATTTACCTGTAGAAATTTATATTTGGTATCATTATCCATGGTCCTGAGAGTCTAGTGTGTTTTGAACTCAGTGCTTCCAGCAGGAAATGGAACCCACTGTTTTAGACCTTTAAGTCAGATTCCAGATTAAGAAAAATCAGAATATTATCCTCCTAATAGCCTTCTTTTCTTTCCAAATATGAAACAAATTGGGACTATTATTAATACTGAGACTAATAAAAAGGAAGAGACCAAGCCAGAAAGATGAAAAATAAAACAGCCCCCAAACACCTCATACTAGTCTATCCTTGAGAAATACAGGAGACAAATCCTAATTGAGGAGAGCAGTCTAGAAAACCTGCCTATTTCTCAAATGTCAGGATAAACAAGGAAGTCAGAAATGGCAATGACCAAGAGCAACATGAGACAAAACAACTAAATGTGCGTGTGATCACAGGAGTTGGATCCTGGAATGGTAAAAGGACATCAAGAGAAACCGGGGCAATTTCAGCAAGATACGAACTTTAGGGGTGCCCAGGTGGCTCAGTCGGTTAAGCGTCCGACTTTAGCTCAGGTCATGATCTCACGGTCCGTGAGTACGAGCCCCGCGTCGGGCTCTGTGCTGACAGCTCAGAGCCTGGATCCTGTTTCGGATTTTGTGTCTCCCTCTCTCTCTGACCCTCCCCCGTTCATGCTCTGTCTCTCCCTGTCTCAAAAATAAATAAACGTTAAAAAAAATTAAAAAAAACAGATACGAACTTTAGTTAATAATAATATATCAATGTTGATTCATGAATTGTGGTAAGGTACCCTGGTAATGCAGGATGTTCAGAACAGGGAAAACTGAGGGTGGGGTATATAAGAACAGCCTATAGAATCTTTGTAATAATTCGGTAAATCAGAACCTGTTCTAAAATGTTTCAATTTACTAAAAAAAAAAAAAAAAAAAAAAAAAAAAGAACAGAAACACATTGGGGGGGAGGGGCGGGGGAGGGGGAGAGGAACAAAGGATCTATTAGGTTTGGCTTTTGTCTTTTACTCATCATTTGTGTTTGTGCCGTCTTATCCCACTGCTGTCAGGAGAAGCAGCCCTCTGCTTGAAGCTGGAGAAGGGAGATACAAGGGCACAAAAACGTCAAGGACAATTGAGGACCTGCCGGTGACAGTGTATAGTGAGTATCAAAAGAGACCTTATTCTAAATCACCCGGTGCTCCATCCAGCCATTGGGCACCTCATGTCCAGGAACTCTCTTATTCGTATTCTACATGGGAACAATTAATGTCTGTGGGAGGGAGCTGGGAAAGAAGAACCCAAGCTTGCAAAGTACATGCTTCGTTTCTTTTAACAGGGCCCTTGTTGGGGAGAAGAGGCCAACTGATAGTGACTATTGCTTTTTATGCCTCTCTTTATTTCCTGAGGCTGTGTCTCTACGTGATGGGCTCCAAGGATGGGCACCATTGTTCCTTTCCTCCCTGTATGGACGTGCTGCTCTTCACGTCAAGAGGTGGAATCTGACTCCTCTTCCCTTGGATCTGGGTTGAGCTAACTCACCTGTGTCACCGAGAGATGAGGAAGAATTGACATTCTGGAAGCTCTGTGGCTGGGTCATAAGAAGCTTAATGGCTTCTTCCCGGGTGTCTCAGAATGCTTGCTCAAGGAGCACTCTCTTTCAGGACTCTCCTTGGAAACTGGCCACCATACTGTGAGGAGAGTAGGTACATGGAGAGGCCACCTACGGGTACCGTGGCCGACTGTCCCAGCTGAACATCCATCCTTGACGCAACCAGTGTTGACGGCCAGTGATGTGAGTGAGGCATTTCTCACGTGCAGCCCGGTGACACCGTTACTCGGTTCCAGTGTCAGCCAACATCTGACTATAACTGTAGGAGAGACATCAAGCCAGAATAGCCCAAATGGGCTCAGTCAACTCACAGAATTGTGAGCGAAAATAATAAATCATTGTTTTAAGCCCCTAAGCTTGGGACTGGCTTCTTTTGTTTTAATGTTTATTTATTGTTGAGAGAGAAAGAGAGACAGAGACAGAGCATGAGCAGGGGAGGGGCAGAGAGAGAGGGAGACCCAGAATCCAAAGCAGGCTCCAGGCTCTGAGCTGTCAGCACAGAGCCCTACTAGGGGCCAAAACTCAAGAACCAACTGTGAGGTCATGACCTAAGCCAAAGTCGGAAGCTTAACCGACAAAGCCATCCAGGTGCGCCATGGGGTAGCTTCTTAAACAACAATAGATAGCTGGAATTCTCCCTAAAAACGGAACCTATGCAGCTTTTTCCCAAGGTTTGACCAATAGGTGACTTGAGCCTCTGAAATGTAACCTATGTGGTTCTTATATCGTCTGGCACAGTCAGAAATCAGTAACACAGGTAAGTATAGTATATATTGAATGTTTAGAACTGGGTATTTAATGATAAACAAGACAGATTTAAGGCTCACAGATTTTATCTTAAAGGAACTTTATGGGTTTTTTTCCCCCTCAGTTTTAATATTTCTTTCACCCCCTTAGGATTATAGGGCTATATATATATATATATATATATATATATATATATATAAGACCTGGGGAAGTTTTCTCTTTTTTAAAAATTTTTAGTTTTGGGGCACCTGGGTGGCTCAGTTGGTTGAGCGGCCGACTTCGGCTCAGGTCACGATCTCGCACTCCGTGGGTTCGAGCCCCGCATCCGGCTCTGTGCTGACAGCTCGGAGCCTGGAGCCTGTTTTGGATTCTGTGTCTCCCTCTCTCTGACCCTCCCCTGTTCATGCTCTGTCTCTCTCTGTCTCAAAAATAAATAAACGTTAAAAAAAATTTTTTTTTTAGTTTTTACTCTTTTTTTGATCACCTTCTGGCGATGACATTTGTGTGCGTGTGTCCAAAAGAAGGACAAGAAGATAAGAAAAGGAAAGAAGGAAGGCAAGTAGCAAGCATTTACTTGTTGGAGCTGACCATCTTTTGAGTCTCCTCCTCTGTATCTCTGTATTTGTTCACCTCGAAAAAGAAAATCACGTATCAATTCTTTACCACATATCCCAGGCACTTAGAACACTAAGTATTTTATACAGATGAAGTAATTGCAAAACCGACCCTATGGAGTTTGGTACCGTTAACATCTTTATTTTGCTGTTAAAGAAACTGAGGCATGGGGAATTTAAGAAATTTGTCCAGCGTTGGCCAGTAAGCATTAAGTGGGGGTTTCAGACCTGGGTCATCTGATTCTAAAAGACATGTTTTCAATTTGCCAGTCAACATCTGCAAATTTTAATAAGGTGTGTTTAATTTTAATTAATTAATTAATTAATTAATACTTATTAGAACCAATTAATTCCACATGTGTAGTTAGCCATGTATTAGTCTGTGGCTTATCATTAATCGCGCAAGGCAGCTACATTTGCAAACCCCTTAGTATCCAGGCCTGCCTTCCTGTGTGCATGAGGATGCATAATGATAGACACATGTATATTCTCTTCAGAGTTTTCAGCTCTTACTGGGAGAGGCATTGGAAAGAGCGAAAACAAGAACAAACAACAACAGAAACATGGTATAGGGTCACACAGACCCGGGTCTGAATCCCGGCTCTGGAGCAAGTTACCAGGCTCTGATGGGTTTCCTCATCTGTGAGAGGCGGGCACTAATGTGTTTTACCACAAGGTCATGGGAAGTAAAGGCATTTCTGTACATCAAGTGCCCGCCCACAGTGGGAGAAGCGGTTTAGCACATTATGAAAATCTTGGGGTTTGGAGTCAGACAGATTGGGGTTTGAAATCCATGCCTGGGGCCTACTTGGTATACAATTTCAGGCAAACTAATGCGAGAACCAGATGAGATAATGTTTGCAACACATCCGTTATGTGCGGAGAACTAAAAACATAGTAGTTACGATGATGCTAATGCTACTTTCACTCCACCTGCTCTGTCCCCTTCCATTCCTCACCCTCTCATTCTTTGGGGACAAATTGGTATGCTTGTGTCAATAGAGGCTTCCCCCTCATTTCGGTTTTATCACGGAATAGTTTAAATACAGTACATTCACAATTTTCCGTGTACAATTGTATAACACAATGACAAGACATATGGCCTTTCTGTTACCCCCCACAATTCTTACCCCCCACAATTCTTACCCCCCACAATTCTTAACCACTCCTTTATGTCAATTCCTACCCCAGCCTTAGGCTTTGGAAGCCACTGGTTTGTTTTCTGTCCCTATTATTCTGCCTCTTTCAGCATGTTACATAAATGAAATCATATAGCAGGTCATGTTTTGAGTCTGGCTTCTTTCACTTAATGTAATGCATTTGAGATTCAGCTTCAAAAGGGTCTTAATTACGTTTAAAAATATACTTTTTCCCCCTCTGTTGCATCATGCTGATGGTGATAGATGAACTAATTAAGGGTGAGATCTCAGGAGTCTCTCTTAGACTCAGAGATTATTCTATTCTTCGGTTCACTGAAGTGGCCAGCAAAAACCCAAACCAAACTAAACCAAATGAAAACAGCAGAACACTGGTGTAGCAATTTCAACCAATTTAGAATAGTATTCTGTGACAAGCAAAACTTACTAGTATCCTTTTTATTCTTTGCACTATCAAAACAGAAGGAAAAAGAAAAAGATTGACTACTCTGATTTGTTCTTTCTGATTTACTCGTTTGTTTTACAGGAATGCTTTCTTTAGTGACTTGGTCGCACAAATCTGCAGCATCTTATTGTGAATTCAGGGTCTTTGGATACCGCTTTGAGCCACTTATTTCCTCTGCATTTAAGCCATAATGTGGTTTATACTGTCATGCTGACTCCATACATACCAGTTGGCAATGGATTGAAATGAAACCTGCTGAGGAGAATCCGTTGACAGTAGGAACTCAGGAAGATCAACGGGCTTAGGGAAAATGGATCACAGTGTTTTTCATGCTTTTTCTCATTTTAACTCTTAGAGATTCCAAATCGTGGCTTCCTAGCACTGTTAAGTCTTAAACAGGGAGGTAGGGAAAAACAGACACATGGAACTGTTTTTGTTCCCTGGAATTGAGGTGGGAAATAGGAAGGGAAGGTCAGAGATGATTAAAATGGAATGAATATAGCCAATTTGGGGGAATTACAGCAAGTAAGCTTTTTTTTACTGATTGAACGCAATGATTCCTAAAAACCACAATTCCAAACTTCAAATGTATTACTATTTCTGAGTCTTTAGTTGCCATTTTCACGCTTTGCTGCTACAGAAACTGCTAGTTGTCTCCCCATATTTATTCTGATGACAATGCAGTAGCCCAGCGTTAGGGCTGTTCATTCAACAAATAATTTTGAGATGCCTACGAGGCATTGCACTAGATGCAGAGAATTCAGCGGTGAGCAAAACAGCCAGCTCTTGTCCTCATGTAATTTACAAGCTGGTGGGATTTTGAGAATATCTTGTAAACTCATGATAACTTCCCAAGGCCCTAAAGGTACAGTGATATCGGTGTGCCACATAAGCATCCTCCAAAATATAAGTCTCAATTTGACAGGACGCAGAAAATATGGAAGTAGTTTTGGGTTTGAAAAATGAAAGAAGATGACTCCAAAGATTTTGAAGCTTTAATATTGTTGTTTTATTATTTTTTACAGTCTGTATTTTATTTTATTTTCAGCTTTATTGAGATATAATTGACACAACACTGTAAGATATCTCTTTCCTCTTTCTTTCTTTCTTTCTTTCTTTCTTTCTTTCTTTCTTTCCAGGGAGTGAGTGGAGGAGAGGGGGAGAGGGAGAGAGAGAATCTCAAGCAGGTTTCATGCCCATCATGGACCCTGATGTGAGGCTCAACACTGGGCTCAAGCCCATGACCATGGGATCATGACCTGAGCCAAAATCAAGAGTCAGACGTTCAACGAACTGAGCCACCCAGGCACCCAACGGTGTATGATATCTAAAGTGCACTATGGTGGTTTGATATACAGTTGACCCTTGAACAGCATGGGAATTTGGGGCACTGGCACCCCACTCTACTGAGTTGCAAATTGTGCATAACTTTTGACCCCCCAAATTTAACTACTGGTAGCCTCTAATATTGACCAGAAGCATTACTGGTAATATAGTCAACTCACATACATTTTGTATGTTATATGTATTTTTTTAAGTTTATTTATTTATTTTGAGAGACAGAGAGAGAGAGACAGAGAGTTAGCAGGGGAGGGGCAGAGATAGGGAGAGAGAGAATCCCAAGTATGCTCCACATTATTAGTGCAGAGCCTGATGTAGGGCTTGAACTCAGGAACCATGAGATTATGACCCCAACTGAAGCTGGATGCTCAACTGACTGAGCCACCCAGGTGCCCCTTTTATATGTATTATATACTGTATTCTTATAATAAAGTAAGATAGAACAAAAGAAAATGTTATTAAGAAAATCATAAGAATGAGAGAATATACTTACAGGACTGTACTGTAAAAAAATCCATGTTTAATGGCCTTGCATAGGACGTCTGGGTGGCTCAGTCTGTTAAGCCTCTGACTCATGATCTCAGTTGAGGTCTTGATCTCATGGTTGCGAGTTCTCGAGCCTGGTGCTGGGATAAGATAAGATAAGATAAGATAAGATGAGATGAGATACAAGCTATAGGATAAGATGATAATTTGTGCGGCTCAAACCCATGTTGTGCAAAATTCAACTGTACATACATACACATTGTGAAGGGGTACTCCCACTGAGTTAATTAACATATCCATCACCTCACATATTTTACCTTTCTGTGTGTGTGAGAACATTTAAATCCTACTGCTTAGCAAGTTTCAATTATACAATACTAGATCAGCAACTATAATCACCATATTTCACATTAGAACTTCAGAACTTGGGGGGTGCCTGGGTGGCTCACTTGGTTAAGCGTCTGGCTCTTGATTTCAGCTCATGTCATGAGCTCATAGTTCATGGGTTCGTGGGTTCATGAACCCCGTATCAGCTCTGTGCTGACAGTGCAGAGCCTTCTTGGGATTCTCTCTCTCTCTCTCTCTCTCTCTCTCTCTCTCTCTCTCTCTCCCTGTCTCTCTGTCCCTCCCCTGCACACATGCTCTCTCTCTCAAAATAAATACATAAAACTTAAAAAAAAAGAACCTCAGAACTTGCTCATTTTATAACTAAGAGTCTATACCTTTTTACCAACCTCTTCCTATTCCCCTCATCCTCCAATCCCTGGCAAGCACTTTTCTATTCTCTGCTTCTGTCCCTGCAGGTGACCAAGTTGCCCTGGCCAGCAAGCTGCTGCAGACCTCTTCTACTCAAGAAACCTACTTTCCATCTGTCTGTTGCTTCTGACATTCTGCTTAGGCCTTAGTTTCCATAAGACGTCCTTAAAATCTCTTCTGTGGGTTCTACTTCATGTCATCTGTCTTGACTTCCAGTTGTTGCCTTGTTGTTCAGCATCAACATCTCCCACGAGTTGTGACATGTAGGCTTTCCTCCCTTCAATGCTAAGGTCTAAACTGAAACAAATGCTCCCAGCTTCTGGAAGACTCACTGCACTTTTTCAGTAGCTGATATTTTAGGCTCTGCTGTCCCTTTCTTCTTAGGAACTTACCCCAAGTTCCCTCAAGACTCATCCAGAACTTAATTTGGATGCAGAAGGGACTGCTTTGCATGTAAACTGCTCCTTTCCCCAAAGTGAAGCCAAGACCATCACGTCAAACTTAAAGGCTCTGACCTTCTCTTCTTTGGGACACGGACTAGAGCCACGATTTTCCTCCCATTCGTTTGGCGGTCTTATCCCTACAGCCTCTGCCATCCCTCCCAACTAATTCAGGTATTTCATATCTAAAGAGGCTCACCAAGCCTGCCTCTCAATAAAATCATAGCTAGCCCACCCCATCTGCCCACCCATGTAGACCAGAACATGCTCAAATTCAACCAATTAGGCAGTCAATAAATATTTCTTGGATGTCTTCTCTATGCCAGACAAAACAATGATAAACGGATTTAGCATCTTCCTTAATAGATGATGTTCAAGTAAAACTTTTAATGGATAAGCAGATTAGACTCCCCCTGGGATCTCACTAATTGTAGAATCTCAGGATGGAATATTCTTCCACTGTTCCTTTGGTCTCCGATTTAGTCAATTTCACCGGACTGACTAGTTAGATAAGAGCATATCACGTCTTTTAAAATATTGCTGCAGATATGTCACGGCTTCTTTATTATAACATTTTTCACTGTTTGTTAAATCTTACTGACAGTGAATTTTTCTATCCAACTCATATCCCTTCTCATTCCTGATGCCTGTTTCTTTTCAGTCTGGCTCAGTAAGTGAGGATAACAGTGTCCTTTACAGAGAGTAGTGGTTAAGAACACGTGTGCATTGTAGACAGAATTAGAATTCAGGCATTGGGATTGACCTTGGCAGTATATTTCGCTTTACTAAGACTTAGTTTCCTCGTATGCATAATGGGTGAAAATGATTACATCTCTCTCCCTCATGAAAAAAAGCAGTCAATAAATGGTCTCCATTATTATTACTTAATAGTAATCATAGCATTCTAAAACTAATTTGGGTCTTAGATATCATCTATTTATACATAGTTGACAGCATCTCTTGACATAAATTTTTCTCCAAACTGAGCAAAAGATTTCTGACTGCACTCTGCATGCAGACCTCACTGTACAAATTGACTTAAATATTTCAGGTTGAAGAATATTAGAGACCTAGGTAGGTGAGAAATTAACCTTGGATTTGGCACCTATCAAAATAATGTTTCCTGACAAAACTCTAGTGAAAATAAAAATAGCTATAAGAGAGTTTTTTACACCAAGCTGATTAATACCCTTGTTAAAAGTGATCACAATGTTTATGCCCATCATTAACCTGGTTTCCACTTCAGACAGGAAATGGCTTGAATAAGAAATATTTTCATCCGTCTGTCTTCTCACTTGGCATTGCACAGGACTTTACAAGGCTGGACTGGGACTGTGCCAGGGGAATCCCAGAGAAACAATGGGCTGGCATCTAATTCACACTAAGGAGTTAAGGGGAGAATCAATAGTAGTTCAAATGGGACGTGCCAGAGACTAAGGGCTTAGTTGTAGAATATAATTGAGGTTAAGGAGCCAAGTATCTCCATCCATTTAGGCTACAAAATAACAATAGACTGGGTGGTTTAAGCAACATTTTTATCTCTCACTGTCTGGAGGCTGGGAAGTCCAACATCAAGGCACCAGCAGATTCTGTGTCTGGTGAGGTCCTATTTCATGGCTCACAAGAGGGCTGTCTTCTCACTATGTCATCACATAATAGAAAAAATGAGGAAGATCTCTGAGGTCCCTTTTATAAGAGCACTAATCCCATTCATGGAGAATTTCACCCTAATCACCTAATCACCTCCCAATGGCCCCACCTCCAAATACTATCACATTAGAGATTAAGTTTCAACATGTGAATTTTCAGGGAACACGAACATTCAGTCTCTAGCACCAAGTCTCTAAGAAAGCAGGCCATCTAATGGGTATCCATGAAGTTGGACTGTTTCAATGGGAGTTTATTCCTGACAATGGCACGTGTCATCTCCAGGCAATTTTTAATGGGCTCATATAGTCTGTTGGATCTTGGTTATGAATGATCTGAAAGGACCATGTACCTTCTGGGAAGGGGAGAATACTTTCAAAAAGGCATTTCAAGTTAGCCGGCAATAATCTATGTTCATGTTCAGTTTAAGATCCAACTGTTAAGAAAAACCTACTAGAGTTATAGAATCAGGAGGAACTTCCATTTTCCTATGTCCATAGCATCCCTCAAAAGAAAAATTCAAACATGGCCAGTGTCCTGTCTTGTTCAGTTTATTTAAAGATAGGTATTTTCCTGTACAGTGTTCAAATCTGCCTCCTTGTGACTGTACCCCCCAGTGATTCTACTTTTTTTTGTGAGTGGGATGTAGATGACTTCTATGATGCGTGGTAAAGGAACATGTGATGCTTAGAAACATTCTTCTGTTCATATTCTTTCTCTGCCTAGCCTACTTGGCATCTCCTAAGAGAACTTTGAAGGTCAAGATAGGAGGAGATACTCTATACTTTATAAAAGTTTGGGACTGATGTCCACTTTCTTTCTGCTCTTTATTTTTTTAATTCTGGCAAAATACACATAACAAAATTTGCCACCTTCACCGTTTTTAAGCATACAGTTCAGTGGTATTATGTGCATTCATGTTATTATGCAACCATCACCACATTCCGTCTCCATAATTCTTTTCATCTTGCAAAACTGAAACTCTGCCCAGTAAGCATACCTCCCCATTCCCCTCCCTTGGCTCTTGATAACCATCATTCTACTTTCATCTAGATGATTTTGGCTATTCTAAACACTTCATGTAAATGGCATAGGACACTATTTGTCTTTTTCTGACTAAACTAGCACAATGTTATTTAACTTCACATAACGTCCTTAATTTCCACCCATGTTACATAGCATGTTAGAACTTCTTTCCTTTTTAAGATGGAATAATATTCCATTGTATGTATATATCACATTTTGCTCTTGCATGTTTGTTTTCTTTTAAATTTCATACCAGGAAAGGAAGAATCAGAATTCAAGGTCCAGATGGAACTTCAAAGGATGATTTTTTTAAATTAAGTTCATTTATTTTGAGAGAGACAGAGAGAGAGTGCATATACAGGCTGGGGAGGGGCAGAGAAAGAGGGAGAGAGAATCCCAACCAGACTCTGTGCTGTCAGCGTGGAGCCAGACACGGGGCCAGATCCCACGAACTGTGAGACTCTGGAGACAAAAGCAAGAGTCCGACACCCAACTGACTGAGCCACCCAGGTGCCCCCAAAGGACGATCTTTTATGTAGTATAAACACACACGCATACAGATTCCGAAAAAAATGACACTGACAAAGCCACAGCGCCATACCTGAAAACACTGAGTGGTGAAATTTAAAAAGGCTGATATCGCCCAAGTGTTGTCAAAGATGTAAACCAGCTGGAACTCCAATATGCTGCTGCTAAGGGTGTAATTTGGCAAAATCCATTTGGCAAACTGTTGAACAGTATCTACGACAGCCGAACATAAAACTTGTGATTCAACATTTCCACTCCTAGGTGTGCACCTACAAATGTGTACGCATGTGCACCAAAAACACTTACAAGAGTGTTCATAGGGGCACAATTCATAATAGCCCCAGACTAGAAACTACCAAAATGCCCAACAGTGCACTAGATGAATAAATCATTGGTATGTTCACACACTGAAATAACTTACGGCAATGAAAATTAACAAACTGCTGCTCTGTGCGATAACATGAATGAATCATAGCCATAATGTTGAGTGAAAGAAGTCAGGTAGAAAAGAATACATGTTGTCTAATTTCCTTGACATGTAAGGCAAAAACTGGCAAAGCTGATCTATAGTAATAGAAGCTGAGATACTCAACTTTCGGGAGTTGAGTACTACATGGAAAAGGGGAGAATGAGGAGGGCTTTTGGGGTTTTGGTAACATTTTGCTTGATCGGGGTGTTTGTTATGTGGGAATGTTTAAATTTTGAAAATGAATTCAACTTTATACTTAAATATGTGCACTTTTCTGGATGTATGTTTCTTAGAATAAAGACATATGCTTTAGATATGATAACCATGAATTTTAAATACAATGCACGCTATACATAAGTACTCATGGGACATGTGGAATTATGTGTATATTATGCGAGTGGTAGGATATTTGAGCGTTTGTCTCTTTGTGACACTGTTTTCACCATGTTATTTGTGCAGCAAGTAATTAAAACTAAATAGAGACCATTTATTATATTTATTTGCTTCCCAAAGGATCCACATTTCTGAAGGAGATACCTTAGACAGTGGAATGGAACGAGAACAAGCCAGCTGTGGGCAGTAACTAGAGCAGAAGATGATGAACAACATAATAATGCCCATTTTTAATACAAAAAAATATATTACCCTTACTTATTGAGCTATTGAAAGGAAACCTTCCCATCCAAGAATCATAGGACTTTAACTGTGGAAAGAGCCTTGGATTCTATTGAATCCACCTTCATTTTGTAGATAAGACAAAACCAAAGTTATAGCAACACATACTTTGATGATGATGGCAGGATAGGGACGAGAATTCGGGTTTCCTGATTCTTTCTCCAGTGCTCTTTTTTCAAATCAGCCACTGGTTGCCTCTGTGGATTTCTTCAAAACTGTGACAGAGGCTAGGACCAAGTGCCCAAAAGCCCTACTCTGCAGATAATTTGAAAAAGTTACCAATTGGGGCCCTTGAGTGGCTCATTTGGTTAAACATCTGACGTCACAAGATCATGAGCTTTGTGAGTTCAAGCCCCACATAGGGCTCCCTGCTGTGAGCTCAGAGCCTGCTTTGGATCCTCTGATCCTCTGTCCCTCTTTCTCTGCCCCTACCCTGCTTGCACTTTCTCTAAAATAAGTGAACATTAAAAAAACTACACACACACACACACACACACACACACACACGAAAAAGTTACCAATTCCTAGACTCCTCTCTGAAGTCACACAGCTTTGCAAAGTGATTTTGCAGTTTCTCCTTTCAAGAGGCAAAGTCTGTTCCTGTGTTCCTGACCCCTTAAAACTGGGTTTAACCTGGTTTGGCCAATAGAATAAGGCAGAATAAGGCTGTGCCCATTGCGAGCGTAGGCCTCCAGAAACTGTGAGCAACTTAGCTTAGCCTCTGGGAAGACTGCCAGCCATCAGGTCAACAAGCTCCAGCTTCTTGGAAGATGGGAGACCACGTGGAGCAGAGATGAGCTGTTCCAGCCCCTGGCCAATTTGGTAGCTGACCAGAGATACCCTAGCCCAGCCTAGACCAGAACTTTGGACCAATTGTTGACCCACAGAACTGTGGCTTCAATAAACACGTCATAAGCCACCAAGTTGTAGGATGGCTCATTGCACATCAAAAGTGAATGGACACATCACCTCGACTGGCCATTTTAGGCTTTGTCTCATTTAATCAGTGGCATTGCAAATGGGTGTCCTTTTATTCCCATTTCAAATAAGAAAACCTCTTAGAACGAAAGATAGACGTTTTAAAGAGGCCAAGGAGATTTGGCATTTACAGCATCTTTTTATTTAATTTTTAAATTTTTATTTATTTATTTATTTAGTTAGTTAGTTAGTTATTTTTTTTAATGTTTATTTATTTTTGAGAGAGACAGAGACAGAATGCGAGTGGGTTAGGGGCACAAAGAGAGGGAGACACAGAATCTGAAGCAGGCTCCAGGCTCTGAGCTGTCAGCACCAGAGCTCGACGCAGGGCTCGAACTCATGAGCTGTGAGATCATGACCTGAGCCAGAGTTGGACGCTCAACTGACTGAGCCACCCAGGCACCCCTCCAGCATCTTTTAAAATAAGGCCTGGACACTTGCCCCCTTCCCTGGTAAGACCTACTGGGGACATTTGACATTACATAGCACTCTGATGTCAATTCATTTTTGTTCTCCTTCTCACTCAGGACAAACAGATCCAAATACTGTACATTACCTACCACTTTCCCTTTCGCCTTTATCACCACCCGGTGAGATGGATCTTCCACCTTCAAAACCCTTTTTATTAGGGTTGCTAGTCACTGTGAAAGAGTGTCACTTGGGACTGACTCAAGTTGGGGTTAGAAGTTCAACATTCCATCCTCAGGAGTACTTGCTGGTTTGGCAAATGCCTTGCAGAGATGTCCTCTGTTCTTGCAGACAAGCAATTGAGCTAAGGTATATTTCTTTCAAGAGAAGTAACTATTCATTCTGACCTTTTCCTGCTATTCTGCCCACTCCTAGAGCACTGTTTGTGCTCTGATGGTGACCATGGCCCTAAGCCAGAGGGAGGGAAGTCTCACCATATTGTTGTCAGAGTAGATAAGCAGTGGGGCACATGAAAGGGAAGTGCTCCAGGATTTGTGGGCTGCTTAGGCTCAAAGACACTCTCTTCTGATCCAGCTAACGGGGACAAATGGAAGCATAAAACCCATGCTCATTAGTGGCTCTCAGGCTCCCAGCACCCTGGTGGGAGGGTGGCTGAGCAACAAGCCAACTTAGTGCTTTGTGTTTTCTCCTTTAAAACACACACATACACACACACACACACACACACACACACTTACACACATATGCACAACACTGTCTCACTTCAAAGGTGTGACAGATTTCAGGAGTAGGCTACTGCTATACAAGATTAGTGAAAAATGGTTACCAGTGGCTTTGGTTTCCATACCTTCTCTCCCCCTGCCCCATCTTCTCGGTTTCCTCTTGCTTTTATTTCTACTCCACAAACCAGTATAGAACACCTAACATGCACAAGGCAATGTGCTAAGTGTTACCATGATGGCACAAAGGGGGGACAATAAAGAGACTGCGAGGTGGGAAACATCTATTGAACAGTAGAGCAATATGTCTAAGCAAAGCAATGAATCATAAACATTGTTTTTCAAGGAGGAAATGTCAGAATCAGAATGTCTCTTTTCATAGGAAATCCTTCAACTCTGTTGGTATGCAGACTCCCCATTCTATTCCTGGTTAGAGTGGTTTTTCTCCATACTTCTTGCTTGGAAACTTCATTCTCAGCCAACTAATCTGACACCAATAGATTCACCCAACAGGGCGGGGGAGCTCTCTGGAGACAGGGTGCCATTGGACGAGGTGATGCCCAGAACCAAGAGGAGTGATTATAACCAGAGAGTCAAAGCAGACCCCACCTGAGAGGCCCAGTGGAAGAAGGAAACGAGGAGAGCAGAAATGCTCACCTAACATATACTCTGGAGAAATGAACTTACACTTTGCAAAGTTTGTCTTTGCTTTTTCTTTCCCGCCTTTCTCTCTTAAGTTGCTTCCTTCTTTTTCATGCTTACAAGTGTCTCTTCTTCAGGAGGTGTAATGCTCTTGGGGATGCACTCTCCTCCTCTCATTTGCCAAGTTATTTCAGAATCCTCCCGGAAAAAATGCTGGGACTAACTCAGCCCCCGGTAGATCAGGATGAATTAGGAAAACAGAACAAAAATACCAGACCAATTTCAACATCTCATTTTTCTACACCACCTTGTCCCTCCCAGACCAAGGAAAGGCTAAATTCCTATTTCTGGTGAGCCCAGTTTATTAGAAGGACAATGGGTGGGCAGATGAGCTTTATGAAGGGCAAAGCAAGAAGGTTGAAGGAGGAGCCTTGGAAGCTCTAGTGGGGTTCCCCAAAACGGAGAAGGAGATGAGGTATGGCATTAACTGGCACCTTACTCCTTTACAGTGCTCCAGGGAGTTGGGAGAGTCTCAGGGAGGAAGAGCTAGCCTGACCATGTTTGTAATAGCTTCCAGAATTGGCAAAGTCTCAGTGCCACACCTTGGCCCAGCAGCACTGAGGCGACATGTCTCCTTTGACTGTTTCTAGGGGAGTCTTTTACAGTGTAGTCTGCAGACTAGTCACCCAGGTTCTCTGAAGGTGAATGGTGCTCTCTGAAGTTGTTTAGTGTAGCAGCCCTGTTAAGGGCCAGGACAACGAGCAATCGGTAGAAACCAGTACCCTGAGCTAATGCTCCAGGTTACCTCAGAGCCCCTGACGCTTCTTAGGATCCCTGGGGCGGTGGTGGTGGTGGTGAGCACTAGTAAGAATCAATTGCTCTGCAACCCAGCAGGATGGCCACTCAAAGGAGGCAACATTTGTTTTATCGAAGTCAAATGATGTAATATGATTTAAGTGTTTCAAGAGAACGAAATTCACAACTATCCCCTCCGGTTTATTTCAGTGAAAGTTCCAAAGGATTCTTTTGTTTCCATTTTTGCTGCTGATTCAGAGCAGCTGCTTATTGGCTCATGACTAACTCAGAGTCATGACCATCCTGTTTCAGAGCCACAAAAAAGAAACACAAATCATTTGGGGGAAATGAGATCTAATGAATACAGAAACATGGATGAAAATGAAATAGTCTGACTTTCAGAACCGGGTCCACATTTTCTCTAGGATATCACGTACTATTGATGCTGCTACAGCTCACAATTTTCAGATAATCTTTTCTCAAAAAATTAGATATCAAAAACCCAGTTGGAGTCAAGAGTATGAAGAATGTATATGCCAATGATGGCATAACTTGGGGTGGGTGTTAAGTAAAAACAATAGCTTCAGCAGAAGGAATGGCTACGATGAGGCAGATTTACCACACAATTTGGATTTTATCTTCCTTTTGTTGTTAATCCACATGCCATCTGTTTAACAACTTTCTCCCTTTATTTCTGATTAGTGCACCTTCCTAAACACAGAGGGGCAACACAGATGACATACATTCATCTTTTTGATTTTGTTAAGCACTCAAGCTAGTTATTACAGGATGCAGGACTGGGTCTCAGCCACCCCAAGCTAGCTGTGCCATTGTAATCCTTCAGGTTAGCCTGAAATACACACTTCCTCCCAACTACCCATGGGAGGAAAGAGATTTCTGCAAGCAGATGTCCCCTGCCTTAGAGGCTGACCGACAAGCCAACAATGAAAACCAATACCGGTGACCCCTGTGTTCTGATGGGGCACGAAAGAGCAGACTGCCACGCGGAGGAGGGCAGAGAAGTTTAGTGAAGTGAGCAGGAGCTACACCTGACAGATTTTTCTACAACCAGCCTTCTCAACATTGGCACTATTGATGTCTTGAGTGAGATCATTCTTTGACTGGGTCCTGACCTGTGTATGGTAGAATGTTTAACGGCGTCCTTAACCTCTACTCACTAGATGTCTGTAAGCAGCCCCTTGACCCAGTGATTTCAACAAAAATGTCTCCAGACATTTCCCGGGGCAAAATCACCCCCAGTTGAGGACCGCTGTTCTATCGCAAGTCTCCCAATCCCAACATCAGTTGCAAACTATGTTGTAAGCCTTAATAAAGGCTGGATCAAATTCACATCAGTTTTAATAAAGTTCTTACAAACGAAATTCTATTTATCCCTCTAAAAATGTCACTGGTAGCTGTAGACCAACATATTTCTTGAATGGGGAGACAGGTGACGTGACAGCTATTGGAATGACGTGCGTGCCGAGAGGCCCTTTCTCTGATCCGGCCTGCCGTGGCTACTAGACATGGACCAGCCATGGTGGTGATGCGTATGAGCAAATGCAGGGCTTTGCTTGCTCCCTGTCATTCGGAGGGTTTGTCAAGATCTGGCCACACCCGTCACCCACATTGGTGTCTCACAAATCCGTCACCTGAATAGCAGCAGCAGTGAGAAAGCTTGAGGTGAAACAGTTGTTCCTCAGCCCAAACAACTCTTGGTTGTGCACAGTCAACTGGAGTGGAGAACTTTCTTTCTCCTTCATCTGCTTTTGTCCCGACTGGCAGAAGAACAGCACATCTCCTGGGAGAAATGTGTTTGGCTGATCATTTCAACTGAGGACGTCACACAAAGAATGTGTAGTAACTAGCCTTTACAGGAGCTAAGCCTGATTGGAGATGCTAGTTAGAATAACTGGAATTGAGGGTCTCCCTAGTTCTTAATTTTTTTTTAAATTTCCACCTGTGTTTATTCTGCTTTCTCCACTGTCACACCTGACAAAAAATGAGCAAGTTCAACCTCGTTGGAATATCCTAGTCTACTAACAATGGATGTCTTTGGCACCAATAAATACGATTGACTGACCCTTGATTTAGGCTCAGGTCATGATCTCACAGTTTGTGAGTTTGAACCCCACTTGAGATTCTCTCTCTCTCTCTCTCTCTCTCTCTCTCTCCCCCTGCTAGCACACACTCTGTCTCTAAACAAACAGACAAACAAACAAACTTAAAGAAAAGAAAGCTGAGGGAAGAAAGGAGATATATCAAATGACAGGGTGATGATGCCCTTTCCTGAAGACTAAATAAAATAAGAAGATTCATAATACGATTCTCAGACCAGCAGTTGGGCCCTTGCTCTGTCTCTGACCTTGACTCCCCTGTAACTGTCACTCTCTCCATGTTCAGTCTCTAAGGTTCTGTGGTGGTAGGTTTGGATCAACGGTTCCCAGGCTTGGCTGAGCATTTATTCATTCACCTGAGGAGCTTAGAAGACATCATTAGGACCACTCTCAGAAGTTCCAATATGGTTTTGGGTGTGGGATCTATGCATATGTATTTTTTAGAATCTCCTCAGGCTATTCTGACTTGCAACTACTTTGGAGTCATCTAGAATAGACAGTGACGGTAACAACAGTGAAATCTACCCTGTGTGCTAATTATTATCCATGCATGAGCCCATTTCACCCTCGTAAAACCTCCCACGGCTTAGTTATGGCTTCTATTTGAGAGTGAGAAAGAGAAACTGAGGCTGAAGAAGTTTAGTGGGCGATCCAAAACAGGATGGCCCCTGAAGCTGGAGTTTTTAACCATTTTGCAATTTTCCTCCTTACCACGTTTTGAACTGTGGGAGGGGACAGGAGAGGAAGGAAACATACAGGTGCAGGGGAAGAAGTGTCTCTGAGAGCATCTGGAATTTCTGTAGAACTCAGAGTCCAGATCTGCTTTTCAGAGTCAAGGAACAGGCAGGCTGCCAGGAGCGTTTGGGTATAAGCTTGATCATTTCCACATCTCACACAGGGAGTTTTGCAGCTCCCTAAACATGGCATGGAGGCTACAAGCACTGCCCGGGGCATGGTGGGGGCAGGGAGCTCATAAAAATATTTTTTCTGAGCACCAGAAAGAGCATTTTCATCTTTAAATATGCAGAGACACTCCAGCAAGTATCACAAATTCATTCTGGTGATGCAACCAACAACACTTAATTATCAGCTCCACAAGCAAATTAGGTGAGAAAATTACTTGTCTTTTTATATTTATTTTATTTCTAAAAGAATTCAAAGAAGATAACGGTTTAACTACCACAGCATATTACACACAGATTGCTTCTCTCCTTGATCTTTCCTCTTTTTCTTTCTTTTTTTTTAAGCCACAGGTACACCTGTTCTTTTGCTTTGCTGTTCTTGTGGACTCCTGGTTGAGGAGTTTAGGTGCCATTTCTTGAGGAATCTGTTGGATCTGCTGGAAAGCTGAGGTGGAGACCCTCCGTGGGAGGGCGAAGTAGCAGGACAGGAGGTACATTCCTGCGGGTACCTCCCCGAATGCGTCTATTTGCAATGGTTAAGGCTACTTCCCTCACAAGACTCTGAGCTGCCCCACTCAGACTGTTTACCAGAGGTGGCTTGTGGGTGTTGCTTGAACCTGCCATTAATGCCACCTTACAGACTCCAGCTCCTCACTCCATACTCTCTCTTGCCAGTGGGACACTGTTTGGGGGTTGAAGAGACTCACATGGCCTAAGGGAGCCTATTTCTCTCATGGCAATAGATGGGACAAAGAGCCTATGGCTCCGCATTGAAGCCATATTCTCCTTCACTTTCTCCCATGCCACCTGTCTCTGTTCCCAAGGGATCATTCTGAGATTCTTCCGGAAGGGAAGCGAGGGCTTCTTAATATTCTCTGAAGCAATGAAGTTTCAGCTATTTTACTAAATATGCTGGGAACCGTTCATGAGCTTAGTTTCTTCTTCTAGATTCCCTAATTTTATGAACCTTCATGTCCTCCAGTCTGCTCAGTGTGTGGCAATGGGGGGGATGGAAGGGATCTGGCTCGAGGCCTCTGGGCCCTTCCAAGACAGCAGCCAGTGCTCCCCGTAAATCCTTGCTGGCCCTACCAGCAGTTAGGCCCTCAGCCATCTTGGTTCTCCAGCTCCAAAAATGAGGACAACTAGGGATTCTAGATTTTGTCTTGTCTAGTGTTCTCAGAATGAGACTGGTAGCACCACCAAGAGCAGCGAGCCGGGAGGGGATTGGGTGAACTGGGAGGCACGTGTTCCATCTACAGGGGGAGCCGGCCTCCACTTTGTTAGACTATTGTCATGTGGAAACATGGACCCAGGTTGCAGGATCTTTCCATAAAATTTCATCAATCCGATTTTCATGGTAAATTTCATAATTTTTTAATGTTGGCAAACAAGTCAAGTTTCAGAAAAAAGTATTTTGTAGACCAACAGAAACACGTCTACAGGACGGGTATAGTCTGAAGGCCACCAGTTTGCAAACCTCTGCTCTAGTTCATTTCTATCCTTCTAAGGATGGTTCTGCCAGAGGGTAGAGGTTACTCAGCTAGCCAAGAATGAGAACCAAGATCCAGTGTCCAAACCATGGAGCGTTCTTTCCTTTATGTTTTGCCCTTAACTCTCTTCATTTTTTACCAGTTCAGAGATTGGTTTCAACCAGTGGTAAGTGGACACTTTCCCTATACAAAGAACTGTGCTAAATGTTTGAAATTACCAGAGAGTTAAACAAAACAACCTCCCTTTCCCCAAAAGATGAGTCTGTCTCCTGAGAAAGGACAGAGAATTATGATTCATAGTGTCTCCTCTGTGCCAGGCATTTGGTACTCAGCATTTCAAGGAATCTTCAAAAACCCATGTGAGGTCAGCATTGCTCACCATCTTCTTTCAGCTGAGATACTACAGATCAGAGAGATTAAGTAACTTACCCAGTGTCACATGGCTTAGAAAGATATAAAGCTGAGAGTTAAACCCGGATCTTCTGACTCCAGTGTCCATGCTTTAAGGTCTTTTTTTTTTTAATTGAAAACTGTGAGCATTCAATAACGAAACATTGGAACATCCTGAAATGGCATTATTTAACCCATGTTAATATGTTCTCATGCTTTTTCCACGAGACCATATGGTAACCGAGGCACCCAAACACAACATTCAATAATGCATGCAAGAAGAATGATAATCACTCTGTAGAAAATACAATGTAAAGAATATGCTGGAACCACATGGAGGCACCAGAGTGAGAATAAGCTTGGTTAAGGAAAGCTTTATGGAGAAGGTGAGCTTTGAGTTGGGCCTGAATGTGTATAATTGGCAAGGATTGGTGTTGGGTTGGATATTCTCAGCTTCTGAACGAATCAGGCAAAGGAAATCTGTTTTGCCTACTCTCTAAGTATAGTTTATGATGACTCAGAAACTAAGGGTGGTGGTGTTGGAAGTGGTTTAAAATCATAAAGTTGGAGGTGCTCCTTGAAGCTGGCCTGCCCCCCCCCCCCAGTAGTGGGGATGAAAGCCAATCGGGATTCCATGACTGTCCCAGGACCGCAGTGGCCTAGACACGCTGGCTCTGGGCACACCAGGCTTCCTGGGCAGCACCCACCTCCGTGCTGCGTGGCCCCAGATTTCTCACCCTGATCCAAGGCCCAATTTCCATCTCGAATCTACTTCGTTCCTCTATAAGCATCAAACATTTGACATTTATCATAAAAGGTCTGAACTATTTGTCTGACAATTAAACATCCTCTGGGGGTATGCTGAAGGCTTGGTATTTATGTTTCTGCTTTTATTTTTTCTTGTTAGTAACCCTTCCTTTGACTCAGTGTTTTAAAACACATCAGTAAAATGTCTGCTTTTGGACCATGTGAAAGGCTGGTTCATGGAAGAAGACCTATTTATTTTATTTTCATTCATTTCATTTCATTTTATGTATTTATTTTCATTAATGCTACATATACTACAGTATTATTTTTTCAAATTTTCCATGGCTAGAATCTTGAGATATAGCTGTTAGGATCTTCATTTTCTCTCTCTCTCTCCTTCTCCCTCTCTCTCTCTCTCTCTTTCCTTTTCTGTCTCTCTGGCTTACATTTTATATATTTATATATCTCTATGTATCTATATCTATATATATTCTCTGTCACCCCCACCCCCCTCCAGGAAGTATGGCTAAAGAGTTAATAACCCCTGATTCCACAATTTCTACTTATGGTGACTTGACAGATGCGTAGCATATCCAGGGACAACATTGATGAATAATTTCCTGACAAATTGGTGGTACAGGGAATCGTGCCTCCATCTGTAAATGTGTTATGTAAGACTTTTTAAAGAATTCAAGGTGAGTATATTTCTTTATACCAATTATGCAGAAAACCAGATTAAATTAAGAGGTGAATGATAATCATTGAAGATTTGAGGGAAAGCCTGTGAAGGTACATAGGAGTTTTCATTTTGATTGAATTTGCTTTAAATTTTATAATGGAGATTAACAATTGGTTAAGTGATGATTTAATTAGGAAACTATATTTTCAACAAAAAGACATACAATGCACTTTTAATCCAGCTTCCCTCACCTAGGGGAAGCCCAAGTGTTTTAAGGAACAAGAATAACCTGTATTTTTCCTGTCTTCTGGTGGGAGCTATTTACTTAAAGACACAATTCTAGGAAGAAATAAGCAGCCTCTAGAGGACCAGCCTTGGAAAGGGGTCTAAGTGATGGCAAGTCTCAGATCCCCTTGCCTTTGTGGTGCCATTTTTGGTGCGTTAAAATTAAAGTGATGATATCCAAGCTTCAACAAGATGTAAGCTTCATGAAGCTGGAATTTTCCTCAGATTTGTTTGCTGCTGTATCTCAGGTGCCTAGCCCAGTCCCCGAAACACAGCAGGCTCTCTTAGATGTGTGATGCTTCAAGGAATGAATCAAGATCAAGAAAGAATGATAAATTCTGCTATTGAAAACCTTACTGTCACATTTCCTTATAATAGTATATATATTTTTTTGCTTTTGCTAAAATGGTTTCCCTCTTAGCAGTGCATGAATTATATGTGTTCTAAAAAATATTAATCTTGGTCAGTGTTGCCATTTTGTATTCTGCTTTCCTATGGCTAAGGACATGATTTGTTCAGCTTACACTATAAAATGCTCACCACAGCACAAAATGATGTGGATACATAATAAATTCCACTTGGTGGGGCACCTGGGAAGCTCAGTCGGTTAAGCATCTGACTTTGGCTCAGGTCATGATCTCACGTCTTATGGGTTCGAGCCCTGCATCTGGCACTGTGCTGACAGCTCAGAGCCTGGAGCCTGTTTCGGATTCTGTGTCTCCCTCTCTCTCTGCCCCTATTCCACTCTCTCTCTCTCAAAAATAAATGAAACATTAAAAAAAAATAAATTCCACTGGGTGATAAAATAATAAAAATAAAATGTAAACCTGGCTAAAATAATAAAATTAAGTCCTGATTTCAAAAAAAAAAAAAAAATTAGGAAAACTCCAGAACTGCCTACAGTAGGGATTATGACTTCCTGGTTTACCATCATTAGTTGGGAGATATTTTCCAAGACCTTTTATTGCTAAAAATAATACTAGCAAACATTTACTAGTTTTTACTGTGCACATATATATTTACTAATTTTAGTGTGCACAATACATCTATAGTGCTAAGGACACATGATTTTATTTAAACTTCACAATAGCCATTTAGCAATGAGGAAATGTAGACTCTGAGAGGTTAACTGCCCTGTGTCACCTCGTTAGAAAGGGCTCCAAAACCCAATTCCAAACAGCAATTTTACACTGCTTTATATGTTGCTCAAAGTGATTAAAATACAGAAATTTGTAAATAAAACTTTTACAAATGAGAGCAGTCAGGATTTTTGCTACATTCTTGTCTCTCTCAGTCACATGCACTTTTATTGCCTTCTTGAGTGGGAGACAAAAGCTGGAGAGAGCCCTGGAGTATGGGAGCGATGTCCATCTCCTGGGTGTCCGTAATTAGTAAGTACTATTGCTATATTATTAAAAGTTGTACAATTTAAATTTTTGTTGTGTTGCACCTACCTCCCAAGAATGGGAGATGCATCCAGAATGATCCGAGTTCATTTATTGCCTCTATAATCTGTTTCATCAAAATAGACATTAATAGCAATCCCCAGAGTCTTAAATAAAACATGTTTCCTGAATTCTCCATAAGAGGTAACAAAGTGAGAAATCTGCCCAGCAACTCAGAGCAAAATAACAAATCTCTTGAGATGGTTCTCTCCTTGAAGATCCTGCAGGCCCAGAGGAGTCCATTCCTGTCTCTCCCTCCCTCAAAATCTACCCTGGCTCTTCTAGACCTTTCTCCTAGGAAATGGCTCCATGGTCTTTTTTATGGAAACCAACCTTCCAGCTTTTCCCAACATCTTCAGGTCTATAACTCCACCCCCTCCTCCCTGGTTCTGAGGTGAACTTGGACAGTTCAGAAGGCTGGGCAGGGCAAGAGGCTGTGCACAGTTATATTTCAAAACATTTACATAATAAGGATTTTTTCCCTCCAAATCTGGATATCTCCAACGGATTGTGACAATTGTGTCACGTATCCTGGAGTTTAAAGTTGCAAACCATGTATATACCTAGATCATCCATTTTTTAAAAAGCACAGAAGAACAAAAAGCCTAATATTTGGAGCCATCCTCACAAAACATAGCTGGTTTATCTAAGACACCTTTCACTGTTTTTTAGTGTGAAGATGAAAAGGTCCTAGTCAAATGTAGACATACTCTGGGCCTTAACACATGTGGTTTCCTTTATAAGACCCAAACACAGTTCATCTTTCCTGTGTGCTTTCTCCCCCCGCCTCCATAAATGCTACATTAAAGACCACAGCTAGCTCATCCACAAGTACCAATGAGCGATATGTGCATTAACAAGTTTATAAATGTTTGTACAGTGTTGATATTTACCCCACATCATGAGCCCTTGGAATCCAAATCCACAAGTAATCTCACCACTGGTTCCAGAGGGTACCTATACGGCTTTGTGGGCATGGCTGTGGATGTCTGCAATCCTGTACCGCCTGAAGGGCGCAAGACCGAGTCAAGCATGTTCCCTATGTGCCATGTGTCAAGGATGATATGTCAACCCATTACCCATGAAAACCATTCAGGGTTTGTTAGCAAATAGTGGCCTGATAGGATTGGGTGTACAAGAGCTCTGTTGAGTGGGGCTGTTTGATACTGTATCCTGAGGAAGACAGCTTTGAACAACCCAGCATTCACTAAATTATATATTCCCTTCTAAGATAAAGGAGATGATTAAAGCAGAGGTATCTGAAGCTCTGGAATTGATTTTTCCTATTAAAATACAATGATTTCAAGGGCTTATGACTTTCACAAATATTTGTTCAAATATTAATGTGTTAAATATACTTTATTTCAGGATGCTTTGTGAGTGCATATTTTAGTGAGTAGAATTACACACACACACACACACACACACACACTCACTCACATAATTCCCCCAAGTTCCAGATAGATTTTACAGGTCAATTGTGTAATATTTATTAAACTAAAGTTATAATATCTGTTTATTTAATATATGATGCTTGAATGAATATGTATGAATAAATAATGAATGTAATTGCAGAAAGAGCCCTGATTTCCCAATGCCTTTCAAGCTATTGTTACATGCTATTTGGTTGCTTTTTCAGGGGAAGAGATTGTACTGAAGTCCTCTTTACCTAATCATTTGAGCTATTTTGAAGAGTTTAAGAAAGCAATATTTAATTCATGGATGGGCTGAGAATTCTAGTCATATAAGTATCCAACAATGAATTCATGTCTCCATGCAGATATCTCAAAGCAACCCCAAACCAACATGCCCAAATCAAAACCATGGTGTTTAGAATTGTCCATTCTAGGGAGCCCTAATACCATTGGATATCCAATTGGATAACCAGAAGGTGGGGAGTCATTCTTTTTTTTTTTTTAATTTTTTATTATAAGTAAACTCCACACCACAAGTGGGGCCCAAGCTCACAACCCTGAGATCAAGAGTTGCATGCTCTACTGACTGAGCCAGCCGGGAGCCCCCAGGGAGTCATTCTTAAGACCCTGTTTTTCTCCACTCTCAAGTTTCAGTCATCACCAAAGACTACTGATTTTATAATCTAAGTAATTCTCCAGTCCGGCCCCTTGTCGTCACTACCATATACTCCCTGCCCATCATCTCCTTAGCAGGTTTCTTCTCTTGCTCAGGTGAAAAGGCTACTTATGCCTTCTTGCTGATCTCCAGAATTTTCCTCTCACAGGTTGTCCCTTTAGACCCTTTCTGCAGCCACCTGGCCCTCCTCTCAGTCCCAACAATGCAATACGTTTCCGGTTCCTCTGTGTTCCAGATCCTCCAGCATGCTGACCTTTCTTCCCCACTCACTTCCAGCTCTCCCAGAACATGCCTTCAGTTCTCAGCCAGGATATAACTTTCAAGACATACGTTAGTTGAAAGAAGGGGATTTGTATCCCACACAGGCATTGCCTTGTTGAAAAGTCTATTTATTGACAATAAGTAATCAACAAATGTACATTGCCTAGTTAGTTTAGGAATCAGATGTCTCAAATTCTAGTCCAATGTTTGGACCTCAACAAACCTCAATTTCTCATTTGTGGAAAATGTCAATCTTATTTTCAACAACCTCAGAAGGCTGTTTTGATGATAGGTGTAATGATGTTTTGAATTCCTTAAAACAATTTTAAGAGGTTAATTTTATTTTTTTAATATCCCCCCCTCATCCCTCTGGGGTTGTGAGTCAAACTCACAACACTCTCAGATGTATTCTGTTCCTCTCCCTGTGTCCCTTCTCATCACAGAGATAAACCTGGGCAATCGGACTCCTCGATGACATAAAGACAGTAGCTCTCAAACTGCAAGGTCCGGAGTATAGGGGGGTCATCTGGATTTGGGGAGGACGCTTGGCACTTGGCTGCAGATCCTATCGTGGGGATCCAAGTGATGAATTCAGGCTGGGCTTGCAGTTTCTTTTCTCTTGGGGATAAGGGGCCAGATCAGAAAACCAACGTGGAAAGTTAAGTGAAGTGACTAGGTGATCTTGGGTGATGGGCTTTGGGGAGGATTAGGAAGGAGGAAGCCAGATTCAATACTGGAGCTGGGCAATCTCCACTTTAGAAGGCTGGGGCTGCCTGGGGGGCTTTTAAATGCTGACAAAGGTCTATCGGGCTCCAGTTGGGCAAGTCTAACGTTTCCTTTTTCACCTGTTGCTCTGCTTGCATATCAAAGGGATGATTCTTCCCGGATTTTGAAAAACAAAATAAATGAATACCAATTGCCCCTCAAGACCAAAAGCTCTATCCACTTCTCGGAACCGTCCAACAGCTTTAGGAAAGTTTTTGTTTTTGAAAGAAGTCATCTCATTAGAAGAGTTTTGTAACTGGAAGGAAATACACCAAAATGATAATAGTGGTTTGTTGTTTGGTACCTGGGTTGGCCAGTGAGGTTTTTTTTTTTTTTTAATCTGCTTTTAAAAATACTTTCTGAATATTATTCTATTATGACTTTTATAATATAAAAGGAAAGAAAATTCACAGTCATTCCCCTGAATGAAAGCCCCTCAAACAGCTGCTAATTTTACCCCTTAATCTGTTTGCTTTCGAGCTGCTCTTCTAAGTACATGGTGAGTACTTCTATTCCAGCCAAAGACACCAAACTCAATAGCTTTGATTTAATTGTTCTTGTTTCCTTCTTTCCCTATTCCCAACAAGTCTTGCCCTTATCAACATTTGGATTTTCAGCTTACCTGGGTATGTAGGGCTCAGAAATTGCTCAAAGACTGCAAAGTGTAGAATTCCATTTTTTCCCTCCATTTTAATTTCCTTTAGCAATTTAGCACTTCTTTTCAAATCACACATATAGAAAAAAACAGAGAAATTTCTTAACACCCCTTTGGCAAATCACATGGAAAGAACTGCCACTGTTTCTATTTACTGCTTTGGGCAAGGTATATTTCAAGTAAAGAGCTTCATCTCAGAACCAAAGAAGAATGTTTAAAAAAGTCCTTTGTAAGCAACTAATTCCTCCAGACAAGAGGTACTCTGAAAAGCAAAACACAACCTAGGATTGTACACAGTAATATGAGAAGAATGTACTTGTTAAGTATTTATAATGCTAAATATTACACTTCTATTGATTCTTAGAAAAAGTATCGGTAAATACAAAGTACATTTTGTATTTCTTAGTAGTATGTTCATTTTTACATGAACCAGAATATCAACTTTCAGTAAACATAAAATCATGTTTTCTTTTAGTAAAAATAAAATCATATAAGACTCCGATGAAGTCTCCAAATCTCAAAATTTCCACTTTCAGCAAAGGACTACATTTGGCAGCTAGCAATAAGTTAAAAGAAAGGGTGTGATCTTACACTGGGGAAATTCACTTAGTATTGATTAGATGAACATACTTTTAATATCCAAGCTCTTGTAGAATTTGCTTTGGTTTGGAAGATAAATTGTAATTTATTCAAGGAGGGAAAATACACAGCCATGCAAGAACAATTCTTATGAAAATAAAGAAGAATTTTCCTTGCTAAATTCTGAAGGGAACAGAAAACATGAGCAGCAAATATAAATAATTTGAATTCTATGGGACATATTTGTGCAGTTTTTTAGAATTTAGAAACTGTGTAAAAATAGAGTCTACGTCGATACTAGGTTACCCTAAACTTTTTCTCTCTTAATCCCAAGCAATTTCTAACTTGCCTTTTTCATGTCATTATATCCCCCAATAACAATGTCTTCTGCGTGTGTAATGATTTGCAGTTTTCAAGCAGTTTTTTTTTTCTCTCTCTCTCTTTTTTATTAACAAGAACGTCTTCAATTTGTTAAATGCAAGCTTTGAAGGACAGGGAAAATTTCTTCTCACTCTGTCGCTTCCTGTATTTATTTTCCTTCTTATTCACTTAAGATTGTGTAATTAAACATAATTGGTTGTTGAAAGTTAAGCTCAGCCTACTAGGCTTTTTTCGGGACAATCTCCTTTCCTGCCAGTGAAATGATGTTCTTTTATTTCTGAATTCGTGGATCTCTTGTGAGAATTTGCATTCAGATCCAAACTCAGCAGGAAGACCTCTGACAAGGGTGGAAGATTCAACCCTGCCACCCCTTTGTTGGGGGACCTCGGGCACCAGACACTTAACACTCAAAGCAGTGGTGGTAGAATTTGGGGATGAGCCTCAAATTAAGTGGAAAACGAGAGAGTCATAGCACTTCAACAAAACACATGCGAGCACACGTGCACCCACAACACGCACGTATCGAATGGGGAAAAGATTTCTGGTTTTGTTTTTCATGTAGATTATCTTGCATTAGAAGAATTGCCTGTAAGTATCGAGTTTTTTCCAATGCATTTAAAATATGATTTTCTTGGGGTGCCTGGGTGGCTCAGTCGGTTAAGCAACCGACTTCAGCGCAGGTGAGGGTTTGTGAGTTCGAGGCCTGCGTCAGGCTCTGGGCTGACAGCTGGAACCCTGAAGCCTGCTTCGGATTCTGTGTCTCCCTCTCTCTCTGTCCCTCCCCCATTCCCACTCTGTCTCTCTCTCTCTCTCTCTCTATCTCTCAACAATAGATGAACATTAAAAAAAACTTAAAAAAATAAAATAAAATATGATTTTCTTTTGTAATAATTAATGTGCCCTTTTGACAATCAATATTGGTTGAAACCAAATCCTCTGTGCAGAATTTAAGTTAGAAACGAGATCAATAGTTGGTTAGGGTATTTACCTTTTGAGGGGGCACATTTTTTCCATTTCTATTATAAGCCTGGGAAGGATGGGTAGCATTTGTAATGGCTCCCATACCTTCCTCTGAGCAGTGTTATGGAGGTAAAGTAAAATAATACCATTTGGGGCAAAGGTGGTTAATGGTCTGCCCAGTATGTGTATTCTTTCTTCCTGGGTCCATCCTGGGTCTTCCACATTCATGTAACTACTTCCCACCATAAAATGTGAGTGGAAGGCCAGGGTGTTGTTACTTCTGCACTGAAGTTTTAGAGAAGGGGGTATGCCTCTTCTACTGGCCAGAAACAGAAGTCCCAAAACCCTAGAAGATGATAGAAACCCAAGATGGAAGGAAATTTGGTCCCTGAATGAATATGGGGAGGAAAAAAGTTAAGGTGATCAACTCTTCTGGTTTGTCCAAGACTGAGGGGATTCTTGAAATGCGGGACTTCAGTTTTATTTATTTATTTGTTTGTTTATTTATCTTTTAAAACTTTTTAAAAAGTGTTATTTATTTATTTATTTATTTATGAGAGAGACAGAGACAGTGCAGGTAGGGGAGGGTTAGAGAGAGAGAGAGAGAAAGAGAGAGAGAGAATCCCAAGCAGGCTCCACACTGCTAGAGCAGAGCCCGGCATGGGGTGGGGCTTGAACCCTCCAACCGTGAGATCATGACCTGAGCCAAAACCAAGAGTCAGACACTTAATCAACTGAGCCCCCAGGCACCCTGGGACTTTTAGTTTTAAAACTGGGACTGTCGTGGGCAAAATGGGGTAGGCTCCATTGTCCAGGAACATCTTCACTAGGCTATTACATAAGAAAGAAGCCACTAAAATTTTAAATTAATTTGTTGCCTTCCACTAGCATTACCCTAACCAACACACATTAGAATTACTGCTAAGTGACCTTATGGGGACAGACACATGTCCATGCGTGTCAGAGAGCAGGAACCTTGGCTCTCATCCTCACAGCTCTGTGCTCTCAAGCATGTTCTTGGCTTAATCTTCTAGTTAAAGTAGATTAGTGGTTCTCAAAGTGCGATGTCTTTCCTAAGATCTTTTCAGGATGTCCATGAGAGTAAAACTATTTTTACAATCATACCAGATATTATTACTTTTTACACCCTCATTCTCTCAAGGGTGGGTACGGGAGTTTTCTGGAGGCCACACAAAGTGAGATGACATCACAGCTCTGGTGGCTGAGGGAACGTATGCTTGCGCGTTCTTATGTTTTAAAAATGTCCTAAGTTCAATTTCTAATAATTCTTAATAGATGTAATGTACATCAGCAAAGGCTCATTAATATTTTTTAAGAACTCTTGAGACCACAAAGTTTGGGAGCTGCTGAATAGGATAATCTCTCCATTCTTGTCTAATTCTAGGGGTATGTGAAGTAACACTTGTATATACACTAAGTACTTGCAGCAGTTTCACATTGTTATGACTTTTTGTGTTTTTTCCATCTTGAGTTGTGGTGGAGATTAAAATACGTTGGAATTGGATGCCTGGGGGGATCCGTCAGTTAAGCATCTGACTTGGGCTCAGGTCATGATCTCACGACTCATGGGTTCCAGCCCCGCAACAGACTCTGGGCTGACAGCTCAGAGCCTGGAGCCTGCTTGGGATTCTGTGTCTCCCTCCCTGTCTGCCCTTCCCCTCTTTGCACTCTGTCTCTCTCTCTCCTTCTCTCTCTCTCAAAAATAAATGAACATTTAAAAAAGTCTTTTAAATACCATGAAATCCATTCTTAAAAAGCAGAAAAGCATAGAGAGTTCCTGTTTCCCATATCAGAAATGATGCCATTTTAATTCCTCCTTGTGACATGGGGCAGTGCCTTAAACAAATCATAAAATAAGAAGAATTAAAGTATATTTTTCCTTCAGAGGAAATAAGAGTATTATGCTATTCCAAATAAGTAAATAACCATAATAATATACTTGTGCTCATCCAGGTATCTAGATACAAATGTTTATTATACTTTTTTGGGTTTTTTGCTTTTTACACTTTTGATGGAAGTAAACTAGTGCAAATTTGGTTGTGTCTCTCTTGTTTAGAAACTTTCAATATATTGATGACACAGAGAATTTTGAAGAGAGAAAACAAGACAAAATGTCACATATTTAGCCATCTTACATGATTGCATTTGAGGTGAATTTTCTGTCTGTTAAAGACTTATTCTTCCAGAGTTGCTCTAAACCAAACTTATCCCAATAGTTGTGAACTTATTCCATAGTTGTGAACTTGGAATGAGAAAACACAGGCTTAGGGCTCCTGGGTGGCTCAGATGGTTAAGCGTTGGACTCTTGATCTCGGCTCAGGTCATGATCTCACAGTTTGTGAGATCAAGTCCTGCTTTGGGCTCTGCACTGACAGCATGGAGTCTGCTTGGGATTTTCTCTCTGCCTCTCTCTCTCAAAGTAAACAGATAAACTGAAAGAAAGAAAGAAAGAAAGGGAACACAGGTTTGAGGCTCTGTTGCCTAATCACTGTGTATGTTTCTGCAGCTTATTGAACCTCTCTGTGTTCAGCTTTCTCCTTAGTAGAATAGGGATGGTGACTCCTGTTAGTGATCTAGTAGGAATGCACTGGGGCGGGGGGGGGTCAATCAAAATGTGACAAAACCACTTATAATCCATAACTCTTACATAAACTAATATTACTACTGGTCTTTTTCTGGACTTTTTCTGAACACTGTGTTTGTAGCATATACTGTTGTTCCCACCTATATACTATGGCGACTCACCTGCCATTGTAATACCCAGAGGCCTTTCTCCAAATGCCAGTATTTGTATCATTTTTTACTAAGGGCTTAATCTGGCAGCCAGTCCCTGGTATATACCACAAGGTGAACTGATACCAGAGAATCCCTACGCCCAGATCAGGGTTGCTCTATAGATACCCTGCTCTCCCTGCCTCTTGGTGGGATCACTCAGAAGATTCCAAGGTCTTATAGTCTACACTGGAGCCCAGAATTTCCTCAGTGGTATTAAGCTCCAGGGGCCCACAGTGATAACTAGCTCAATTATATAACACTTTCTGGCTCCCTGAATCATTTGTTGGCTTCCTTCCCTTTCCTGACTCACTTCTCCATTCTTTAATGGAGATTTATGGTATTTCCCAGGATTACCACCCAAATAAGCTTCCTATACTCGAATTCTTCTCTTAGGGTTTGTTTCTGAGCGTACCTCAAACTAAGCCAATGTTTGTATAAATCACAATCGTTTCAGATGTAAGTGACATACATTCAAATGAACTCAACCTAGCCTGGACCAAAAAAAAAAAAAAGGAAAAATGTCAGTTCACTGACTCATATAATGCAATGTCCAAAGGTCATGTATCCTATTTAAGGATGGCTGGATCCAAGGAACCCAATGACTTCTCTCTCATTTTCTCTCTGTCTCTTTCTCGCTACGGTTTCCCTTGATGTATTAATTTATTGTCAGACAGAAAAACTGGTGCCCGTGAGACTACTTCCTGCTTATACTGCCTCTACAGCATGTAATATCTGAGAAAGCAAAACTTCTCTTCCATATTCATATCAATTCCAGAAAAGGTCTCATGCCTATAGTGCTGGGACACATGCTGCTCTCTAGAACAATCGCTGCGTCCCAGTAGTTTGAAGTACCCTGGGTGGTCACCCCAGGAAGAGTAGATATGACTTCCAAAGGATGTGGGAAGCAATAAGCATTTCACAGACTAGAAAATACTTTCTGATGTTTCCGTGTACTTTCTTGACGATACAGTAAATTTTCGGACCTTTTTACCTCAACAGAAGCACCTGGAACTAACATAATATAACAATAGGACTAGTGACTCCTTTTCTAGGTCCAGAACTGATGGCTCAGATATCTCTTTCTATAATGAAGGAAAAGGAAAAGAATAGATTCATTAAGCAGTAAGAATAATCTTTTTTTTTTTTGTCAAACATGCATAGCTTATGTTCTAAATTGCATGCTGAATATTTTTATACACATGATTCTACTTAAATCCCAGAGACAAACCCTGTGACTAGTCACAAGTATGACTAGGATTTTCATTTTACCAAATAAGAAGATTGAGGCTCAGACAGGTTAAATGGCGTGCTTAAGGTCTTTCAGCTCTTAAGTGGCAGAGACAACATTTGCATCCAGGTTGGTGTGGTTCAAAGACTGTGCTTTGGCCACCATGTTGCAGGGCCCGATGCTTTAGAAATACTGCTTTGGTTGGACCTATACTAAATGGTCATTTGCTCTTATGTTGCTTTGCAGCATTCAGACTCAAAACACGCACACACACACACACACACACACAGATTAACTTCTTCTTTCAAACCTTACACTTGAGGTTGGAGACTTTTTGGTCCAGTTTCCTTCTGATCCAAGAACTTGCAAACCTTACACCCAGACCAACTGACTTACAAAAATCTTTTTCTTTCATGACAGCATAACCAGAGTTACCTAGGTCTCTATATGGATGGCTTTTTTCCAATTGACCTAATTCAGTCCCTGGATTGAGTAGGCATTAGATCAGATCAGAGTTGATAAGGATTTCTTCATTAGCTTTCCAGGATGACCCCTCTCACTGGGGGTATAGGCTGCAGCTCTAAATATTTGGTACTTGGTAAAAAAAAATACAACCATATTTGTATTCCTTTTAGATATTTTTCAATCTTGTTATTATTTCAAGATGTAAGAGGTAATTGGGATGTGAATCTAATGATCTCCATCATCAACTGACAAATGAATTACCCACACAGTTCAAAGTGCTAAGTTCTCTCACTGGTTTGGCAAACACGTATGCATCTTCTCTTGTGTGTCAGGCTCTAGGCCAGGTGCTGGGGACACAGCAGTGACCAAGACGGAAACAAAATACCACAAATAAATATAAAACTGCAAGTTATGGGAAGAATTTTGAGAGGGTTTAACAGGCAGACTATATTTTTCAGGACCAGTGTACGAAATAGAAGCAACTCTAGGTATTTTAAGAAGGGGATGGATTAACATAAGGGATTGGATGTTTGTAAACCTCACTGGAAGGGCTGTAGGAGCAGTTTAATCCCACGTCTTCAGGAGTTTCCTCCAGAATACTGCAGAATTGTCCAACCAGGGGAGCCACCACAATGGAACTTCGCCGGGACCGAGAGTTCACGGCCACCCATGAAGACTGCCTATTGAAACCGCCTCCGAACACCCAGCAAGCTACCAAATGGACACCCTTGGCCATGGCTCGTGATTTAGGAAGCCAGGTCCAGATGCCACCGTGACCGCCAATGCCACTTCATCCTCTACTTCTTCACTGTGAGGAATCTGAAAACTGAGGCAGCACAGAGAAACCTCGTGTGTTTAGGCTGGTGCTGGCCGGTAGAAACCGCCGGGTGAACTGAATCTGCATCCAGAACCTAGGCTGAGAGGGGGTCTGCCCTATAGTGAGCGGCATTTTGTCCCGTCCAAGGAGGAGGAAAGTGGAGTGGAAACTGAGTGAGTCACTCTGGGGCGTCCGGAACAGGATACTGATTTAGTTCGGGGCTGGGAAGAGCTTCTTTGAGGAAGCAACATTTTAGCCGAGATGTGAAAAAAGGGCAGGAGGAAAGCAGTCAAGAGAGAGATGAGTGCCACACAGAAAGGATAAGAGAGATCTGGCACTACAGGAGGGCTCTCGGCATGCTTGAGGCGCTGGATGGCAGTGTGGGGGGAGCAGAATGAGGTACGGGGTAGTGGTACGTGTCTGGGGAGGGAGTAAAGTCCTGCTCACATAGGGCCTTCTTGACCACATTAAAGTTTGAGGATTTCACTCTAACTCTGATGAAAGCCACTGGCCCATGTAAGCAGAGGAGGAAATCAAGCCGCTTTATACTGATGAAGTGGAGATTGATCCGCTTTATACTGAAGCAGAGGAGGAAATCAAGCTGCTTTTACTCTAGCTGGTGTGCAGGAAATAGTTTCTAGATGGCAGAAGTGGACATGGGGCCAGTGCAGTAGGTGTAGTGAGGGGACAGTGGTGTGCATGAGGGTGTTGTCAGTGGAGGTGAGGGACAGAAGGGGAGCAACGTGACTTACATTTGGAGGCAGAGCTCACAAGACCTGATGTGGAGTGGCTGCAGTACAGGTAAGAGTGAGAGGGAAAAGGATCTGAGCAAGACTCCAGAATTTCTCATCTGAACAGCTCGATGGGAGGTTGCTCCCATTCGTGCAACGAATGAGACAGGTAGAGCAGGTTTGGGGAAAATATCACTCTTGGTGTTGCACATGCCTTTGCAACAGCCAACGGTAGGCTTCTAGCACGTCTAGAAATGCACACGTGACTAGATAAGAGCTGGAAAATGCAGGCAGAACTTGGGGGAGGCCAGAGTAAAAAATAAACATAATCCAAAAGAATCAGTGTGGCAAGGTTATATGGTCATCTACCCCTCCACCCCAAATCTTGACACAGTAAAGAGGTTACCGGCCCACATACTAGGAGTGGTAATAGTTCTTGGTTTTTGTCTTGCCTCTTTGTTTCCTCCTTCTACTTCTCATTTCTTCCTTTTCTTCCTCCCCTAGCTCTTCCTGCTGCTTCTTTCATCCTCTGTCAGCAAGTTTTTACTACACTAATCTTTAGGCCGTTATCGTGATTTTTTTTTTGAGCATAACATTAACCCGTCAGTCAGAGCTTTAGTAAAAAGAATGATTAAAGTTTTCTAAACAAACTTTTTAAGACTTTGTGCAGAGTCTTTGAAGAGCTGTTATATTAGATAAGAGTTACATTGATCTCTTGTTTCTTTTCTTTTCTTTTCTTTTCTTTTCTTTTTTTTTTTTTTTCTGATTTGAGGGATAGGTGGGGGAAAGAGCACAGACAAGATATGTAGATTTTTTTGCATTGGCACAAAACAAGGCCTCGTTTACAAAGAAGTACAGAAATCCGTAACAGCTATGTTTGGAGGGAGGTTTGCATGAACCGATCTTATATGCAGGGCATTTTGGGGGAAATGAGTCACAAAGTCAAGAAGCCGGAAGAGGGAGAAAAACCAAATTAAAACACCATCCACACCCAAAATGGCTCATTGGCATTTCCAGCAAAGTGCTGACTGTCAGCTGTAGGCTTAGCTGGGACTGAGGGCAGGAGCCTGGCTCCTCTATATGTTTAGGCTTCCTCACAACATGTTGGCTGAGTTCCAAGAACAGGCAGTCTAAGAAAATCAAGCAGAAGTTGCGTTGCCTTAAATGACTTTGCCTCATATAGTGTCACTTCTCCATAGTCAAAACTGCACCCAGTTTCAAGGCAAAGGAACAAAGGCCTTGTTTCTCAATAGAAAGGATGTTTTTTAGGTTTATTTATTTATTTTGAGAGACAGAGAGAGAGAGCAAGCAAGCATGAGTGGGGAAGGGGCAGAGAGAGAGGGGAGAGAGAATCCCAAGCAAGGCTCCGCCCTGTCAGCCCAGAGCCGGATGTGAGGCTTGATCTCACCAACCATGAGATCATGACCTGAGTTAGGATCAAGAGTCGATACTTGACTGATTGAGCCACCCAGGGACCCCATCAATAGAAGGATTTTTAGAGCATCATTGAAAGAAGATCATGGGAGATGGGAAATATTGTTATGGGCACTTTGGAAAACAGAGTTTGTCACACTGTCCAAAATTTGGGTGATTATTCTCATTTACTCAAGTCTTCTGTTGTGTCTCTCTGTTGATTTTTATATATTACTTGAAGATAGGGAACATTTTAAATAGATTATTCTGTTATGTTGTCTTATTTGGTGCTATTATAGTTGAAATATTTCCTTCAATTCTATTTCCTAACTAGTTATTATTTTCAGAAAAGCAAGGTATTTGTGTGTTAACTTGGTAACAATTCACATTAGTAGATGTCCTGGGGAATTTTAATTAGAAAGAATCCTCAATTACCAGGACATAATTTGTTTGTTGCCAATTTCGATTGTCATGTGACAAGGTTCCAACATTCTAGTCAAGCCCCCAAAAAGATAGCAATCAGTGTCTTTCCCTAAACTTAAGACAGGAAGCCATCAAAATCCTAGAGGAGAAAGCAGGCAAAAACCTCTTTGACCTTGTCTGCGGCAACTTCTTACTCAACATGGTTCTCTAGAGGCAAGGGAAACAAAAGCAAAAATGAACTATTGGGACCTCATTGAGATAAAAAGCTTCTGCACAGTGAAGGAAACAATCAGCAAAGCTAAAAGGCAACTGACAGAATGGGAGAAGATATTTGCAAATGACATATCAGATAAAGGGTTAGTATCCAAAATCTATAAAGAACTTACCAAACTCAACACCCAAAAAACAAATGATGCAGTGAAGAAATGGGCAAAAGACATGAATAGACACTTTTCCAAAGAAGACATCCAGATGGCTAACAGACAGATGAAAAAATGCTCAACATCACTCATCATCAGGGAAATACAAATTAAAACCATAATGAGTACCACCTCATACCAGTCAGAATGGCTAAAATTAATAACTCAGGCAACAACAGATGTTGGCGAGGATGCAAAGAAAGAGGGTCTCTTTTGCACTGCTGGAGGAAATGCACACTGGTGCGGCCACTCTGGAAAACAGAATGGAGTTTCCTCAAAAAGTTAAAAATAGAACTACCCTATGACCCAGCAATTGCACTACTAGGTGTATATCCAAGGGGTACAGGTGTGCTGTTTCAAACGGGGACAGGCACCCCAATGTTTATTGCTATAAACAACTGTTGACAATAGTTGAAGTACGGAAAGAATCCAAATGTCCACAGACAGATGAACGGATAAAGAAGATGTGGTATACATATACAATGGAGTATTACCCAGCAATCAAAAAGAATGAAATCTTGCCATTTGCAACAATGTGGATGGAACTAGAGGGTATTATGCTTAGTGAAATAAGTCAGTCAGAGAAAGACAAATATCATGTAACTTCACTCATATAAGGTCTTTAAGACACAGGACACATGAACACAAGGGAAGGGAAGAAAAATAATATAAAAACAGGGAGGGGGACAAAACATAAGAGATTCTCTCTTTTTTTTCCTTTTTAAACGTAACAGACTCAAATACGGAGAATAAACTGAGGGTTGCTGGAGGGGCTGTGGGTGGGGGGATGGGCTAAATGGGTAAGGGACATTAAGGAAGATGCTTGTTGGGATGAGGGCTGGGTGTTATACATAGGGGATGAATCACTGGAATCTATTTCTGAAATCATTATTGCGTTATACGCTAACTAACTTGGATGCAAATTAAAAGAAAGAAATGAGTGTCTTTCCTTTATTGTATCATTTACCAAAAGACTATGTGATTCACACTTTGTAAATCCATCTTATAAAGATACATTCTATGCCATGTTAGAAGAACTAATTCTGCTTATAGACTTCTTGTGCTTGTGCCCTTCAAGGTTTCCATTTTACAAAGTATATGAAAGAGTTTGTCAGATTCACATCAGTGCAGTTATCAAGTTGGATTGTGGGAACTTGCTGAAACTCTATTTTAAGCAGATTCCATAGATCAAGGACAGATCGGAATTAAAGGACAGCTTGGAACTCAGTTTATAGATCTACCTTGGTTCAAAGACTGTGGTTTACTGAACAAAGTAAGCCTGAAGGGATATACTGCTAGGTCTACAAAGAAATAAGGGTGTTTGGATTCCAAACAAACAAATAAGACAAATGTCGATTCTTGCTTTTTCCAATTAATGGACTCTTAGCTCAATGGAAATCCGTGTATTGAAGGACTACAGAGATACTGACAGGAAATAAAGTCATAATTTCAAAAGAGATTCCTCCATTTTTAAAATGTGTCAGCAAGTAGGATCATGGCTGCCTTTGGAGTGTGAACTTCAGGATGTTCTGGCATGTGGTTCTGTGGTTAACACGACGAACTTGCTGTATATTCTACTTATTTGTCTTGTTGATTACTTGTTGATTATCTTCCATTTAAAAATGTTAGCTCAATGATTATGGCAATTTTTATCTGATTTGTTAAAATGCCATACTCCCTGTACCTAGAAAATACTAAGTATCTAGTAGGCACTCAATATTTGGTCATCGAAAGAAGGATTGAATGAACAAGCATGACATTTAGTATCAAGAGAAGCTATTTGAACTGAAAGTAAAGTATACACAAGAAGATACATTATCTGTGGTTCTTTAGATTTGAGTATGTAACTCTTAAACTTTTATTTTGACTAAATTCTGGGGAAGAGCATTTCATTCACAAAATGAGTTAAAGCCAAGTCATCATCAGTTGTATAAACTGATTTAGAATTGATGCATCTTTTTAAAAAGTTAAAAAAAAAAAAGCGAGGGGGGGAGGGGTGTTGGGCACCTGGGTGGCTCAGTCTGTTAAGCGACTGACTTTGGCTCGCATCATGATCTCACAGTTCATGGGTTCGAGCCCTGCACCGGACTCTGTGCTGACAGCTCAGAACCTGGAGCCTGCGTTAGATCCTGTGTCTCACTCTCTCTCAGCCCCTCTCCCACTTGCACTCTCTCTCTCTCTCTCTCTCTGAAAACTGTATTTAAAAAAACATTTAAAAATTTTAGAATTGATGTATCTTAGTTGAAAAAGAAAAGACTGGCAAGAAACAGATCAATATTGCAGTGTATCTCTGGATGGTGATTTTTTTTAATACCTCTTTTTACTTTGTGTATTTTACAGAATGCCAATAATAAAGATGAATTACTTGTAGGAAGAAAAAAAAAGAAACCTAAACAAGGTAGAAAATTATTGTATTACCAAATTTGTTAAAAACCAGCATCTTGCTAATTATATCAGAACGTATGAGTTGGAAGTAGAAGAACTATGATGGCATACTTTGGCACAAATAAAATCAATTAAATTTATATTTTCCCCTCATTTTGGTAAAACTAATGAAAATGTATATGTTGAATAAATGACATACTAATCTTCTCTATTGTTATTAATAATTTTTATTGTATTTTATTTTATTTTTTTATTTTTGAGAGACAGAAAGAGCACAAGCAGGGGAGGGGCAGAGAGAGAGGGAGACACAGAATCTGAAGCAGGCTCCAGGCTCCAAGCTCTCAGCACAGAGCCCAATGCAGGGTTCGAACCCAAGAACCGGAGATCATGACCTGAGCCAAAGTCGGATGCTTAACTGACTGAGCCACCCAGGCGCCCCACTATTGTTATTAATGAAGGATTCATGGTATCCCTTCCACATATAGATTTCTTTTTTTTAATGTTTTTTTTTAATTTTTATTTATTATTGAGAGACAGAGAGACAGAACATGGGAGGGACAGAGAGAGGGGGAGACACAGAATCCAAAAGCAGGCTCCAGGCTCTGAGCTGTCAGCACAGAGCCTGATGCAGGGCTCGAAATCACGAACCGTGAAATCATGACCTGAGCCAAAGTCGGACACTTAACCGACTGAGCCACCCAGGCGCCCCCCACATATAGATTTCTGACCACAAGTCCAATTACTGAGAGAGCTTTGATGATAAGATCTTTTAGGTATTTGTGTCTCTCTCATTCTCTGTCACCCCACATTGGGCTCTAATACCTATGTCACAGGATAGTAAAGCCAAGTAGGATAACACATGAAAAGACACTGTCTAAATTACAAAGCCTCATATGTGTTTGGTTGAAAGAACATCTTCTAGGACCTGGCCTCTGCCGTAGGCGGCCATTTTCAACTTGGAGGGAGCATAGTGGGACCTTTACTTACTTAAGTTAAATGGAATAACACTATACCTTTGGAGTCTCCTTCCTGTGCTGTGAAGCATCAGTCTATAGGGCTCAGTTTAAACAGCCAAGGTTCCAGCCCTATAATATATATGAGTCTGTGCCAAGGGGGTACATGATGGTAAACGTGATGGAAAGCTTTTCTGTGGGTCTGTCCCAGCATGGGTCTGAGGGAGGCATTTCTTTACAAGGCCACTAACTTGCCACAGTCCCCAGTTAAGAGAACCAGAATAAAGTTTGCTTCTTCTGGAATGACACTAGTTGGAGTTCAGGAGAGAGTGCTGCCGCCCCAAGTTATCGGGATCATGGAGCTCCAAGGGGATTCAGTAGCTTGTCCACACTGTGTGGCCTTATATTAATAAGAGACTGGAAGTGGAGGGCGTTCTAGCATCATAAATATGTATTATCTTTTGTTATTAAAATATTTATTTTTATTAAAGTTAAATGTTGCTTATAGTTATTGTATTGGTACTAATATTTGTCTCTATTAGAAATTATTTTTATTTCTGCTGATCAGTATTTTTCAATTTCCCATGTAATATTTTATAATAGAAAAGCAAAAACTCTTGCAAGTTACCTATAAAACATTACAAAAATTTCTAATATTTATTTATTTTTGAGAGAGAGACAGAGACAGAGACAGAGACAGAGAGACAGAGCAGGAGTGAGGAGGGACAGAGAGAGACACACACAGAATCGGAAGCAGGCTCCAGGCTCTGAGCTGTCAGCACAGAGCCTGACGTGGGCCTCAAACTCATGAGCTGTGAGATCATGACCTGAGCTGAAGTCAGATGCTTAACTGACTGAGCCACCCAGGCACCCCACCTCCAGAACATTTGAAAATACAGGCAAGTAAAAGGAATAAAACTAAAATGACTTGTAATTCCGTTGCCCAGAGGTAAGCACTGTTAACATATTGGGGTGCAACCTTCCAGTATACAGAATTCCTTAACAAAAGATGGGATTGCACTCTATCTTATTCACCCTGTTCTTTTGCTTGTAAAAATAATCCCGTATGAATAAATGTTCTTCAAAAAACAGCATTTTTAAAAGTTTATTTCTTTATTTTGAAAGAGAGAGTGCAGGGGAGGGGCAGAGGGAGAGGGAGAGGGAGAGAGAGAGAATCTCAAGCAGGCTCTGCACTGACAACACCAAGCCTCATATGGGGCTTGAACTCACAAACCATGAGATCATGATCTGAGCAGAAATCAACCAACTGAGTCACCCAGGGACTTCTTCAGACATAACATTTCAATAACTGCATATTCTGAGGCTTTTCATGCATATTTGTGAGTCAGAAAAGTTGAATGTGTCTACACCCTGGCCAACAGTGTAATAGTGCCCAGCCCCTTCCTCCAGTGTTGCCGGTTACTAAGGCAGCTGGAAAATATTGGTCAGTAGTGGGATCCTTACTGTTTTAATTGGCAGCTCTCTAGTTGCTCATAGGTTGATCATTTTCCCCCTGGAAGATTCTTTGGACAATTGCCTTTGCCAGGATCATCTAAAACTTCTACAGCAGTAAAGCAATGGGAGCGGCATCGGCATGGGTGGGAGTTTTCATATGTAAATAATTAACGTTCAAGTCACAGTATCTCTAGACTCAGTCCCTTTAACGCATGTATACTCACTAAATCCCTCTTCATATTCACCGGCAAATACATACTGCTGGTCTGCTCTATGACAAGCTCTGTTCTAGATGCTGGTGATACAGCAGTGAGTGAACTTGGCAAGGTTCCTGGGGCATGCATTCTACATGGGGTGAACCAAACAAAGCAATGTGTGGTTATGGTATGGCAGAATATAAAACAGAGGATGGGGCTGAGAGTGATGGAGTGGGAAGGGAGGTGCCTTAGAATAGAAGGGATCAAGGAGGGCCTTTTTGATGGGATGATATTTGAGTAGGAACCTAGATGGAGCAAGGAGTGAGTGAGCCATGCAGGTGTTTGGGGAAGAGCATTCCAGACAAGGACCAGAGAGTGAGAAGCTCCTGAGGCAGGAGTGTGCCTGTCTCAATGAGGAGTGGCTGGAGCAGAGAGGGGGTTGGGGGCAGTGGCACAGGTGACATCAGAGCGGAGGAGGGGCCAGTTCACATAGAGGCTGTACGCCTTGGCCAGGAAGGACTACGGATTTCATCGGAAGGAGCTCAGAGGCGACGCTGACAGTCCAGTAGGAGGCTGTTGTAGTGGCCGTGCCGGGCTGTCAGTCGTACATGTGGATATAACTCATTTCCCCCAGACAGGCCTGCCCTGCTCCACCAAGCTCAGCCATTGCCCGTCTCCGGCACTACGCAATTTCTCTCCTTGTGTGGCAGGTCAGATGCAGTGGGTGTCTTACGAAGTATGTTGGGTGCTAAAAAGTCTGTGCAACAGGCAATCAAAACACTAAGAGTGACAAGGCAGGATCAGGGGGTGTCACCCTCCGAAGTCAATTTGACAAGCCTTGGTCTAGCACTTACAGGGTCGAGAAGAACATGCTGGTAACTCTAGAGAAAAAGCAAAGTAGAGGCACCAGAGACTTCAATAAAATGACTAAAAAAGACGTGGCAGACATGAACGCGTCCTGTGTACCAAATCACTCCATATTTAATCCCTGCATGAGGTACCTGGAAATCTATAAATGACAGCAAGAAGCAGCTTGACGGTCTGCCTTGTGTTTCACTTGCTAGTGACAAACTACTTGGAAGTTTTTCTCATATCTGAAATGCTACTTTTGAGTACAAAAACTAAACAAAGTGCTTTCATGTTCCCAAGCCCGGGCCTCTGTTCCCAGAACAGATCCATGAACTAGCAAGCAGGAAGGTCTAGGAGGGACCAGAACCATGGGGCTGCACCAACCGTCTGCAGAGCTTGACCCCGTGACCCCATTTGGAGGGTATCACGGAAGAACCTCAAAGAGAGAACACAGGGGCACACGAGGGGCTAGATTTTCTTATGGGGTGACGTAATGGCCATTGTCCCAGCCTCTCAGTTAGGGACCAACATTCGGTACAGAAGCTCCCTTCACTGTCCAGGCATCTCTCCAGGAAACTCTCCTGAACATCCCAGCTCACACTTATTTCCCTTCTCGGGCCTTTGTGGATGTATAGGTAGCACTATCTGTTTAGCACTTAATTATTCTAGAATGTAAGCTTCATGAGGCCAATGACTCTTTTGCTCACTCCTATACCCTCAGTGTGGGAAACAGTGAGTGGGACCCAGTGGACACTCAAGAGTTATGGAATGGATGACTTTTAAATTCTTTTAGGGGTCTATATAATATTCTCATGAGCATAGTGAAGGTGCGATCAGATCTGATTTCTTGTCATCTCTGTTCTCTTCCTCACTTCTCTCTGGTATTGCTGTAGCAGACCCCTCAGTAGCTTCCCCATATGAAATTGACCCACTCCAAAGTCAGTGACAGATAGTTCCTGTCCATGGCAGTGTTTTCTGCTGGCTTTCTGCCATGGAGAGTGGTTGGTCTCTGTGCTCTGGAAGTTCTCCGAAGAGTTAAATCACCCAGGTGTGACCCCCCTGTCGGTGAAGAGTAGAAATCTGTAGACATCTATTCCATTGCTTTCTTCATGAAGAAGTCAGTCTAGGGAGCATTCTACTATTTCTAGAAGCCTCCAGGGGACTGAGCCCAGTTTTTCACAGTGGTTATCCACCCATTGGTCCGCTATGGCTTTCCTACGTTTCTATCTCAAGTCCCTCCTTACCCCATTTCCTGGGACCCACCTCCCACATCCGAAATAAACTGCTCAAACAAGGACCTCCAGTAGAGGCTGCCCTGGGGGAAACTCCAAACTTCTTGTAAGTCAATCACAAGAACTGTGCATAAGGGTTCCTGTGGAGATGGAGTGAGATAATGCAAGCCGGGCTTTGAGCACAGCACTTGCCTCCTGTAAATGTTCTGCTCCATTAGCCACCATTGTTATTGTCACCCGTGTTGAGGGGACCCATAAAATACTTGTGCATTAATCCTGGGGGTAGATTTTTTTCTAAGTTTATTTATTTCTTTTGAGAGAGAGAGAGAGAGAGCACATGCATGACTGGGGGAGGGACAGAGAGAGAGAGAGAGAGAGAGAGAATCCCAAGCAGGCTCTGAGCTGCCAGCACAGACCCCGATGCAGGGCTCGATCTCATGAACTGGGAGATTATGACCTGAGCTGAAACCAAGAGTCAGACACGTAACCAACTAAGCCCCTTGGAGGTGGAATTTGAGGAGGAATTGAGACAGACTAAAGGGCACCCACAGCAATAACAACGTCAATAACTGTGGTATTATATGAGGAGGAACAGAGGCAAAGATCAATGGGAAAGCCAGAGAAAATGGCATATATCCAAGGTGTAGGGGGTGCCTGGGTGACTCAGTCGGTTAAGTGTCTGACTTCGGCTCAGGTCATGATCTTGCGGTTCGTGGGTTCAAGCCCCGCATCGGGCTCTGTGCTGACAGCTTGGAGCCTACAGCCTGCTTTGGATTCTGTGTCTCCCTCTCTCTCTCTGCCCCTCCCCTGCTCATGCTGTCTCTCTCAATAAATAAATAAATAAATAAATAAATAAATAAATAAAAAACAAAACATATATCCAAGGTGTTAACCTGTGTGGTACCACCTGCACTGGAAATAAGACTTCACCCTGGGGCCAATGAGTAGAGCCTCCCACTTGTTCAAGAGAATTGATGTGGCCCTCACAGCTAGCCAAGTAAGGGTATTTACAAGGGAGGGCAAGGGCCCTGTTAAGACAAACCTGACAGAAAGGGCCAGAAACTAGGCTTCCTTTGAAAGGACAGGGAGATTCTGTGGGTCAAGGTAGGGAGAAAGCAAGTGGTCTAGTTTCTGGAGAGCATGGGGAAGGAAATGGAAAGCTAACAGAGTAGGCAGAGCCAGAATCCTGAGGATCAGAGAATCAGCCAAAGTTAAAGTTGAGAGAGGTCTGCACCCAGAGGAGAAGCGTTTAAACCTTTGCCTTGTTTGATCTGTTAAATGCTATGTGAATGGTGCTTGCGTTAACTGTCAGATCTCATAGGGGGATTTTGGCAATAGCCGTAAGCAGTGGCAGACCATTGGGATTGCACCAAATTACCCACAGAGGTAAATGGCGCTGTTTTTCAGGAGTAGGACTTGTGTCTGATAACGTTTGATCCTGTAGAAGGGTCAAGACCAGAAACTCCTTCAAGGCAAAGTGTCCTGTTCACTTTTGAAATCCCAGTGCCTGTTGTTTCGTCTGCCCCAAGGGTTAATGGTCAATAAACATATGTAGAAGGAGGGAAAAGAAAAATGGAACTAGCGACATCGAGCTAGGAAGGGAGAAGAAGAAATTAGTGCGTCCTCAACAAATGCTGCTGCCTGGATTGGCTGAGTAGAACCAGCATGGCCACTTGCTCCTCCACTCTGCTGGCTAGGACAAAAACAGACCAGAGGTCCTCACTGGGGTAGTTTCTTGCTAAACCACCATGATGATGTACAGCTTACCCCAACACAGGGCAGGCTGCCTTCTCATCTGCTTTTTAAAATTGTATTTATTTGGGGGCACCTGGGTGGCTCAGTTGGTTAAGCATCCAACTTTGGCCTCGGGTCATGATCTTGATGTTCCCGAGTTCGAGCCGCATGTCAGGCTCTATGCTGACAGTTCAGAGCCTGGAGCCTGTTTTAGATTCTGTCTCTCTCTGTCTCTCTCTGCCTCTCCCCGACCCATGCTCTGACTCTCTCTCTCTCAAAAATAAACAGTAAAAAATTTTCTAAAAATAACAAATAAAATTTTATTTATCTTTTAAAAGTTTTTATTTAAATCCCAGTTAACATACAATGTAATATTAGCTTCAGTTGTGCAATACAGCAATTCAACACGTCCATACATCACCCAGTGCTTATCACAAGTGTGCTCCTTAATCCCCATCTCCTATAACACCCAACCCTCCACCCTACTCCCCTCTGGTAACCATCAGTTTGTTCTCTATACTTAACAGTCTATTTCTTGATTTGCCTCTCTCTCTCTTTTTTTTTTCCTATTTGCTCATTTGCTTTGTTTCTTGAATTCTATGTATGAGTGAAATCATATGGTATTTATCTTTCTCTGACTGACTTATTGCACTTAGCATAATACTCTCTGGCTCCATATAAGTGTTTGCAAATGTCAAGATTGCATTCTTTTTAAAAGCTGAGTAATATTCCATTATGTATGTATACCACATCTTTATCCATCCATCAGTAAATGGACACTTGGACTGTATCCCTAATTTGGGTATTGTAAATAATCCTACTATAAACAGGATTTTGTTGTCTTACCTGGCTTTGAAAAACTTTACATTGTCTCTTTCTGAATGATTGCAATTTTAGCACTGTGGTAAGTGAGCTATTAAATTATTTGTCAATGAACTTTGCTTATGATCCTTTAGCTGTGCACTCATTTTATTTTTTTATTTTTTTAACGTTTATTTATTTTTGAGAGACAGAGAGAGCGGGGAAGGGGCAAAGAGAAAGGGAGACAGAGTCTGAAGCAGGTTCCATGCTGTCAGCATAAACACTGACATGGGACTCAAACCTTGATCCCTGAGACCCACTATTTCTTGGCTGTTGAATCCCCTACTGATTTGAAATGCCTTTTTTATCCTATACTAAATCTCATAAAAACATGACCTTCTTAATGAGGTCTCTCCTCTATTCCATTTATCTGTTTACCTATTCTTGCCTCAGTGAAGTTTGTAGGAGATAATGTCACTGCTCCTCCCACATCCTCTTGAGTCCCTTTTTTAGTATTTGTTTCAGAGTACCTTGGAGACAGGGTTTAGTGATTTGAGCTTTCTGTGGCCTGCACCTTCAGCTCTTTCTGGGCATCTGTCCTCAGCTCCTTTTGTCTTCACCAAAAGAGATCTTCAGGTGTGCAGTCGCCCTTGAATAACCAATGACCAACAAGTATGAATATGTGAAAACCAATTTTTCTTGCCTTGGAGTAGGGATAGGGACACCTGTGGGCTTAACTTCTACACTACAGTTTCCCAGCCTGATCAGTCCTTGGGACTTTACACTCAGCCAGTCTTCTTCCCCTTCCCTGTTCTGTTCCCCTAGTCCCTGACAGGTTTTCCCTGGAAGCCCTTCATCAATAAATCACCTGCACACAAAATACTCATCTCAGGGTCTGCTTTTAGGAAACTCCGTCTAGGGCAGTGTCTTTTCATCATTCAGGCAGATCGCTCCACCAACTGAGAAGAACCATCTTCCACCAGTTGCCCACTGAATTGAGAAATCAATTGGCATCAATGGGATGGCATGAATATGGCATCAACGGGATGGCATGAATATGGCATCCTTTACCACCGCCTGTCAGAGGGGCTTTCAGGTATTAAGTAACATTAAGTAAACTCTGAACTCCTGGTGTTGTCCTTCTGTCAATGCAATGAACGATCGCTTTCATATTTTTAAATACAATTCCTAAAGAACATAAAGTTTTTAATTTCTCAGAAAGTATTCAGCAGATCCCAGAAATAATGTCCCTGGATAGTCGTTGGACATCATTTATGATAACTAAGATGGGATTTGATTACTTTTAAACTTTCTATGTAAAAAAAAAAAGGTATCATGTGCACTTGGTAAGAAGCTAAACACAAAAGGGGTGCCTGGGTGGCTTAGTTGGTTAAGTGTCCAACACTTGGTTTCAGCCCAGGTCATGTTGTCATGGTTTGTGAGTTTAAGCTCTGCCTCAGGCTCTGCACTGACAGTGCAGAGCCTGCCTGAGATTCTATCTCCCTCTCTTTCTGCCCCTTCCCTACTCACAATCTTTCTCTTTCTCTCTCTTAAAAGATAAATACATAAACTTAAAAAAAGAAAAATTAAACAGAAGAATATAAAATTAAAATTTTCTGTATTCTTCCTAAAATTTTTAGCAATATTTAAGATTTAATAATTGATCAAATATTTATTGTTTACTATATATACTATCTATGTATACTATGCATTTACTATATACTAGGCACTATTTACTCCTTTCTCTAGGAGAAAATAAAATTATTTTCACATATCCTTTTCAACTTAACATCTCATATACATTTTCCCATTCCAGTTCATGAAAATTCTTCCTCATTTTGTTTGATAGCTGCACCATATTTATTTTTACTCTGTTCTATAATGTTTATTTCCATGGTGAGGTGTATTCTTGTTTCACTAGGTTCAAAATTATGACAAATTCTTGAAAGCAAGTTTTCCTTTACTAGTTTCATTAATTCTAGTCATCTATTAGCTGAATTCTGTCATCAAATAATTTTTGCACACTTGAGGAGTTCTGTCTCTTGCCTTAATTTTAAATGACAACATTGTTGTGTAGAATTCTGGAGGCAGTTTGATTTTTCTCTCTTATTGCCCATCACTTATTTTTATACATGTACCCATGGCAATTTTTAAAAATTGTCTATTTTCCTTTCTCCCTCCCAATCTCCCACTTTTTTGTTTCTTGTTTTTTGGCATTAAGTTTTCTGAAATTTCTTGTCCTTTATGATGTACAGATTTAGGTCTCCATTGTTTTAGGAATAACTTCTTTTATAATTATTTATTCCAGTTTTATTAGTTATCGTCTTGTCTTTATGTAACAAATTATATGTATGTGTAATCATTGTGAACTGTCTTCCACATCTGTCACCTTTCATCTCCCTAATAGTTTTTAGCCTCTTTGTCATTTTGTTTTTCTCTGCATTATCTTTGATCATTTGAAAACTTTCCTATGTGACTATGACTTTGTTTTGATTAAATCATTTTTTTCCTTGATGTTTCAAATTATGTGTTTTGGTTCTTAGTGGGTTTTCTCAGATTTTAAGAGACATGTGTAAATTACTATGAAGTATAGCTCTCTGTTTTCAAAGCTTTATGTGAAGTTGTACCTTGCCTAAGTGCCAATGGTGTGTGTGTGTGTGTGTGTGTGTGTGTGTGTATAATGGATACATATTTATATACTTGTACATATTCATATGCTTATATATATTCACACACATATGAATGAATGAATGAATGAACGAATATGTATGAATATATAATACTTTGTTTTTCTTTGACTTTGTTCAATTTATTAGACTAGATTTTCGGTGTATGATCTGGCTTTACTCTACCATTATACCTTAGAAGTTGTTGACTGTTGTTCTTGATTAATGAAACATTTTTGGCAAACATTTTCCCCTGGGATGTCTTGTTCTTGTCTAAAAATGTCACCTTTAGCAGCATAGTACAAAGGACACCAGTCTGAATTATGGATCTATTTCAGAAAACCAACAAAGCAAAAGTGGGCTTCCATTCCATAATTCCTGAAGAATAAACTAAGGGTAGTTTTGAAGTGCTATAAATCATGCCTTAAGACTTACAGGAATGTGTTGATTAAATCCAGTGAGTTTTGTATCCAATTCTGAATTGTGTGAGTTCATTATTACCTCTAGTGAACAAATGTATTCATTGATAAATCTGACAAAAATTGGAACAAATAAAATTAGAATTTGCTGACCATGAAAAACCTCACACTGATTCTATTTGTTTTGCAACATCAGTTATCAAAGATAATAAGATTGTACTCATGATGACAATGACTTTAAGCATTTTGTACAAGAAAGGATTTGTTAAGACTGCCTGCCACTAAGGAATGAAGATTTCAAACGTTAGTTATGTACTTCAAAGTCTCCAACACAGTTGTTATTATTGTGTTAGTGACAAGAAACAGAATTCCAAACACCATTCCCACTTCCTCCTCCCACTACCCACCATTCTTTTCTTCCATGTCACCCTCCAGGCCACAGAGGCCCACCATCTTTCATTCTATGTGACTGATTTTCTTTCGCATGTCATGTTTTTCAACCAGATTGAATTGGAGGTTATTTTTGAGGGGATTTTTAATATTTGAAAGTGATATTTCCATAGGTTAATAGCAATCTGAAGTTTTAAAGAAATCTTTGCTTGGTCTCCACACTTCACCTCCTCATAACCTTTTCCCTTTTGCAAAAGCCTATGTAAAATTCTGAATAGTGAGAAACTCCCACTAGCAACCCACATATTTTCCCTCCAAATGGGCTTCTCATCTTTTGAGGCAGTGTTTCACATCGTTTTGGCTTTCACACTTTTGGTGATCTGTCATATTTTGTTTATTAGAACAGGTGGAGATTTAGGTTTTTTTTCCAAAGTCTATAAAATGGAGAGGGAAAAATATGAGACTTTGCTTCAAAGAAACTAAGGAGATGAAATTAAGTATTAGACATATAAAGGAGATTGAAGCTTGAAGCTAATTTCCCTGCTTGACTTCTTTGATGAGTCAGGTTTTTTTTTTTGTTTAGGATAGGGATCTCTGCAGGAACCAATGTTGTATCCATGAGAAAGACCCATCTTTTCTTGATCTTCTGGGGGCAGATCATCCAGAGTCAAGTGTGGCACCTTTAATTTAGCTGTGTCTTACCATGAACCTACTGAAGAGCCATGTCATTAAAACTCTCTAGGACTGAGAGGTGCCTGGCTAGCTCAGTCAGAAGACTGTGTGACTCTTGATCTCATGGTCATGAGTTCAAGCCCCACATTGGGCATGGAGCTTACTGAAAATAAAGGGAAAACCACACACACACACACACACACACACCCACCCAAACTCTCTACGCCTGAGTTTTCTCCAAGCTGTACTCTGTGTAATGTGTAAAATGGGAGACTGATTCCTACCGCCAAAGCACAAAAAGTATCCTACAACTTTGGGTGCTTGAGGTCCAACTTAGGAATGACTGCAGAAAACTCATACTCAGTAGACAGATGGTAGCTCAGATGGGGCAGTGCTGCCCAGAACTATGGGCAGTGGGAGCTACAATACCCAATGCTGGACGGTGTGATGGTGCTTAATGGAAGGAGAGTAGTTGGGAAAAAGGCAGACTTCAGATGTCCTATGGTAACAGCCTATGTGGGAATCCTCTTGGGAATCCTCTCAGGGAAGGGATTTTATAGGGACCTGTGATATGTATTAGCAGGAGCTAGTAGGAAGGGGGGGGTGAGGAAAAGGAACCAGCAAATCTTCCTTTCCATATCTTCTAAAAATAACAATTTATAAGATATCATTGATATATCCATATGCTCTGTTAGTGAAAATGTTATGGTGTAAGGAAAAAGTTGATGGAATAGTGTGCAGAGGTTTTGGTGCTTCTGGTTATCTTTTTAGTAAAAGTTCTGTCACCCAACTAACAAATAATTCACATTCTCAACATGAAGAGAACAATGAAAGAGTCTTACACTCCTGTGGAAACTTACCCTTTTCAAAGACTTCCCCATACGTACTTCTAAGTCACAACATTCCAACAAGGTTGGCAGATTGTGGGTTATTTTCATTTTGACAGGAGCAAACCAAACTTTAGAGGACATGGAAGTATTCCCAAAGTTGATACGACAAACAATTGGAGGGACTAATATTTTAAACCCAGGTCTTTGAACTCCAAGACCACTACTCTTACTACCAAATGATGCTCATTATAATGGTTTTTCACAGCAAAATCGCTTGCACTGATTTTTAGAAGTTCATATGAAATATAATATTAGTTTAGACCAATTCTCCAATTTTCATATGATAGTGATACTTTGTAATAATGCAGCACACATTTTTCAAGCACTTTAAAATTTTAAATAGCCTTAAGAAATTAAAGGGGAAGTTATTATCACCTATAATTGACTTAGAAGAAAACTAAGAGGGGCGCTGGGTGGCTCAGTTGGTTAAGTGTCTGACTTCAGCTCAGGTCACGATCTTATGGTTTGTGAGTTCAAGCCCAGTGTGGGGCTCTCTGCTGTCAGCACAAAGCCTGCTTCAGATCCTCTGTCCCCCTGTCTCTCTGCCCTTTTCCCCTCGTATGCTCTCTCTCTCTCAAAAATAAATAAACGTTTTAGAAAAAGAAGAAAAAGAAAGCTAAGGGACAAGGACATTGAATGACTTGCCTAAAATATTCTGACTCCCTGTACACTCATTATTTGAGAAGAGTGCTTCTTAAAACTCATAAAAACCATCACGTAAGTAATCCTTATTAATATAGTTAAGGCCACAATCGCACACTTGCTGTCATGTTTTTAAATTTGATTCATCAGTTTTCTTCCTTCATATGCTTCATACATGTGAAGCATGTATGGATTCCCTTACATGGGTTCCCTGGGCTCCCTTCCTAAAGCATTTATGGTAAACCCTGAACCAAGTTGCTTCCATCTGTAATTGAATAGTGCACTGACTGCTGTGGAACCAAAATGAGATCATCTTCACAAGCCACAGGTAAGTCTCCTTCTTTACCTCCCTCCCAATCCCAGGCTTCTTTTAAAAAAGAGCAAGAAGGTTGTCAGAAATGGCACCTCTTAAATTGGCAGTATATTAGAAAAACAAAAACAAAAACTTTTTTGAAAATAATCGAGGCATATGGATATCAGAGGTGTCGCCTGCTGTGCTACCTGACAGGTGCTAACCATCTGGTGGAGACTGGCTTTTGGTATCCACCAGCCTCCTCAATACAGCTGCTGGGCTTGCACCTCCATCAAAGAAGACACAGTGGGAAGTTCACAGAGTCTGGGGTGCCTGGGTGGCTTAGTCAGTTAAGCAACTGACTTAGGCTCAGGTCATGATCTCACAGTTTGGGAGTTCAAGCCCTGTGTCAGGCTTTGAGCTGACCCCTCAGAGCCTGGAGCCTGCTTCAGATTCCGTGTCTCCCTCTCTCTGCCCCTCGCCACTCATTCTCTGTCTCTCAAAAATAAATAAATAAATAAGCATTAAAAAAATTGAATAAAGAGACGCTTACAGATTCTGTGGGAGAAAAAGAAAGATGGCTTTCTTTTGTTCCTTCCTATAGCAGTCAGGAAGATCTGCCATTTAAAACTTTTTTCAAGGGGCACCTGGGTAGCTCAGTTGCTTAAGCATCTGTATCTTGGTTTCAGGTCTCATGGTTCTTCGTGAGTTTGAGCTCCGCATGGGGCTCCACACTATCAGTGCAGAGCCTGCTTAGAATTCTCTCTCTCCCTGCCGCTCCCCCCGCTCATGCTCTCTCTCTTTCAAAATAAACAAACTTAAAATAAAATAAAAAAAAAATTTCACGTCAACTGGTAGAAACGACTTCCAGTGCCGTGTCTGTAGCACACACGCCCCTTCAGCATCAAAAACCAGAATGTTCTTCTTGGATCTCAATTACCGAAAAAGGCTTTTCTAAAAGGGGATGATTACGTATCAAACTCTTGATTGAAACTAAGCATTTTGTAGGGTAATTAAAGGGGATTTTTAAAAACTTTCCCCACTTTTCTGTGTCTACTGCTTCTTGCAGAAAGTCAACGTGATTCAAAGATGAGCTAAAAATCTGGACAGAAATGGAAGGACTTGACACCAATGTGATGCTGATGACTTGGCCCTAGTTGCAGAGAGACTTCCAGTGGGTGGAAGTCTTAAACCCCAGACTGTGAAATGGGAATACGGAGAGGATAGTAGTAACCTGGATGAGTAATAATTAAAATGGGAAAGCTCTTTGTACTCTCCTTGAAGCAGTATCATCCTTCCAGTTCTAAGGAGAAGAGCCTCAGTGTTTGCAGCCCCTGCCCAATTAAGGAACAGCTGTCGAGTGTGGAGGATACATAGAGGGGCATCTTAAAGTTAGGTGGTATTTATTTCTCCCGGCAGTCTCTTCTTTTTGTTTGTACTTGGGAAGTGGTTAGGCTAGTGGGGAGGGAGAAACAAAACTACTCAACCAGAATGATCAAATTAAATAATTCGATCTTTCCATGAAATAATTATAGATGTGACTCTTCTATCCGTCTTGACCATTTTGGTTGACCAGACATCAGTTATTACTGCCCTTCCCATTGCCTTATATATTTTTTCATCCTAAGAATTCATAGTATTTTAAATAATTCCACTTGCCACTTGACCTATTTTATTGGTCACAGAGAAATAGTTTGGTATGTGGCTAAATATGATATAAAATATGAACATTTCGTTAACATAGCAGGGTAAGAAATAACGAAATGAATGGCAACATAGTGTAGATTCTGGAAGTGATCACCAGACTTTCAATCCTGTTCTACCACTTTCTGGCTATGATCTTAGGCAGGTTACTTCAGTAACCTCATCTCAAAAATGGAGAATAAAAACAGTACCTCTCTTATTGGGTTCTTGTGGTTAAATAAAATAATGTCTATAAAGTTCTTAGCGCAGTGCTTGGTAAACAATATATATACTATTATTACGAGTAGTTTTATCATTCTCCTAGACTACAAGGTCTAAATCTTCCGATTCCAAATTATCCCTGATGACTCCTTTTCTTTTGCCATATATCCACCTAACAGCCAGTTAATAGTTAAATTATTTGAATGCCATGTTCTCAATCTCTCTCATTGTCCTTATCTTCTTTTCCAATGCCTCCTCTGAAATACAGCTCACCATGCCCTTCCTTCCAGGCTACAGATATGTTTTCTCATTGCCTTTGGTATCCTCTCTCCATTATCCAATCTATTTCATACATTACTGCCAGCTACAGCTCTGAACACATCACTTGCTTCCAAAGATTTCCTATTGGGACGAAATTTTCTTCCTTTCTTCCTTCCTTCCTTCCTTCCTTCCTTCCTTTCTTTCTTTTTTCTTTCTTTCTAACAACAGAGTACTTCCTTGTTTAGGATCTGCCCTCATGGACTTTGTAATAGATTCAATTATTGGTCCTGATTCTTCACTCCCCTGTAGTGGGATTACACATCCATACATTTGCTTTATAACTTTGCTATGCCCTCCTACTGTAGGTGGAATTATCTTCCCTACCCCACATGACTTGGTCTGGCAATGGAATATGAGTAGATGTCATAGGAGACAAGGTCACACATATGCTTTTCATGGTTTGGCTTGGTTCTTATGCTCTGGATCTGCCATGAGAAGAGTATGTTCTGAATTCCTGCTGTCCTCTTAGCCTTGGCCCCACTGTGAACACACATGCAGACCTGAGCCCAAACCATAATCTGGATCCAAGCCATCTGTTCCAGAGTGGACTTAAGCTACCCAGCCAGGCCCAATCCAGATCATTCTAAACTCAGCTGACCTTTAGACCCATAAGCATGAGAATAAATGCTTGTTGCATTTTGGGGTGGTTTACTATCCTTCATTATTGCGCTTATATCTGACTAATACAGACCAACTACTTTTCTAGCTTCACATCTCATTACAGTCTTGTGAATACACTATAATCCAGCTAATTATGACAACTTGATTATATCCTGGTCCATCTTCCTATTTTCATACAAATATACATATAGTTAGTATTTATTGGCCCTGGGCTAATACAGCAAGATAATCATTAGTGATCTCTTTGTAATCCTCTTGAATCTCAAGGCAGGTTATCATGTCATTCATGGCCTTGAATTTTTCAGTTTCCCTTTTCATGTATGTGTAGTTTGGTCCCATGACTGGAGAGATGAACTTACCCTTTGGTAAGGTTTAATATTTATTAAAGAGCCTATATGTTCCAGAACTTTGATTGGACTTTATATACATACAAGGTTCATCCATGAAACAGAGATTATTTTCCCCTTTTCTTGAAAGGGAAAGATAAGGCTCAGAGAAGTTATGTAACTTGTTCAAAATGTAAACAGTAGAGGTAGGACGGAAATTCACTTTTGTCCTGACTCTCAGTACCATGCTTTTTGGCTATGCCATCTTTTGCAAAGCACAAAATTATTAGGTAACTGACTTACTGAACATGTAAGTGACATAAACAATAATGTGTTTTAAGTATGATGAATCTAGAACATAAAATGCCATGACTTAGTGATTTTATTAAAGAAATATTGGGGTGCCTGGGTGGCTTAGTTGGTTGAGTGTCTGACTTCAGCTCAGGTCATGGTCTCGTGGTTTGTGAGTTTGAGCCCAGTTTGAGCTGTGCTGACAGCTCAGAGCCTGGAGCCTTCTTCGGATTCTGTGTCTCCCTCTCTCTCTTTCTGCCCATCCCCTGCTCACATTCTGTCTCTCTCTCTCAAAAATATATAAACATTAAAAGACTTTAATAAAAAAGTAAAGAAATAAAATTTACAGATTTAGATTCTAAACTTTTTTCTTTTAATTAAGTAAACTCTAACCTCAACATGGGGCTCAAACTCATGACTGCAAGATTAAAAGTCACATGCTCTACTGACTGAACCAGCCAGACATCCCTGGATTCCACACCTTAAATAGCTCATGCCTCCATGTCTGAATGTTGCCCATGTTTATTTCTTAAAGTTCTATAGCAGTCGGAGGGAAACCACAGAACAGCCATCCCAGGATAGCAGACAGAGTCTGACCTAAGCCCACAAAAGTCAAAAGTGGCAGGGTTGGAGTTGAAAGCTTGGCTTGACACTGTCTCCAGCTCACACCCTGGCACCTTTGGGTTTTGTCTTTTTTTAACAGCAGAGTGCCAGCCTCGAATTTTTAAACCTTAACTCTGAATTTCTTGACTCAGTGTGTTTAAGATAGACTTTGCATGTTACTATTTTGAAGCAGCTGTTTGTCAGAGTTGGAGAGGAAGGGAGGGAATCAAAGTTTAAAGGGAGGTGCTTGTCTTAGAATCGAGGCTGTTGAGATACCGGATTCAAGGGAGGTTTGATTTGGACAAGCTGAACGGCCTTACTCTAAAGCAAGATCTTTCAACCTCGGTTGTATTGACATGAGGGGTTGGATGATTCTTTGTTGTGTGGGGGTGGGGTGGGGTTGGGTAGGGGGGGCAGTCTTGTGCATTATGAGATATTTAGCAGCATCTTGGTCTCTGCCCATTAGATGCCAGTATCACCCCTTCCCCAGATGTGACCATAAAGACGTCTACAGATATTGCCAAATGTCCCCTGGGGGTAAACTCAACCAGATTGAGAACCACTGCTCTAAATGAGTGAGACTGAGATCATTATAGCCTTTTAAACTCAGAAAGGAAGAGTAAAGGGGTGACAGATAAACTTATCTAGAAAAATTATCCTAACAGGAATTAGATTAAGTAATGGGGGGGGGGGTTACTTTTAAAAAATGTCTTCCTTTGTATTATACACATGTCAGGAAAGAAAAAGTTAGATGGAGCCAATCTCGAAACATAGACTAAAAGGACAAACTGTAGAGATACCCAGTAAATTAACAGTAAAGCCTGAAGGGGGGACAAAATATAAACCGCAAAATACACCTCATTGGCACATTGATTGTTTTAAACTGGTTATTTTTAAGAAACAGGTGAAGCTCTGAAAACTGAGAAGTTACCCTTTTGTAAGAGACATTTACATTTATAAGGGAAATCTGCATTTGCAAGGATGTCTAACAGGCTGTACCAGGAAGATGGGGGAGGGGATGACTTAGTCTCCAGAAGCTCCTGTCCGTGGAGAAGGGCAGACACTTAAATCTGTGCAACAATCATGCCGTCAGTTACTAAGCTTTACCTGAAAATCGCCCTTAACTGGCCTCCCACTTCTGAACATCTTTTGTCTCTAGCAGGGGATGTTATATAAGGTGATGGCTTGGACCATCACCTTATTTTCCTGGGAATTTTCTCGGTATATCTCATGTATACCAGAGGTATATATGTTCTTAAACTTCTTGGGGGGTTTCTCATGTTAACCTGACTTTTGATTACAGGGATCACTTCAGCCAAGAATCTAGAAGGGTAGAGGGAAATTATTTTTCCTCTTCCATAAGTTCCATGAGCTTACAGCCAAAAAATAAAAAATAAAAAAAATAAAAATAAAAAATAAATTGAGAACTCTTCTGTTTTTAAGCCACTACACAGTGACCTCCCCTCTTGCTTCAGGGACTCTGCTTTGCACCTTAGTATATGAGGTAGGCATTATTGTTCTCATTTTATGGATAGTGAGCTGAGGCTTGTAGAGGTGTCACTTGCCCAAATTCACAGGGACAAAGGCAGGGATTAACCCCAGCTCTCCCTGGCTCCCAAGCCTTGGTTCTTCAATCACTATGACATCTCTATCCCACAGCGAGGAGAAGACCTTGGATTGCATGGAGCTTCACAAAGTAATCATCACATTTATCTTACCTTCCATTGAACCCAAGGCTGGTTTTCCTCTGCTGCTTCTGATTGTAGCTGATCATGCAGGGCACTCAAGGAGATTGTTGCCACATAGGATGGGCTCACAGAAATCTCTGGCTTAAATATTGTGTGATTCTGCGATTCTACTGAAAGCCATCCAGAGAAAGGAGAAAGCCATATCATTATATTGAACTGGCAGGAAGTGCTGGGAAGGAAGCACTCAAGCTGCACAGAAAAGGGGCTCTCATGCTTCTGGAAGGAATTCCTTATTCGCGCAGTAGGATAGGATAGGATAATGGGATATTATGTGTAACTTCCTTATGATGGGCCCAGCAGATAAGGAGACCCTGTAATGGGGACGACATGGGAGTCTAAAGGGCCAGAAAAAAAAAATGTTACAAGGAAGGGCTTGCCTTTGAACCTCTGACATTCTGCTAAGAAAGTTAAGATTCCTTGGACTCAAGTTAAACCTAGGCATTGCTCATTACTAAATCAGATGCCAGTAGATGTGTAAATACACCAGGCATACTGATGGTGAGTTTCCCTTTGATTTATTACAGCTTTTCCCAAGAGCATGTTTTATAAGAATAAGGAAGAGGTTGATCAAGGTAAGTGGACATTGGCTTGGGCTGTGGTATGGATCTATCCAGAGTGCACAGAACAGGAAAGAGGGATGAGATGCTTGGACGTGTTCCAGTTTCACTTCTTTGCTCATGTATGCAATGGCTTTATTGCCTCTTCGTGGTGTGCTAGGTACTGTGCTAGGTGTTGGGGTTGTAGTGATAAGCAAAACAGTGGGGGAAATAACACTTTTTAAAGAAACATATAATTAAATTTATAATTAATCACTGTGATAAGGACTCTGCAGGAAAATACAGGGATCCTTGGACAGGGCTACCTGGCTTGTCCTGGAGGTTAGGAAAGGCTTCTCTGAGGCAAGATCTGCAGAAGGAGTGAACTAGCTAGGCAAGGGGAGAGGGGTAAGCATTAGAGGCAGAGGACAGAGCTTGTGTAAAGATCCTGGAACAAGGAAAATCTGTGGCATTGGGAGGAATCGAAAACGGATGATTGAGGTTGGAACACACAGGGCGAGAACAAAAAGGACACGAGACTGAAGAAATGGGAAGGGGCTCAGATCAGATCACCCTAAAAGAAATGTAATTGACATATTCAGATTCACCTTCTAAGAAGATCTCTGTTGTGCAGAGAAGAGTTGTGATGAGGCCAGAGTCAACCCTTGAGGAAGTTGTGGCAATAGTCCTGACAATAGTAGAGAGTCGTGGTGGTCACAGGGATGGATAGAAGCAGACAGACTGATGAGATCCTGAAGAGGATGAGTCAGCCTCCAGGCCTTGGCCCCATCTGGAACTCCAGGCCCTGAGGAGATTACGATACCAAATTATATAACCTAAGTTTCCTGCAATCAATGAAGGTCATACTTGGACATCATGTTCTTTAGGTCTTTCATTTTATAGATCAGTCTGAAAGGGGAAGTGAGTTGCTCAAGGTCACATGAGAGGGGCCTCATCAGGACTAGAACCGAGGAACACCAGACCAGCTGGTTGGGACTGCTCAGGTTACAGGGTCAACATGCACCGATTCCTTATCGACATAGAAATGTATTATAAAATGACATGGGAGGTGGAAACGGTTATCACCCTGAACGCCATTTCTGGTACATGGTAGGCCACATATTGAGTGCAAGACTAACTTATGTGTCTTTACATACCCCTAAACTCCCCCTACTAAGAAGAATTTGGGGCCCCTGGGTGGCTCAGTCGGTTGAGTGTCTGACTTCGGCTCAGGTCACAATCTCACAGTCCATGAGTTCGAACCCCACATCAGGCTCACTGCTGTCAGCGCAGGATCCTCTGCCCCCTCTCAGTCTGGTCCTCCCCTGCTCATGCTCTTTCTTTCTCTCAAAAATAAATACACATTTAAAGTAGAAGAGGAAGAAGAAGAATTTGGTCATAACTATTCTCATCATCGACTAATGTAAGAGAACTTTGAAATATAACTAGGACAGGAATTAGGTAGGTGATGTGCAGGGATAGATTTTCTTTTTTCAAAAGTAATAAGACCTGGTTGTTGCTTCATAAGAAATAGAGGACATGGAAGGAATTTGGATTTCTCATGCACATTAAATGGAAGACTGATTAAGGGAGGGTTCTTTGCTTACAAACTGGAGAAACACACTCTGGCAAATTTAGACAAAAATAGAATAAAACGAAACAAAAACACAACAACCAACAACAACAAAAATGAACCCCCCACCCCCCGTCAACCAATGCACAAGCAAAACAAAACAAGAGCAAAAGAGGAAATCGTTAGGCTACTGAGAGTTCAGAGAGGCATCCGGAAGGAGGCTGGAAAATTGGGTCTGGGAAGGCACAGGGTTTGGAGGCTGGAAGCAGGAACCATTGGGATGTTCTCTCACTGGAAACAATCTGAGTAGGAATATTCTGCTGGGCTGACTCACTGTAACACTGTACTCCGTTGCCTTGACCCCTTGCTCAAGGTGTATATTTCAGGAGGGAATATCTGCTTGACCTGGCCCTAGCCATGTGCCTGCCCTTTGGCTAAAATAGAGTATGGTCCCTGAACACAGTACCTCCAGGGAGTATTCAACTGGAAAGAGGTAGTTACAATAAAGGAAAGTAGGGTTGCTGTTAGGAAGATAAAAATAGAAGTTAGGCCCCCAAAAGCAAATATACATGTATAAGTGCCAAAGGACAATACTCACTGCAAAGTTTAGCTGCAGGTGTATCTTTTCTTAATAAGCCATAGGGAAAGATTCTGCTTCCTTCTTTCTCTCTATTCTGTTCCCCACCTTGCCTCTCTAGTGTCTTCAGGCACTGCATTCAGAGGCCACCCCACCTGCTGCAGGCCCTCAGAAACTGGGTGTAGGAGGAAGGCTGTCAGCTTCAAATGAACGACCGAGCCTGAGTGGTTTAGGATTAATTATAAGGGCACAAAGATGTGTTAGCCTTAAAAACAAAACTGCCAGTGGGGCGCCTGGAAGGCTCAGTTGGTTAAGCATCGGACTCTTGATTTTGGTTCACGTCATGATGTCATGGTTCCTGTGACTGAGCCCTGCGTCGGGCTCTATGCTGACAGCCCAGGGCCTGCTTGGGATTCTCTCTCTCTCTCTGCCCCTCCCCAACTCACAGTCTCTCTCTCTCTCTCTCTCTCAAAATAAGTAAATAAACATTTTTTAAGAAAATAAATAAAACTGGGGCACCTGGGTGGCTCAGTTGGGTTGAGTGTCCGACTTTGGCTCAGGTCATGATCTCACGGTCCGTTAGTTAGAGCCTCGTGTCGGGCTCTGTGCTGACAGCTCAGAGCCTGGAGCCTGTTTCAGATTCTGTGTCTCCCTCTCTCTCTGCCCCTCCCCAATCATGCTCTGTCTCTCTCTCTCTGTCAAAAATAAATAAACATTAAAAAAAAAAGAAAATAAATAAAACTGCCAGTTACTTTGTCAGCAAATGATGGGTGTATTCTAGAATAACAGAATTGCAATCTGTGGCAAAATCATAGACAAGGCCCTAGAACAAAGGAGAAGACTGCCCTTTTATAGAGGAAAGAGAGGACACTGGGGAGGCTGTTATAAACAAAAAGTCCATGGAAGTAAACCAGGAGTTTGAAGTACAGTGGCTTTCCATTGGTCGATTGTGAATTTCTCATTGGCTGAACTGCTGCGGGAGTGGAGAGGAGGAGAGACCTTTTTCCTACTGCTGGGGTAATATATCCACTGGTAGTATATCCACTTAGGTCCTGGGTCCCTCTCTTCCTGTTGGGTCTGCAATTGAAAGGTGGCAGGGTGTGAGAGCTCCCCCTGCTGAACCTCCTGACCCCAGTTTCGTGAGGCTTCGCTTTTTAAATTTTCACAGATGGAAGTCTGTAGGTGGGAGGGTCTGGTTGGGGAGACGTACCAGATTGGCTAAACATTAAAGACAGTGGGAAGTGAAGAGAGGAAGGTGAGTATTAAGGAATGAGGGAGATTCGTAGGCCCCGGGTCTGCCACAGTCACCTATCAGGGAGGAAAGTGAGATGTTACCCCAGTGAGACAGCAGCCTCCCCGACATAACCTGAGCCTCAAATACAGAACTGTTTAAATTTTCCTTGGGAGCCGGTGTTCCTTGAAAAGACTGGGAATGCGATTTCTTACCATGTAACTTCCATAAGCAACCAGTCAATGTGTTCACTGTTGCTTACACAAGTTGAAAATGTCCTTTCCTTTGCTTTGTTGCTGGTGGCTTTTCCACCTAGAATGGACATTAGAATCACTTGAGGACCTTCTCGATATACCACTGCCTGGGCCCCCGTTCCACAGATCTGAGTTCAATTGGTCTGGGCTTATACCTGAGCATCAGTATTTTTAAAGCTCCCAGGTGAATCTGACATGCAGGTTTAGCTTTCCCAGGGTTGAGAAGTCTATTTTGATTTTTTCACAGGGGAGATTTGATTAGCCTCTCTGGACAATCTCACCACAGGACAGACAGGGCTGTTGCTTCTGGGAAGGGCTACTCCTCTAGTGCCAGCATCTTCAGAGATGCTTCTGGCTGGTACAGTTGTAGCTGGGCCAACCCTCCAGACCCACTGAGATAGATAGAGCCACTGAGGTAGAAGATACCAATGCACACGTACATAGTTAGTTACAGGTTTCCCAGACTCCTTCTTCCAGCCATCTGGTATACCAGATCACTAGGGCTCTAATAGTGTCCTCTCTATACTAAATCAATACACAGCATCACGCCTCTACGTGAGACAAGCACCTCACATTGTGCTCTCCATTCAATAGTATTGTTTCCCAGGGGCAAACTTTCCCTGTAAGTGATTACTGGTATCTTCTCAAATGAGCATGAAACATGGTTAGTATCCAAAAAAGCAACATTTTTGTCTCCCACATTCCTTTAAAACATTTCCCCTCCAGATTCTTGCTCAATCATTTATTCATTTAGTCTTTCATTCAATAAGAATCTAGTAAGTACCTACAAGTATGTGTTTGTTGAATCAAGTAATATTCTAGGTATCACATGTAGCTATAATAGTGAACAAAATAGAATCCTTTCCCTTCTGGTGCTTACATCCTAGCTGTACGAAATAAGCAATAGTTAAAAAAAAGTAAAAGATATTAATGTTAGGAAGTGATACCAGTGGTGGAAACAATAATTCAAGGCAGGAAGATAAGACTGTTTCAGATACCCATAGTAGACACTGTTGGCGACCTTCCCAGCTCGCGTTTGTTGGGAGAGTGCTCCCATGTCCCAGTCCCTGTGTTAGCTGTCATAATGACTCACAGGTCATCCTTCTGACACTTGTCTTCAGCTGATAAGAGCCCTTCTGCCAGGAGATGCCTGGAAGTTTATACATCCCACTGAGGGGAAGCCTGCAACCAGTAACTGATTGATAGGTGGTATATATAACCTGGTTTCCTTGCATCAAGGTAGGACAATTCTGTAGTGCCATTCATATTTTGAGTTCTCCGTGGGATCAGGTAGGGGAAGTTAGAAATCACACCTTTGCTTAGTGGCTTCCTCTGCCTTATTCTCCTTCTCTTGCTTCTTACAGGTTTCTCCTGAGAGCACTCCCTCAAGGAGTTACTGCACAAAACACGTTGTCACAGGCTCTGTTTCTAAGGAATCCAACCTAAGACAACATGTAAAGGAAGTAAAGGAGCATACTTTGCAGATACCTGGATGAAGAATATTCTACATAGAGGGCCTGAGCTGATTTCAACCGGCTGCTTCTGGGGAAAAGCAAGGACAGGAGTACCTTCCTGGGATATTGTAATAATTCGGGCTTTTACTTGCAGGGTTTTGAGCATAAGAGGTATGTGACCTGCCTTCTGGGTTAATGGGCTCTGGGCACTAATGACAAACATCTCTAGCCTTTTTCTGCTGAGTTGTCCTTATCTCTTAAGGAGGTCTTTCAAAAAGCCCAGGTCAATTTCACTCAGACTCTGCCCCCACAGCCCACATCCCTTGCTCTGAAAAGACGTAGACCCATCTCAACCCAGCAGCTGCTCCTGGGTGCCACCACCAAAGCTTGAGGTCAGCCCTTCTCACTCTAGATTTGTTAAAGAGGACTCAGACCCAGTCCACAGTCTGCTGTGAGTGTAAGAGTGTAAGTCAAGCACCGGTTCCCTGTATCTCCCAGCTCAAGGCTCTCCAGGGGGTCCTTTTGAAGACTCCATCATCACCCTTCAAATTAATCAGGAGCAACTCTCCCCTACTTCTTCCCCAAAGCAGGATGGTAGAGCGGGGCCCTAGGAATGACAGCAGCTCTATGCAAACGTATCTTTTAACCAATGTCCCGTCACAACATTCTGCGGAGGCCTCCTCACTGGACTTGAGGAGAAGAGGCAGTTACAGCCTTGTCCTCTCGCAAACACTCCCGGTGGAGAGGCCCAGGAGCTCACAGCAAACTTTTTCAGTGTCAGCCATTCCCCCCCTGCCCCCCTCCGCCCAATTCTCCCTCCTGCTCCCTCTCTAATCCTCTTGAAACACCCAAGGGATTCACAGTCACAGAATGAGTTTTCAAATTCCTTTCCTTTGTAAATCTGCATAATCTGAAATCTACCCCATTGATGCAGATACATTCTAAAGCAAAAACACGGTACAGAACCCGCCCTCCCCAGGGCTGTGGTGTAAGGGAGAATTTCCAGTTATACTATCCTGCTACATTGTCTTAGTAGGTCATTGTGGTGGAGGCTAGTAGTCATCCCTCAATAGCTCTTTTCTTTTTTCTTGTATATTTCAGAAGTTCCGATTTTTAGGTGACTCGTGGTACCATTAAGAAGGATCATCTGCGCTCTGCAGGACTCTCTATAACATCTCAGGGAAGGATTTGAATTCGCATGGCTTTATATCACATATCCACCTCTAGCTTGATCAACAGGGCTTCAGAATAAAATGTTTGGGACAAGAAGTTTTTGCTAGCACCACATATATGCTTATCCTGGAGAGAGGAGCCGTTCTCCAAAAAAAGAGGGTCTGTCCTCATAAGGAAAAATTGGTGCTGGCAGATCAAAGAGTAGAAGTTCACATCAGGGGCTTTTAAGATTTCTGAGGCTGATACTTCCTGTTTGGATCCCATAGCCCTTCTGTGGTCACTGTGTAAGGTGATCTAGGCTAATTGCCAATTTGTATCTAAAGTAAGAAGGCTGAGTAGTTTCTTTGATCTTGAACTTGCTTTTATTTCTCACGTGTGCTGCCCTGATAAATCGACTTATTAACACTTTCTCTATTTTGCCCTATATTCTCCATGGTCTCTGTTATGTTTCTGTTGAAAATCTTATTCACACATTTGTGTGCTTGTCTTGATTATAGGAATTTTTATTTTTACTGATTCCTTGTCTTTGCTTTACTTCAAACCCATTGACTCAATCATCAAATTACACGCACACGCACATGCACACACACACACCATATGAAACATACCTGAGTGATAGGAAACACAACCCAAAGCTTTAGTGTAGTGTGGAAATTAAGGCAAGAAACAACTTCCAGAATAAGCAGACCTATCTAAAAAGTGGTGGTGGTGGTGGCAGAATGGGAATCATCTTTTTTTTTTAATGTCTATTTATTTATTTTGAGAGAGTGTGAGCACGCGTGAGTGGGGGAGGGGCAGAGAGAGACAAAGAGGGAATCCCAAGCAGACTCCACACTGTCAGTGCAGAGCTGGGCACCGGGGCTCAATCTCATGAACCATGAGATCATGACCCGAGCTGAAATCAAGAGTCCGATGCTTAACCCACTGAGCCAGCCAGGCTCATCTTTAACTTTCAGAGTAGAGAATCATTTTTAACTTTCAGAGTAGAGAATACATAGGGAATGACTAAAGTGGCAACCTCAAGAAGTAGGACTATGTTCTTTAATGACTCGGAGGCAATGCCAAACGAGACAACAAAAGGGGATGACAGTGGTTGTTTCAGAGGAATAGTTAGTAGTGGGAAAAAGAAGATGGCCCAGGGGCTGATTACTTTCATAATAAATCTGGTTGAACTCTTGTTAACATGATAATCAGATAAAACAAAAAATGAAATGAAATCACAGCCCCAGTGGTCTTGGATTCTGTCCTGGCTTATGTTCACGACTTAGGTTTTCTATTTATGTCGCTTGCGAGTTGAGTTCCCCGTCTCTGTCCTTCCAAGGTAGTTTTATCCCTACCTTTGGAGGGCACCTCCTAGACTTACTTCCTGAGAAAGAAGCACATAGGAGGTAAAAATGGCAAGAAATTGTATATATAAAAATGTCTCTCATCGACACTGAAATTTAATTGTCTTAGGCACAGAATTCTAAATTGGAACCCATTCTTCCTCAGAATTTCTCTATTGTCTTTCAGTTTCCATGGTTGTACTGAGAAATCTGAACCCATTCTGAATCTTGGTACTTTGAAAGTGAAAAAATTTTTTTTTTTTTCCTTTCTGGAAGATTTTGGGATTTTTCTCTTTGTAAATTGTGGTAAAAATCCATATGAATTTGGGGTGCCTGGGTGGCTCAGTCAGTTAGGCGTCTGACTTTGGCTCAGGTCACACGATCTCACGGTTTGTGAGTTTGAGCCCCGCGTCGGGCTCTGTGCTGACAGCTCAGAGCATGGAGTCTACTTCGGATTCTGTGTCTTCTTCTCTCTCTGCCCCTCCCCTGCTCATGCTCGTGCTCTCTCTCTCTCTCTCTCTCTCTCAAAAATATATAAACACTAAAAAAATTAAAAAAAAAAAAGAATCCGTATGAATTTATTGTGGTGAACATTTTTTTTCAAAAAAAAAAATTTTTTTAACGTTTATTTATTTTTGAGACAGAGAGAGACAGAGCATGAACGGGGGAGGGTCAGAGAGAGGGAGACACAGAATCTGAAACAGCTCCAGGCTCTGAGCTGTCAGCACAGAGCCCGACGCAGGGCTCGAACTCACAGACCGTGAGATCATGACCTGAGCTGAAGTCGGCTGCTTAACCGACTGAGCCACCCAGGCGCCCCATATTGTGGTGAACTTTGATGAGACCTTTTTATTCTGAAACTTTTTTGTTAGCTTTTTCATTGTTTATTTTATCTGTCTTTCTATAATTCATTTGTGTGGATGTTTAGCCTTCTGGACACTCTTTAATATCTAGCAAATGTTTTCTCTCTTATTTTCCAACTCTTAGTCTTCTGCTCCACTTTTTTTTAAGAGTTTATTTTTAAGTAATCTCTGCACCCAACGTGGGGATAGAACTCACAACCCTGAGAGCAAGAGTCCCAAGCTTCACCAACTGAGCCAGCCAAGCGCCCCTGTTCTACTTTCTGAGAAATATCCTCAAAATTATCTTCCAGCATTTTTATTGATAGGTACATTTCTGCTCTTAGATTTTTATTTTCCAAAACTCACTCTGGTTATCTGCATGTTTTTTAAACACAGAATCCTATTTTTGTTTCCTACATGCATCATCTTTTCTCTCAGAGAATATTAATGACTGTCGTGTTTTTGTTTTGTTTTAAGTTGTCGTCTCTTTGCTTAGACGTCTGACTTGTGGTCTTCCTCAGATGTTTGATAATCCTTGTTGAGGTTGATAAACCTCTCCAAATTGGGTGCCCATGTCTAAGAGTCCAGCTTCCTTGGGTTTATTAAGTCAGTCAATACTTGTCTTTCCGCTTTCCAGCTTCCAAAATTTTACCAGTAGCGAAAAAAGGAGTCTTTAAAAAGAGAATTCTGTCAATGAGAAGAGGGATGGTTTTCCATTCTTCCTCTCTTTGCTGCTAACGTGCTATTTAAAGGTGCCAAGAAGCACAATGATAGGGGGACCCAGAAGGTGGACTGTCCCTGCTCAGTGGTCTAGAACACTTCCGTTCTGTTCCCAAGCTAACTGTGCCCACTCAGCACAAGAAAAGCCCTGCGCTCAGATTCCCCACCTCTCCTAGCAGGCCACCCGAGCCCCATCTGTGGCAAGGCCCTGGGTGTGTGGCCCCTTCCCCTTCTCCTTGCTTCCTAAGCCGCTGGTCAAAGCAACCCTCTTATCTGCTTGCAAGTCTTTCTGCGAAGGCAGTTTTAGAGCAGTCTTGTCTCCATTCTCATCACATATCCAGAGATGTCAGTATCCTACATGTAGATGGCAGGTGAGCCCGTCTCTTTGTTCTGCCTCGGTCTCCTCCTCTGTAAAACGGGAACGACGCGGCCTCCCCCACTGCGCTGCTGTGAGCAGGAAGTTAAACGGGGCCAGTGGTCAGAGCCTGCCCTTCGGGAGTCGCTCTGCCTCCGCCGGCTGTGAAACCTACCAGCCCGATGGGGGCACCTTCTCCCCAAACCTCCCTCCCCAGGGCTCACGGTGAGGGCTTGCGCTTTTTCCCACCACGGCCACAGGGTTTGCAAAAGTGAAAGTAACTTTAAACCCCTTGAGATCAAAACAGAAGGCGAAAAAAACCCAATAGCTAAATTCTCACGTCAACAACCATTGCAAGAGGAAAGAGAAGGTATCAAGCGCTCTAGACGGACGGACGGCGTGCCGGCGGCAGGGTAGGCCAGCAGCAACAGCTCTCTCTACACAAACCCAGGGAAGGTGTGAGACACGGTGGAGTCTGCTGCTTCCTTCAGACCCAGGGAATGTCTGCCTCACACCTCTCTCTCTCTGCCTCCCCCTCCCCCCCTTCCTTCTATTTTTATAACTTAGAGAAGAACAGGAAGGGGTATATTTTTTTTCAATGTTTTTCAGCATTCAGGGCCTGCCTGTGTTCTAGAAGGCGAGGAGGTTGTGAGCTTACCAGCTTGCCACAGAAAATGCTTCCGGGCCGGGGCCAGGCCTTCAGGCTCTCCAGTTCGCCCGGGAGGAGCCGCCTAACCCGGAAGGGGGACGTCTGCTGTCCATTCTCCAGCCGGCCCAGGGAGCTCTAGGTCACCCTGTACGTGGTCTTCCAATGCAAAGTTAAGAAAGGACCCCAAGATTGTTGACTCAGCACTGAAGGGAAGGGAGCAGTCAGGTTTGAGGAGATGGCCCCGAGCCAGCCCGCCAGATCAATTCCTCTCTCCTGGAGAGACCTCTGCCGCTGGCTGACTTCGGGGACACACCAGGTAGGCAGTGACCACCAGGTGACTGAGGCTCCCGGGACCACATTCAGCGCTCAGTTTAGAACGAACCCCCTCCACGCCAGTAGAAAGTAGGAAAGATGGACACAGTCTTCAGCTCAAATACTCTCTCCTTCACAGATGCTTCCGGGCCTCTCCTCCCCTCTGCTCCCCTCCCCCCCCTCCTCCCCTCTCCTCTTTTCTTTCTCTTTCGCAGCCACTTCTAATCCATTCTCTATGTTTGGTTCACCTTTTAGCTGCCGGTCCTATTCCCCCCCCCCCCACCTTTTTTTTCTCGTTAAGCTAATTCTCCTCATAGGTTTGTCCTATTTAGAAAATAAAGCACAGTTAAATTTGAATTTCAAGTAAACAGTGAAAAAACTTTTAGTATAATTATGTCCCATGTAATAGTTACACATGCTGATAGCAAAAAGTTATTTGTTGTTGATCTTTCCATTCAGTGAAATAGACTTACTAAAACACATTCATGGTTGATCTGATAAATGAATTGATCCGAGAATCTGTATCTTATCTGGCAATGCTAGCTCTAAACCTTTTTTAAGCCAAGGGGAGAAATAAAGGACTATAGACAAGTTAGTTCCCGTGCTATGTGACCTACTAGGATGCATTCACACTGAAGGGAGGAGCTTGGATGGCTTCAGTTTACTGGCTAATGGTAGGACGAATAGCCTTGTTTTCAGTTTGCTTCTTTTCCAAGGGAATAACCCTATAATGAACATTCCTGGCTTTCTGCACTGACCTGATGAGCTGTGAGGCTGCACGCCTAAGTCAGCAGCATCAAATTCCTCCCACATGGGTTATTGACCAGACAGGATCTGTTTTTTGGGATTGCTGTTTTCATCTGGGAGAACTTCAATGCAGTGAACAAGTATTTCTGAGTAAATGTTAAGTCATCCTTCTCAAGGTACAAAGCTTCAAGGAGATGTCTCCCGCCTTCACCACATTCTAGTTCATTTGGGGACCACACATAAAAAGCCAGCTGGGCTTTAGAGTAGTATATTTGTGACATGAGCAGTATGCATTTAAAATGCTACATATGATGGAGGAATTCCACTTCCTATAATATCTGATGTGTTCTTTTCCTTTGGAAAAGTTCTTAAAAGCTCACAGAGTGACATAACCAATAACCACGTACCCCAACCACCTCGTGAATTAGCAGATCTTAACCTTGTGTGTTTTGCCTTATATGGAGAGAATTTCACACATTTTTTTCACATCTTAGCATCTCTGAAATTGGGTGCACTTTAAAATTAGTTACATATTGTGGCAACTTTCTTCCTGAGTGATACATAAAATAATATGAGGTTTTTTTCATCAAAGGCATCTTAGGTTTGATAAAACAGCATGATTTTTACTATTAAAATAATATTACAGATAAAATTGAAAGATTTTCTTCTCTCCTACCACTTGCCCTCACCCCACTGGTGTCATTTCTCTATTCACCAAAGGGGAATAAAGACTCATAAAGGTGGTATCTGTCCTTCAGGCTATGATTGTATATACATACATATATTTTGCCTTTATTGTATTGTATTGTATTGTATTGTGTTGTGTTGTTCTCTGTGTTATTGTTCTGCACATATAATTTCGCATCTATCTTTCTCTTTTTTTAACGTACAAGTGTATTTTAAAATCTATCCATGGCATATGTAGAGGATTCATTTATCTCCTTTATAATATTGCATTGTGTGAATGTAATGTAATCAATTTATCCATTCCACTATTGACGGACATATAGGTTGTTTCCAATTTGTGTTTGCAGTTTTGCGTTCTTTTCTTTTCTTTTCTTTTCTTTTTTTTTAAGTAGGCTTCATACCCAGCACCGGGCCCAGTGCAGAGCTTGAACTCATGACCTAGAGATCAAGACTTGAACTGAGATCAAGAGTCGGACACTTAATGGACTGAGCCACTCAGGCACCACCCCCAGTTTACATTCTTATAAGTAAGAATTTTCTATTTAGAATTTAATTTAGTAATCCACATTTAGGAATGGAATTTCCAGGTTGTAGGTATGTGCATTTTCAATTTTCAATGTATCTTTAATTTAACTAAACCTACATTCAGGGGTGCCTTTACCTTTGTGGGTGAAATCTGGATTTGTTACTGTGTGAGGTTTGGTTTCTTTCTTCCAAAGAGGAAAGCCCTTCTGTTTTGCCTTTCACCCACTTATTTACCAGAAATCGTAATAGTACAGTGACTCGCTGAAGCTGTTACCTTGGAAACTTCTTCTGCCATGGTTCAACTGAACCACCTACACTTCCTAAATCATCACTGTATTCCCAAAAACCTTCTGGTATTGAAAGGCCACGCAAGACCCTTTCAGGCCCATATGTCAATCATCCAGAGTTGGAGAGATGAAGTCACTTCAGTGTCAGATTTTAGAGATACGGCACTGTGTGTCAAAGGCCCACGAGTGGGCATCCCCATTCGGTCTAACAGTGCCACATCCAGGAATTTGCTATAAGGAAGTAATTAAAGATGTGTACAAAAGTGAAGTGACAAGGTATTATTTACAGATAAGTTTATAACAATAGAAAGCAAGAAGTATTGCCAGGATTCCACAACAGAAGTAACCTTTGGATTCATAAATAAATCAGGGTGGGTTTCGATGGGGAAGAAAAAGCCCCAGAAAGTGCACATAGCATGTTGTTAAATGAGAAGATGGGACAGAAATAGTTTGAAGAGTATGACTTCTTTTTGAAAAGGTTTTCATGGAAAAACATCTGGAAAGACAGAACCCAGGCTAACAGTGGCTCTCTCCGGGATATGGAATTATGGATGGGTTCTGTTTTCTTCCTTTTGTGATCTATCTTTCTAGCTTTTTTACAATGAATATCTATTATTTCTGTGGCTAAAATAATTAAAAAGAGACATGCCAGGATTTTATTTGCTTGGGTTATGGTTTTGTTTTGTTTTGTTTTTTTGCAAAAAGGTGATTTTATTGAAGCACAGGGACAGGACCCGAGGGCAGAAAGAGCTCACTTGGGTTATGGTTTTGTATTGAGAATGAATGCTAGGAGGTGGGCAGGATGGTGAGAGAATTTACGAGCGAGATAAGAAGGGGGAACAAGTTTAATAAAACACATTATCTGGGAACAATTTTGAATTTTTCTTGTGCATTTTCTTTATCCTTGTTCTCCAGACTTTTTAAAGGACTCTTAGCACAAGTATCCAGAGATGACTGCGGTCTTGCAGTGAATAATCCAGTTTTCCTTTGTTTTTAAAACACTTCTGCATTTCTTCCATCACTGTAAGTGGAGAATTTGCGTGCCCAGTAAAGACCTCCAGAAACGTAGATTTGATCACCTTCCTTGATAATAAATTTAAATGTCTGTTTGTTTGTTTGTTTGTTTGTTTTTGAGACAGAGAGAGAGGGAGAATCTCAAGCAGGCTCCAGATCCAACACAGAGCCCTACACGAGGCTTGATCTCTGAGCCACCCAGCTGTCCTGATAATAAATTTAAGAGAAGTATCCAATGTTTCCTTTAGGTTTTTGTTTTGTTTTGTTTTCTGATTGTTTGTTTTAGTTTTGGAGGAGAACAAAATCTCCTCTAGAATAATATTTTCTTGGTAGCTTCAATATCCTGTCCTTGAAGCTTCACTGGGGAAAAAGAAATCACTCGTTTAAGGCAAGAAGCTCTCTTTACTATGAGCTTCTCATCAGCTTCATAATGTCCAGGTAACAGTGTGTATAAAGGAAATATGGTTGCATGCAGATGGGCTCTTTGATGGTTATAGATATATAAATTTAAATAAAGTTATCACTATACTAAACCAAAATATTAAAAATGATATAATCTAATGCTATGGGCTATGGAAAAGCCGGCATATGTACTCACGGACAAAAACACTTAAAAATGGTTCGGCATTTGTGGGTATAAATCCTAACAATATGTAAGAATGATCAGAAAGTTTTCACTTCCCAAAGAAAAAGTGATCAGTATAAAAATGTACACAAGACCATTCGCCGACTATCCTTTTAAGATGTAACTTCAGAGTAGCAGCACCGTGAAGTTCAAAATTCTTTTCAACTTTGAGTCACCAATTTTAGGATTCCTAAAATTATATAATTTTAGAGACAGAAGGAATCTTAAAAATGTAGCCAGATGGCCCTAAAGAGTAGGAACGATTTTCCTAAGGTCTCCCAGGTAATAGGAAGCTGAGTTTGTGGCTGGTGGATTCTGTAATTATGAGTTCTGCATCTTTCCATGCAATACCCCCCACCCCCTTGCTCTCGGTGATGAGACAGCACCCAACAAAAGAATCCAGGGCCAGAAGCAAGTTGTTGGTCAAGGCAGAGTCATGCCGAGACGACCATACAGAACTCTTTCAATTCTCCCACTTTAAAGAGAAAGAAAATGAGGCCCACAGAGGTGAATTCATTTGGCTCAAGGTCAATGGACCTCTCTTAATGGTTTCTTGGATGAGAGAGACAAGTATGGCAACTGGGTCAACAGTGCGAATGTCTGATTCTTTGGGTTGGAATATCCGGATGAAAGCTGAAGAGATACAGAGCAAGTGCTGGTTAAGCAAATATACCCAGTGCTGGTGCTGCATTCCAGACAGACAATAGCTCTGGAAGTGGTGTGAATGGCACCCCACCCCCACAATTAACCTCAAAGAGGTGTTAATTTCACAGTCACACTGAGGACCATTTAAATTCAGGCAGTGTCAGAAAACAAGCATTTATTTGGAACCAAAAGAACAATTTGTCTCTTTTCTTTTGCATTGTCTGTCCCATTAATTTTCCCAGAATAAAATGTCTTCAAACAGACTCTCCCTGCTCCTAGAACACCGCACATCCCAGTCTAGGCAAACAGGACCTTTAAAAGAAAGAAGAAAAGGCACTGGCACACCCTTCAGTGAAGACTGCAGGAAGAATGAATAATTGCCTAAAGCTAAGGCAGCACACATTTGTTCTTCCGAGTGTCCTCTTTTATTAATGACATGATGATGTCATCCAGCGTTCATCACATTTGTTAGAGTGTGGACACTTTTTCTCTCAAACCACTGATTTTGTTTATGACCACATAGTTACGGTTTTGGATAACTCTACATTTCTTTTCTTCATCTCAGGCTTCTCAATCTTGGGCACTGCTGACACGTTGGACTGGGTGGATACTCCCTTGGTGAGTCGGAAGGGGAGGGTGTCCTCTGTATTATAGGACATTTAGCAGTATTGCTGGTTTCTACCCACTCGATACCAATAACACACTTCTTCCCCATGCTCCCCGTTCATGACAACTGAAAATGTCTCCAGACATGGCCACTGTCCCTTGCTGAGATCTAGTCCCAAAAAGTCACCAAAAAAGTTGTGCTGTTCTAATCTCAATAGGCACCCAAAATCTTTCCCGGAGTTGGGCTCAAGTCCAATGGTTGTGGCTTCCTGACTTTTGAAATTAAAATCAGAAAACATGAATGTTGCATTATTTAGGAAATTGGAGGGTTGTGAACTAACTTAACTCTTTCTCCCACTCCATCTTTTTTAAATTTTTTTTTGTTTGTTTATTTTTGAGATAGAGGGAGCGTGAGAGTAGAAGGGGCAGAGAGAGAGGGAGAAGCAGAAATCAAAGCAGACATCACATTCTGAGCTGTCAGCACAGAGCCCTACACAGGGCTGGAACCCATGAACTGTGAGATCATGACCTGAGCCAAAGGCTGGCACTTAACCGACTGAGCCACCCAGACGCCCCTATCCCACTCCATCTTGATTACTCCTTTCATTTGTATTTCATTAGCACCAACTTATGTTGTCTATACCTAAATATATTGCCATTTTGCTAAATAATCTGTATAACAGTAATACTTACCATGTATGGAGCCCTGCTATGTACTAGATTCTGTATTATGCATCTTGTATTGTCATAACCCAAAGAGTTAGGTACTTATTGTCCTCATGTCACTAGAATGTAACTCCTTGAGGGCAGGGATGATAGGTTTAATTTACCAACTACCTCAAGGCTTTGCATAGTGGCCAGCACATATGATTGTGCATAGTAGCGTCCAGTAAATATTCTTTAAAATGAATCAATGATTGAATACATTTTATTGAAGATCTTTGACTTCTCCCTTTTCTAACCCAAACCCAAAACTTGCAGCAAATCCTGTTTTCTCTACTTTCCAAATACGTTCGGAGTATATTTCTCATTTCCTTTATTGCTACCAGCCTGAGCCAGGCCAGCACAACCTCTCACCTGGATAATTTCAACGGTCTCCTAACTGGTCTTCATGCTTCTTCCCTCATTCTACTACAGTGTGTAGCAGCAACCAGGGATCAGCAACCAGGGATCCTTTTGGATAGTTCAGATGATTTCACTCAAATCTTCCAAGGGTTCCCATCTCACACAGACCAAAAGCCAAAGTCCATCTAGTGGCCTACAAATTCTAGATCTCATGTCTTCTGTTCCTCCTCTGGGTTCATTCTCATGTCCTCTCCCCCTCACTCACTCTGTTCCCTCTATACTGCCCTTCCCGCTGTTCTTTGAACGTGCCAAGCACCCTTGAACTTCTGAGCCTTCATACAAGCTGTTCCCTCTGCCAGGAAGACCCTTCCCACAGGTCTCTGCTTAACCTGCTCCGTCCTTACATCTTTCCTGAAATGTCAACTTCCCCATGAAGCCTTCTCTGGCCACCTTTATTTAAAGTTGCAACTCCTCTGCTGTTTCTTTTGCCCCCTTGCATTTATCATGTTCTAGTAAACCAGAATGTAAGCTCCATAAAGGAAGGGATTTTTGCCTGTTTTGTTTGCTGGGAAATCTCCAGCACCCAGTACTAGTGTATTGTAGCTGCACAAATATTTGTTAAATCAGTGAATGAACGAGCGAGGACACAGAGATGCTAAGTGGCAGAACGTGGTCGCAAATGCCGGTTGCCAGTCTCGAAGTCCCATTCTTTCCATAGTTCTCAAATTTGGCTGTGGATTAGAATCCCGGGGGGTAGCGTGGGGTGGGGTGGTTAATACTTGTTAAAATGCAGATTCCTGGGTCTCACGCTGGACGTCAGGAGTCAAGATATGAAGGATGGGGATTCAGGAGACTGTACTTTAAAAAGCTCCCAGAAGGTCCTGGGCAGCTAGTCTGCTGGCTCAGCAGATCTATAAATGGGAACTTAAGGTGTGATCTAGAACCTGCCTGCGTCAGAACCAGCTAGATCAAAGTCTGACATCTGAAGCCAGCTTCTGACTCTGCTGTCCCTATGACTGCTTGTTTTTCCCCCCTTTTCTTTCTTTCTTAAGTTTATTTATTTATTTTTGAGAGAGAGAGAGAGAGAGAGCATGAGCGGGGGAGGGACAGAGGGGGAGAGAGAGAATCCCAAACAGGCTCTGCCTCACTGTCAGCACGGAGCCCCATGTGAGGCTCCATCTCGCAAACAGTGAGATCATCATGACCGGAATCGAAATCAAGAGTCAGATGCTCAACCGACTGAGCCACCTAGGTGGCCCCCACCTTTTTTTCCCTTTTCATAACCAAATTCTTTGAGGAAAAGACCTCAAAATCTAACTGTGTTGAATTTCCTCACAGTAGAATCCCATGTGTGCAATTTCCTAACTGTATGACCCTGGTTAATTATTTACCTTCTTTATCAGTTTTCTCATCTGTAAATTGGGGGAAATACTAGTCCCTGTCACCTAGGATCACTGTGAAGTTTCAACGGATTTATGTTATGAAATTACCAGAACAATACATGGCACGTAGGAAACATTCAATAAATGTGAACCGTTATTGTTGGTAACACCACTAGCTTCTAGGTTCCAGCCCAGACTTATGAAATCAATCTCTGCACGGAGGGCTCTAGAGCATTCAAAACAAGCATTCCATGTGATTCTGCTGCACACAGATGTTTGAGCAGCCCTGCCTCAGTCTGTCTCATGGGGAGAGGACCAGCCTGGCTGCCAAATGTTCCACAGATGCTGGTACAAACAGTAGTCTCCTGTCCCCTGAGAAACACAAGATCTGTGCCTTGGCTGGTAATAAAGCATAGAAGTTTGGAGTGCCAAAGTAAGCTCAGAAATTATCCAGCCCAAATTCTCACTTTTATAACTAATGAAACCGGTCCCTAAGGTGGCTGTGCAACCCATGTGTTAATATTCCTAAAACGAAAGCAAAGAAATCCCTTTATGTCCTTGTTACTCAGTCAATGTGGTCACAGGACCAACAGAATCAGCACCACCAGGAAGCAAGCGTGTTAAAAATGCAGAATCCCAGTCCCCACCCCAGACATACGGCATCAGAAGCACTGATCTAGACTACTGGTTGTCAGACTCAGCTGCACACTGGGATTACTTGGGAAGCTTTACAAAATACTGATATCTGGATCCCATCCCTAGAGATACTTACGCATTTGGTCGGGCGTGAGAAGTGGACATTGGGATTTTTAAATCTCCTTAGGTGATTTTAATGTGCAGTAAAAGACAGTATCCCTATCTCAATCACTCTAGATATCAGTTGCTCCCCAGGTGTTCTGGGTTGGCAGAAACTGCAGCATCACACTGGGCCTAAGGTTGCTTCTTGTCCATGGAAAATCCCAAAATCAGGAATGGTTTGCGATTGTCATTTAGAAAACACACACACACACACACACACACACACACACACACACACAATTTATGAAAAATCATATATACTTATACATAAATATGAATCAACACATATGTCATCTTATCTTTGACATTACAAGTTTCATCTAATAAGGAAAGGTGTAAGACAAGAAGATTACATTTAAAAAACAGAGAAAAGAGAAAGATCTATCAATCCCCATCCTACCACCCAAACTCGACAGCACGTCTCATTTAGCCACGCCAGCTTCAAATTCTGGATGTATATGTTCCCCCTGTTGACTTTGCTCACACTGGTATTTATTTTCAGATCTACCAAAGCGGATGACTGCATTTAGCCCTGTGTGTGTTTTTTGTTTTGTCTTGTTTTCCCCAATTAGATTGCCGCTTAGGACTGTCTGTCTTTATGAGCATGTTTTATGAAGAGAATGCATAATTGTCTCTTGAATCCATCCCATTAACTGTCTGGCACTTCAGCTTGCTCTTCTGTGGCCCAGAGATAACTTCTAGCCTATCTCACTTGTGGGGAAGATTACAGGAGATAATGAAGGCAAAGATGCTTTGAAAAAGGATAAAGAGCTTAAGACCAGTGGGACAGAGGAAGCATCATCAATATAACTCCATTTGTTGAGGGCCAATGTGCCAGGCATTGGGTAGTTTACATATTTTGCTTCTGATGCTCACAGCCACCTTGCAAGGCATTATTACCCTTATTTTATAAACGGGAAAACTGAGGCTCAGCGAGATGCAATACGGAGCTCAGGATCTCACTACCAGTAATTGAGAAAGCCAGTTTTCACACCTAGATTTCCTTGGTCCTGAAGTCACTTCCCCAACCAGCTGCTCAGAGGCACATGTAAAATGTTACAGACTTTAGAAAGTGCAGCATCATAGGAAAGGAATAGATGGAGGGCTGTAAAACTGGAAGGGAAAGAAACTTTGTCGTAAGTTGAAGTAATTCGTACTTCCGTGAGGGTTTGGCAGATAAATTTCAAAGTAGACTGGTAGCCTTGTCCGACTGATTCTACCAATTTAAGCAAGAATAATTTGGAGACATTAGATTTTCACCAAGACTTTATAATGAACACTTAATTTGAAAACTATGCTTACTTTGTGTAGACATACACTTCTGAGGAGTACTGAGGATCAGCTTGAGTTGAACACGTACATAGCCGTGGGGTAAGAATTAACAGAGCAATGGAAAGGAAGACTTCCAAGAGGGTACACACCCAGATTCTGCCATCCCCTCAACTATCTGTCTCTCCCAGTCTCTCTCTCTCGCTCTCTCTCTCTCTCTCTCTCTCAGGTGTTTTGGAATGAGACTCACAGAATAGGAAAACTTTTCTTAGGAGGCACTAGAATTAGACTTATATTCTCAAATTTACTGGCTCTCAACCTTGCCTACACATAAGAATCACCTGGACAGCTTTAAAAATATTGATGCCTGGGTCTGTCCCCAGAGATTCTGATGTATTGGTCTGTAGGGGGGCCTGGATTTGAGGATTTTTGAGATATCTTGCCAATTCTCATAGGAGATAATGTTAGAGAATCCCTAGGCTAACTGCTCTTTTTTTTTATTTTAATTTTTTAATGTTTATTCATTTTTGAGGGACAGAGAGACAGAGCACAGACTGGGGGAAGGGAGGGCAGAGAGAGAGAGAGGGAGACACAGAATCTGAAGCAGGCTCCAGGCTTGGAGCTGTCAGCATAGAGCCTAATGTGGGGCTCGAACTCACGAACCTTGAGATCATGACCTGAGCAGAAGTCAGATGCTTAAATGACTGAGCCACCCAGGTGCTCCTCTATGCTAACTGCTCTTAAAGAAGCTAGTGACTAAATTACTAAAGAAAATGTGTGTAATGGAATTACACATAATAAAGAGTGTATCACCCTAGACAAACCCATAAAAAGAAATTGTCATGATCTTTGAATATAACTTTAGATAGCCCTGGATATACACACTACATGGCTTATTATAGTTTGTAATGAATATTTGCTGAATATGTAAAGGATTGCATGGTGGATGAACCAATGAATAAGCAAAGGAAAGGCAAAGGTGAGTGACTACACCAGGAAAGGTGCAACTTTAATTTTTTGAAAAAAATTTTCATATAGGCAAAATTAGAATATCCATAGATTTGAAGTCAAGAGACTTGTGTTTGAATGTGCACCATGGAAAAAGTCAAATAATAAAACTCAGTTTTATTATTTATTAAAAGAGGCTCTTATTCAAAGCCCAATCCTGGGCTTTTGTGATAACAGGTAAGATTATCATCTACAAAAAAAACTTTGTAAGTAGTAAAGGGCTACAGAAATTCAAGGGAATGTTATTATCTTCATTATAAGAAAAACCCAGTAAGGTAACTTTGGGCAGTGGCTCTCAAACTATAGCATGTTTCAGAATCCTCTGGAGCATGGGTGAACATGCAGATTCCTGGTTAGAGATCTTGAGTCAGCACATCTGGAGACCACACTTTATGTGGCACTGATTTTGACAAAATTATCATGTGATGCTTATCCAACAGCATCATATTTTGTTGCCCTTATCCTTCTCCCAAGGCACCTTAACTCTTCCTTTAATTTGCTCTATCCTCTCCAAACCTGAGAGCCGGCTCTTCAGAAAGAAAACCAACCAACAAACAAACAAAAATGACTTCCTTCATGTTTGTGAATGAATTGACGACTGTGTACTACTTGATCTTGGGAGATCAGAATTCTAAGACAAGTTATGAAATAGAAACTTGCTCATCTCCTTAAACACTTAACAGGTTTAAGTCAGTCAGTATTGTTTCATCATGGAAGGTGGTAGGAGAGCAGGTGAAATATTAGGCTTGGGTTTGAGAATAAAAGAGAACAAAGACGGAGAGAGATGGGAAAGAAAATGTCTATGGGAAGGCAGACTTAATACTTCAAAGTTTTGACTAGTGTAAGCCCTAACTAACAAACTAGCCTTGGTTCTCAGTTGAGTTCTCTTCTTGTATTTGCATCAAACAAGATTAAATGAGAGCTTGGTGGCAACAATTATTTGGTGGAGCCAAAGTTTGAGAATGCCAGGAGGTTAGATAATAAGACCCTATCTACTAAAACATCATTAAATTTTTTTCAAAATTGGGGTGCCTGGGTGGCTCAGTTGGTTAAGCGTCCAACTCTTGATTTGGGCTCAGGTCATGATCCTAGGGATCGAGCCCCACATGGGGCTCCATGCTGGGCGTGTAGCCTGCTTAAGATTCTCTGTCTCTCCATCTGCCCCTCCCCCATTCATGCTCTCTCTCAAAAAATTTTTTCAAATTGATTACTCTTTGATATAAGTAATACAGTTGCATGATTCAAAAGGCAAATATGAGAAATCAGTGCAAATGGTGGAGGAGGGAACTCTTGGGATTTATCAGTAGAGACAGAAAAGCCTGACAAAAAAACTGTCAGAATTAAACTTACTAAACTCTGAGAATCAAAGGTTTATAGCAACCAAGTGAATGCTTCACCAAGAAAAGGCCACTGAAACATGGCAAGAAATGTTCATTTCATCTAGTCCCACCATTCTCCTCAATGTGGTGATGGACTTCAAGACAGCAGCCCACATTCCCAGCGTGGGCATCAGGTTTCAGAGGAAGTGGACAAGACCTTGTTCCTCAAGAACTGTGTTTGTCTGTTCTGACCTTATTGGTGTTTCTCCAAAGAACTGATGCAAGGGGCTTCCTTTTCTTCACCCCACTTGGAAATCTATCAGGACTGAGTGGCTACATGGAGGATGTTTCCCCAAAACACTGAAAGATGAAGAACGTGCCACTACCGTCTGGAGCAAAGAGGAGCAGTTTGGGCGAACAATAGTCAAACCAAAAGTACAGGAAGAAATGCCAAGGAGTGAGATTTTTGAGGGGGATAACATCTTTGAAGAATTCTCATGTGTGCTAGGGAATCTAGAGAACATGTGCATGCCTCTCCAAGAGGACACATGCTCAGAATAGACCTGAGAAAACCGTATGCTTTCATCTCTAGCTGACCCTTACTTAGGCTCAGTGCAAGCCCAAAGAGGAGGCTCAAGCAGAGTTGAAATATGGCGTGGCTAAGGAGGGAGTGACCCACTACAGAGCCAATCTGCAAAGACCTGGAGAATTGTTTTGTTTATGTTTCCAGACTTTCTTTTTCTGGGCTTCAGGCATTTAAGGAAATCTTTGTCAAACAACAAGCTGGGCACTACGCTAAAGGAATAGAGACTTCAGAATCTTCCCATGACAAGGAACGCAGTCGTTACAAAAATAGTTTAGAAAAGTCACTAAATAAACAACTAAGTGCAGCCCACAATAACAAAAAGCAATAACAGAAAATCCTAGGGAGAGGAGAGAGTTTGATTTCCAGTTACCATGTCATAACACTCGAAATGGCCTGTTTTCAACAAAAGAGAAACCAAAAAGTATGGCCCACCCAAAGGAAAAAAATAAATTAGCAGAAATTGCCCAAGAGGAAGCAGACCTACTGAACAAAGATTTTAAATCAACTTCCTTAAATATGCTCCAAGAGCTAAAGAAAACCAAGGTCAAAGAACAAAAGAAAACTAGGACAATGAGTCTCTCTCTCTCTAAATAGAGATTTTAAAGCTGAAAAGTACAATAATTGAAATAAAAAAGTCATTGGAGGGGCTTAACTGATTATTTTTTTATTTATTTATTTATTTATTTTTTTAGCAGATAGAGTTAATGAAGTTGAAGATTGGTGGAATGAAATTGTCTAGTCTGTGGAGTAGAAAAAAAAAAGAACTACATCAAAAAAATCATAGAGCCTAGAGGAACTGTGGGACACCATCAGGTATACTAAAATATATATAATGAGACTCCAGAGAGAGATGAGAGAAAGAAAGGGGCAGAATGAATACTTGAATAAATTATACTATAAAACTCCCCAAATTTGACAAAGACATGAATCAACACATCCAAGAAGCTCAACAAGTTTCAAAATAGGACAAGTTTCAAAGTAGGACAAATAGAAATCCACATGGAGACACATAATAATCAAAATGGTGAAAGGCAAAGAACTTTGAAAGCAGCAAGAAAAGAAGTAATGAATTATATACAAGGGATCCTCAATAAGGTTAACAGCCAGTTCTCATCAGAAACCATGGAGTCAGTGAAATGACATATTAAATTCAAAGTATAAAATGATAATTCTATGTAATGGGCATGCAATAAAGATGTAATCTGTGAAAACAACAGCATAAAGAGGAAGCCTCGAGATAAATAGGAGTAGAATTTTGCATACTATTGAAATAAAGTTTATATTAATTCAAACTAGATTGTTATGTTAAATGTAATCCCCAAGATAACCACTGAGAACATAATTGAAAAATAGTTTTAAAATTTAAAAAGTTGAAAGGAAGCAAAATGATATAGTACAAAAAAAACCCACAAAAAAGTAACACCCAACTAAATAAAAAAGAAGGCAGTAAATGGAGGAATTGAGGAAGAAAAAAGTAAAAGACAAATAGCAAAATGGCCGAAGCCTTCCTATCAGAAATCACTTTAAATGTAAATATAAGAAACTCTCCAATTTAATAGCAGAGATTCACAGAATGAATAAAAGAGGAACAACACGATATATGTTTGCTGACTAGAAGAGATTCACATCCGAAGATACGAAGTGTTTGAAAGTAAAGGGATAGAAAAATATTACACGCAAATCAAAAGAAAGCTAGGGTAGCTATACTAATATCAGAAAAAATAGACCTTCAGGCAAAAGTTGTTATAAAGGACATATATAAAAACCTTATAGCTAACAGCATATTCAATGGTAAAAGACTGAAAAATTCCCCCCTTAGATTAGAAACAAGGATGCTCACTCTTACTATTCTTTTTTTTTTAAGTTTATTTATTTATTTTGAGAAAGAGAGAGCCTGCAAGCAGGACAGGGGCAGAGAGAGAGAAAGGGGGAGAGAGAGTCCCAAGCAGGCTCTGCGCTGCCAGTACAGAGCCCAGGGCAGGGCTTGAACTCACAAAGGATGAGATGTGACCTGAGCAGAAATCACGAGTCAGATGTTTAACTGACAGAACCACCCAGGTGCCCCTTCTATTTAACATTGCAATGGAAATTCTAGCCAGAGCAATTAGTTAAGAAAAAGATACAAAAGACATCTAAATAAGAAAGAAAGATGTAGAACTATCTCTACTCATAGATGACACGATCTCATACATAAAACCCTAAAGAATTCACAAAAATCTATTAAAGCCAATAAATGAGTTTATCCAAATTGCAGGAAACAACATCAACACACAAAAAATCAGTTGTATTTTTTATATGGTAGCAAAGAACAGTCTGAAAATTACATTGAAACCAGAACAATTCTATTTACAAAGCATCAAAACTAATAAAATACTTAATAAATTTAACCAAAAAGGCAAAATACTTGTACATTGAAAACGATAAAACATTGCTGAAAGAAATTTAAGAGGATCTAAATAAATGGAAAGACATTTCCTGCTCACAGATTGGAAGACAACATAATTAAAATGGCAAAACTCACCAGATCTCTAACAATATTTCCATGGCTTTTTTTTTTTTTTTGAGGAAATGATAAAAGCTGATTCTGAAATACATGGAATTGCAAGGGGCCCTGAGTAGCCAAAACAATCTTGAAAAAAAGAACAAACTTGGTGGATTACCATGCCCTGATGTCAAAACTTACTACAAAGCTATAGTAGTCTGTGTGATCCTAGCATAAGCATAGACATCGAGATCAGTGGAGTGGAACTGAGACCATAAATCAACCCATACATTCATGTTAAACAGCAATTTCCAACAAGGGTGATGGGACCATTCAATGGGAGAAAGAACAGCCTCTTCAACAAAAGATGCTGACAACTGGATATCCATATGGAAATGAATGAAGTTGGATCCTTACCCAATACCATACACAAAAATTAACTCAAAATCAAAGAACTAAACATAAGAGCCAAAACTGTAAAACTCTTAGATGAAAACATAGGTGTAACTCTTTATTACCTTGGATCTGGCAGTGTATTCTTAGGACATCAAAAGCACAAGTAACAGAAGACAGATAGATATACTGAATTCATTAAAATTAAAATTTTTTGTGTAAAGCATACTCTCAAGCAGAGTGAAAAGACAGTACACAGAATGGGAGAAAATACTTGCAAATCATATCTCTGATAAAAGTCTAGTATACAGAATGTATAAAGAACTCCTACAATTCAGCAATAAACAGACAACATGATTAAAAATGTGCAAGGGACTTGAATAGACATTTCTCCAAAGCAGATATACAAGTGGTCAACAAGCACACGAATAGATATTCAACATCATCAGTCATTAGGGAAATGCAAATCAAAACCACAATGAGATACCACTTTATACTCAGTAAGATGGTTATAATAAGAAAAATAATTAAAGGATATCAGCGGGGGCTGACAGGGTTGTGGAGGAATTGGGGCCCTCATACATTGTCGGTAGGAATACAACGGTGCCATCTTTATGTAAAGCAATTTGGTGGTTCCATAACAAGTTAAACAGAATTACTACATGACCCAGAAATTCCATTCCTCAGAATATATCCAAAAGAATTAAAAATAGGTGTTTAAACAAAGACACAAAAAGCAACGTTCATAGAAGCACTCTGTATAATAGGCAAAAGATGGAAACAAATGTCCATCAATGGATGAATGGATAAAGAAATTTGTTCCATCCATACAGTAAAATATTATTCAGCCTTAAAAAGAAATTAAGTACTAATGCATGCTACACCTAGATAAACCTGGAAAACATTACAGAAGCCAGGCACAAAGGCCACTTACTGTATGATTCCATTTATAGGAATATCCAGAATAGGCAAATTTATAGAGAAAGAAAGCAAATTTGGGGTATCTAGGGGTTAGGAGGGCAGAATGAAGAAAGACTGCTTAATAGTACATATGGGGCTTCCTTTTAGGGTGATAGAAAGTTCTGGAACCAGAGAGTTACTATGGTTGTACAATACCATGAATGTACTCAGTGTCATTGAATTGGATACTTCAAATTGGTTAAAATGGTAAATTCTATGTGTATTTTACCACACACACAAAAAGGGTCAAATATGAAATGGCACATTGGAAGAAAAGCCTTGATCCCATCACTGTAACCTCTACCTGACCCACTACTTTACCCTGGCTCTTAGAGGTAACCACCTTAGGAGTTTATGGTTTATTTTTTTGTTACATATTTATGAAATATAAAACAATACAAATACATATTCTTATAGCTGTTTTATTCTCATAAAATCTAACATACTATAGGCACACTAATCTTTCCTTTGTTTTTTTTTTTGTTTTGTTTTTGGTTTTTTTTTTCAGTTAATAGTGTCCCTAGATCTCCCCAGATCAACACATAGAGGTGGTCCTTCTCTTTTAAAACTATAGGTTCATTGCTATGAAAGCATTCATTCCTCTGGAGACTCACTGAATATCATTCAGCCTTTGAAGAGAATTATAACTATTTTGATGGAGTCATGAGCTAATCATTCAGCAATATATGTGTATCAAATCAATACACCGTGCACCTTAAACTTACAGAAAGTTATATGCCAATTATATTTCAATAAATCTAGGGGCGAGAAGAGAAAAAAGTTTAATGCTTTCCTCCCTTTATTTCCAATTGCAATAACCAGTTCTGCTTTTCATTAAAAGCTAAAACATCCAAATGAACCCCAAAGCAAAATCTCCTACCAGGATGTAAAAGCAAGATGATGAATATTTTTCTCTTTCTCGTCTCTGCACCTCTCATGGCTGTCTCCTCACTGCAGGAAATATTTGGGATTGGTGATAGCTGTTGAGAGCTCAAACCACGTGAGATTCTGCAGGGTATAAACTCTAACCATTGCCATTTTAGCATTTTCTCCATATCTGAAGGTGAGTAGGGAGGCGCAAGAAACTGGACGTCTGCTCCTACAGGCTTCAGAATGTCTTCTAGGATCCCCCAAACCTAATCTTGGTCTCTGATTCTCGAATGTATCATAGAAGGTAAATCAACCTGCATGGGATCCTAAGTGTTTTAAACAGCTTCTCTCTTGCAAGCATCAAAGGAAACCAGCAATTCTCAGCAGCTTCAGTAATTCGAATCAGAAAAGAAAGCGGTTAGTAACTTGCTGAAATGAACCCAATCGAACTCCAGATTTCAGCAACCATGAAAGAAATTATTTTCTTCACACGTGCATTTAACAGAACAGGTGAACAGACAAAAAGGAAATGAGTTTACGCAAGGTTCCATGGTTAGTCTTGATTATGATTCAGCAGAATCCTTGGTGTTGATTTTTTCCACCTGCAAGTTAAATTTCTGATAACTTGGCATGGCTGCCTCCTGGGCTGAGTCAAAGGCAGCTCTCTGTCTGCTGCCTATCTGTCTTGTTATTCTTGCAAGAGCAGGGCTGACCCCACTTCTCTGCAGCCCATGATGCCGTCTCATATTGACTTCCCTCCCCACTCGCCATCACTTGCACTCAGCTGCATCCACAGTGGCTGGCACGTAGAAGGCACTCAAGGAAGATGTGTTGACTATCAAGTGATGGCTACTTCATTTTGCCTTGTAATTTTAGGTGGTCTCCTGTATCGGTCAGGAGTAGAGATATAACATCCTGAACTCGTTGAAGGACAGGTTCTCATCCTGACAACTTCTGTGTTCCCGAAGCTGGCAGCTCAAAAGGCAGACGGTCTCTGTGCAAAACCACACGGAGGGACCGTGCAGCTGTGACATCTGCTGCCCAGAGTTAGAAGGCCGCCTCCAGAGGCAGCCACTGGGGAAGTAGACGCATGACAGCACTTTTTTCTCAGCTTTTCCTTTTCCCTGGCTGCCTTGGTTGGCAGCCCACTAAGCCCCTCAACTGCCTTGGACCCGAGCCTCTGCTCTCACTTGAACTCCTCCACTATGACGCAGGGCCGGTTGAACGGGAGGCCAGGGCCAGGACTGGGAGATCTGGCACAGTGGGTCCCACTTGGCCCACAAGGGCTCACAGCTGGACAGCTCTTCCTTGTGCCTCTCCTGGCCCTGGGCCAGGGCGGCCTCGTAGATATCCTTGGGGCACTCTAGAAGGGACGGCCAGATCTCCAGATATATAAGATATAGATCTGGATTAGATATAGATAGACTTGGGATATACACATATGCTATCACCTGGGCTTGCCAGTAGATCAAATGAGAGGTAGTGGTTGAGTACTACATTATTTTCGTAAACGACTGGTCGTGAGTTGCTACAAAGGTGGTTTTACTATTAACGATGCTAATACGTTGACGGCAATATTCTAAATAAAAAAAGGAAAACCAAGATAATCAAGCAGTCTATCTATTTAGATTGATTTTAAGGAATTGGCTCACCTGCCTGTGGTATGGGGCAAATTCCAAATCTATAACACGGGTCGGCGTATTCGAAACTCAGGCAGGAGCTGATGCTATAGTCTTGAGGCAGAATAGTTCTTTTTCTGGGAAGTCTCAGATTTTGCTCTTAAGGCTTTCAACTGATTAGATAAAGCCCGCTTACATCATTGATGGTTAATCTCCTTTACTTCGGGTCAATTTATTGTAGATGTTACGTATGTGTACAAAATTTCCTTCACATAAACACCTAGATTAGCATTTGACTAACTATTGTAGACTAATCAAGTTGACACTTAAAATTAAGCATCGCACTTCCTCATCTGATTTCTTTTTTTTTTTTAATGTTTATTTATTTTTGACAGAGAGAGAGAGCGCGCGCGCGCGCGCGCGCGCATGAGTGGGGGAGGGGCAGAGAGAGAAGGAGACACAGAATCCGAAGCAGGCTCCAGGCTCCAAGCTGTCAGCACAGAGCCCAACGCGGGGCTTGAACTCACAGACTAAGAGATCATGACCTGAGCCAAAGTCGAATGCTCAACCGACTGAGCCACCCAGGCGCCCCCCTCTTCTGATTTCTAAATATGCCAAAGTCCACAGCTGTGCTGAGGACTTCGTGTGTGGTCCAATGTCATTTGCCTACATCAATTTTCTCTGGCCCCGAGGCCCTCTTTCTTCTGGAGATGTCTACTTTAAAGTTTCAGTGTGCTTTTATTCTTGATGCAGGCTAGTCTTCTTTTCCTGGGCCATCCATAAATATGCTTCACCTGGTCCCTAGCTCCACTGCTAGGCTTGTGTCTGGTAACTTGAATGGTCTAAGATTTCATAGTTATCTTTTGTGCTATGGCTACCATGTCCTGTCATGCAGGTTGTATAGTGCATAGGTCCAGGCAACAAGATTCACATCCTAGAATGCTAGCCTCTGGAGTAACCCAGTGTGTAGCTCTAAAGTCCTAAGCAGAGACTTGACTTCCTTCCTTCCATTCATCCATCTATCATCCATCCATCCATCCATCCATCCATCCATTACCCTGTCATCATAACTACTTGCTTCACCCATCTTGGGGGGATCCCCGTTCAAAACTCCATTCATCTGAGAAGACCAAGTGTGATGAGATCATCTGAAGTTGCAAATCCCTGAAGAGCAAGTTTAAGCTCCTTCAGTCACTAACCCCTCAGATTTTCTCTGAAGGTATGTCTTGATAAGGCCTATAAAATTGTTAACATGCCCAATAAAGTGTTTCAGAGTATTCATCAGAAGACAAAAAAATTTATGACAATATTGTCCACAAATATATCTATAGTCAACCTTCTCCTATTCTGCTCTTATTTCTTGGGATAAATTTTTCCTGTATTTCTCCAATAGGTTACTTGAAATCCAAATCTCTCCTAACCCACTACTCACAATCTTTTTCTCTTTCTCCATCTGTCCTTGCCTTCATTCATGCATTCAACAAATACCTGCGAGGCACCTTTCATGGACTAGGCACTGGGCTAGATCCTGGTCCTTTTTCTCTTGGAGCTTATAGTCTAATCTCCCACTCAAAACTATAGGCCCTGCCCCCTTATTTCTAGTAAAGACATTTATTCCAAATGATCAGAGACATTTGTAGTCTTTAGGATGAAAAATGAATTATTTCTTTATTCAATAAGAATTATTCAAGGAGATTAGGTCATAGGCTGATAGACCATTATCAAATGGAGCACATGGAGGCATTGCCTTAAAACATAATACATGCTGAACCTAGTATGTGCAGGTATGGTTGCCTTAGGGAGAAATTAAAGGTCTGGTAGTATGACTATGCTAATAACACATATGAACTAAAGGAAAAAGAGATGTTTCTAAAAGAATTCTGTAAACTTTATGCTTCCTTTCAGCATCAAGTTTATTATGTGGAAATTGATTTTGCCAATCAATTTACCTATGTTATCTTTTGCTTACAAATTTGGAAAACCACAAATCATCGCCCAGTTGGAGTCTAGGAAACCAGTCTGATGGTTGCTATTGCCCAGAGCAAGGCTGAAGTTGGTTCAGTAAGTTAGACCATCTCTCCACCTGGCAGTCTATTCTCCGCCTTGTGCCAAGATAGTTTTAAGGACTCTTACCAAAATATACGGGTTGCACCAAGATTAAAAAAAGAGAAGTAGGTGAAAGGAAAAAAGCAAGAGAAAAAAATAAATAAATAAAAAGATAGCTTTATGAGTCTACAGCTTGCAAATAACTTGAACTTATTTGCAAGAATGTTGTTTCTTACAAGTTATACTTACGTAATTTCATTTTTCTAACATCTATATTTTCTCCACATTTTACATCTTTGAAATGGAAGCTCCTTTTACAAAAGATGGTATCTTAGATAAATGAAACAAGGTCATCTAGCTCCCTAACTAAAGTCATACCTCATTTGCTAATTGTTTTATATGTGCTTCAATCATGTTTTCAATTGCTTCTCGTGTCCCTATTTCATTTTTCTAATTAGAAGTGTAAATTCTTTGAGGCAAAGAGAATTCCTAGGATGTGCCAAGATATACTATTTTATTCTGAATTCTTTCAATAACTCTATGTGATAGATTATTCCCATTTCACAAACAAGGAAATTGAGGCCCAGGAAGGTGAATTTACTTGCCAAAGTTCCTCTAGCTAACTAGTATCAGTGGAATCAGGATCTAAGCTCAAATCAATCTGACTCCAGTGTTCCTTCCCTTTCAATGGTGCCATCCTGCATTGCTATCTCAAAGTTGTAGATCAGGCCTTGGTATTGCTTTTGAATTCCCCATAAAGCTTCTTATTCTGTGCACAGAGCAGATACTCAATAAATTCTTGTCAGCTGAGGGAATGATTTCTAGCTCATGTCCTTTTTTAGAGCAATCCAAGTTGGCATGGGAGCAGCTTTATTTTTATTTTTTTTAAGATTTATTTATTTTTGAGAGAGACACAGAGTGCGAGTGGGGGAGGGGCAGAGAGAGGGAGACATAGAATCCGAAGCAGGCTCCAGGGTCTGAGCTGTCAGCACAGAGCCCGACGCAGGGTTCGAACCCACAAACATTGAGATCGTGACCTGAGCCGAGGTTGGACGCTCAACCAACTGAGCCACCCAGGTGCCATTCAACTTTGCTTTCTATTGTCTTCCCTCTTGTTTCAACCTGTTTGGGATGCCTTGGGCATGTTGGAGCTGCCAGAATCAGAAGAAAAAAAAAAAACAAAAACAAAAACAAAAAAAAACAGAGAGCCCCTTAAAGGGCAAATCATACCTTTGAACTCCCCCACTTTTTGCTGGAAGGGTCTTCTTGCTCAGACCCAGGTTGAGTAACTCTCTGCAGCGAGGTGGGGGTGGGAGTCTGTGTGGTTTTGACAAGGGTGGGCTAGAATTTACCCTGGAAATCTTGACTAAAATGTTTTTGTGGGCCCCCGGCACGGTTAGGTTCACACCTAGGAAACTCTCTGAGGGTAAAGCCACAGCTTGGTTAAATTGGGTGACTCACAAGTGTGAAGGTTCATATTTTAGCACCTGGCAATCAGGGGCAGAATTGAACCACTTAAAAATGAACGCCGATGAAAACTCAGAACCTCTGCAAGGGGCTCCAGGCCACAGCATATATTAGAATCGTAACTGCACCAAAGAACTGAATTACCTTGTAGCTCATCTTTGATTTACATTAAAAGAACATGAAGTGACAAGTCTAGGCAGGCGAATGAGCCTTTGAGTCCTGTCCTGGGGTCATGTTCTCTGCTTGAACATATTTGATTTCAGGGGCCCCTTCTAAAAAGCAGGTTCATTATGATACTTACTGGATAGCCTTGGAACAGAGCAATTGTGAGGTCCTGAAAGCTGTAACATAGATTTTTAAAAATCCAAGCCTCCGAAAATTGCAAGGGTAAGAAAAGACAAGCGTAGTTGTACAAGTATGTCTATAATTCAATTCCTCTTGGGTTTGAACATTGTTCCTTAGTTTCTTCAGGAAAAATTGCAATTGTGTGTGTGAGGGGACCAGGGGAGAGAAAGGGGAAAAGGTCCCACTAGGTCCTGGCGTTGTGCTCTCCACAGATATGTCAACAAGCAAAGAAGAAAGGGAAGCTGGTGACTCCAGCCCACCTCACTTCCTCATTCCTCTGCCTGGGAGAATTTGCAGATTTCTTAGGAGTTTGGTTTAATTTTTAACATTCTATTAATAGTCTTATGGTATTCTTTTTTGGGATTCTTCCGGGGCTAGTAATTTACACATGTGATTGCAGTCATGCAAATGGGAGTCTTTTATACAGGAGAAACGCTGGTTCATCTGATTACTCTGCCTCCTTTACCCAGCCCTTTGGCCCGTTCGATCAGCTGATGCTTCATAGATTTTTTTTTTTAGTAAGTTATTTGGGTTTTGCAACTTTTACAGTTTTTCAGAATTTTGTCTTTCCCCTGTTTGAGACACTTTTACAGTAAATACTGAAAGTTACGCAATAACTAAACGTTATGTATTAGTAATACAGATGCCTGCCATCCACTTTATCAAGAGTCGCCCAGACTCTATATAAGGTGGTGGAGAGTATTGGTGCCTAGAATCAGAAACAAAACAAAGCAACAGAGAGAGGGGGAGTCACAGAATCTGAAGCAGGCTTCAGGCTCTGTAGTGACAGCTCAATGTGGGGCTCGAACTCACAAACCACAAGGTCATGACCGGAGATGACGTCGGACCCTTAACTGACTGAGCCACCCAGGGGCCCCTAGGCCTTTTTCTTCCCCTAGACTTCACGCTCTGGGACATAGCAAGAACTATATAAATATATGGTAAATAAGTAAGTAAGTAAGGCCAGGAAAGAACTATGCCTGTCCATAGTATCCTCAAGACTGTAGCATAGAACCTGATACTAGTATATGCTCAATAAACAATTATAGACTTGAACGTCTTCCTGTAGCTTCAAACATCAAGTTGTTGGGCGTCGTGAAATTTAGCAATTATTTACTATATGACTAGGTTGATTCTCAGAGACTAGATAATATTTCAGGCTAGTGATTCCCAGATAGGAGAGATCTGACCTTGTTTACTCTATGAATGGCCCGCAACAAAGTAACGCCTCCCTGGGTGCTACCACTGTGCCTAGCTTTAAAGGGTTAACTCCTGACTTGTTTACTTTGACTCCTATACCTCTTTTTTTTTAAATGGAATTATTGTTGACTCTTATAACTCTTTATTAAGTATATTCAAAAATCAAATCCATCCTTGCTTTGCTAAGGAATGGGATGAGGTGGGGAAGTTCATATTATGGAGCCATGTTTTAGAAATTAGAACATCTGGTAGTGTCCGGAATACATCGCCCTAGACGCAGTGTAATAGAGAGTGAAGGGAAATGGGTTGAAAGTCTGAAGGCTCTGGTTTTGGCACCTGCTTTGCCAAAAACCCTACTCACTTGCTTAACCTCTCTGAGTCTTTTTCTCCTGGTCTCTAACAGGAGCATCTTTTGAAGAAACAATATCAAGGAAATCATGCCCAGAGTAGGAAAAAATTACAGCTGGATGATGTGTGTATCTATCTGAAAACATGCAATCACACGATGAATGTCAGTCTGCTCATAAGTCAGTTCTTAAGAATGAATTTCTGATCCTTTGTTAGAGAATCTGGAAGTTCAAATACAAATACTTCCAGTTCCATCTATTAAAGGAACCTAAAGATGCAAAGTCTAATAGACTTATCTGATGCATAAGAAAATTTCTTTTAAGTTCATGACTTGTTCTACTTTCTCCCTTTTTCTTCTTATTCCAGGCAAAATATTTTTCATCCAACCTAGAGTTGCGTAGGATTCCCTTGCCTCCTTATTCATCCAACGTGCAGCACTTTAATTAAAATACTTTCTCAATGTGCTATCAAAGAAATTCTAATCATTACACATCAACAGCCTACAGGAAACCACCATCTTGATGTTAGAAAAGAAACAGGAAGCGCTGCTTATCTCTAGGTTGTCAAGATTTCTGAAGCACTTACCTACCTACTCTGCTGGGTTCCTACTTTGACACCAAAGCTGTCAAATCATTTATGGAATTTCCCAAGACTTAACCTAGTTCTTCAGGATACCTCTAGGTTGGGAGAACTTTGCCAAAGAAAATACTTTCACTGCAAACGTTCCAGCGCCAGGAAAAAAGGGTATATGTTTGTGTTTCTATTTGTGAGTCCTTGTCTGGGATGTAATCGAAAAAGGTTCTCAATGGTGGGGAATCTCCAAAGAAGCCAAAACAAGTGTCTCTTGAGAGCAAAATTGAGTTTGGAATACCAGTGAGGGCTGGAGGTGGCAAAGCTGAGACAGAAGCACACAAATGAAAATGTTCCTGCCCTTAATGCTCTGCCCTCCACTCTGCTCCAATCAGAACAGGCTAGAGAACCGAATAGCAGAAAAGCTCGCAGAGGGGCAGGTGGAGAAGCAGGAGAGGGGAAGAAGATGAGCACCCCCTTTCCCTAAAGGCAGTAGTGGGCTGCTTGGGGGCGCTCAGAAACCTCACCTTTGAGGGAAGCTTTGTTTTGTTAAAATGTGACTTGATATCCTACATTTGAATCTCTGAGCTAAGATTCTTGGTGACTTAATCGGACTGCAGGACTTTGTGCTAACTAAGATTGGACAGAAAAGTCACAGGCTGCCTTACTTTGCGTCCAGAGGTGGAAAAGGACAGTTCCCACGGAGCAAGACTGAGACACTAAAAACCACGTTTTCGCAATATAAACCATGAGTGCCACAAGTTCAGCCTGCTAGCTAAACAGGTAAATGTGAAACAGGGAGGGATTCCGGGGGTCCTGTGTGCTGGCCTCCCACCCACTCAGCTGTCTCCCACCCACAGGAGCTTCCTGGGAAAGCTGGGGGTTTCAGTACATAGTTTGCCAACCGCCGCAGGGCGTCTACCCCTCCCTCAATTTGGAGATTCTGAAGAAAACAACCTCAAACTTCCTAAACGTGTGATGACACCAATTAACTACTTCCTGGCATTTCCTTGGGATGTGCCACAAACTGATATCAGAGCATATCCTGACATGATGCTGTGTTTCAGGGGTCAGCAAACTTTTCCTCTAAAGGGCCAGGTAGTAAATATTTTTGGTTTGCCAACCGTACGGTATCTGGGGCAGCTGCTCAGCCCTGCTATTCTAGCTTAAAAGCAGTATAGACAATACCTAAACGCAGGTGTATGGCTGTGTTCCAATAAAAGTCTGTTTAAACACACAGGCAGTTAGTTGGCTTGTGGACCCGAGTTTGCGGATCCCTGCTACACAGTGTTAAAGCATTCATTCCCTGCTTTTCCGAAAGAGCCAGAACCATCCCTCCCACCAGCTCTGTTCTCCATCCACGTGGTTGGGCAGGTTTCGGGCCTTACTTTGGATCCAGGGGTGGGCATGGGACCCAGGTCTGGCCAAACATCATGCATAGCCTGTGCCCACTATGATTGGCTTAGGGGTGAGTACCTGAGTCAAGTCAGTCAAAGTCAAATCAAATCGAATTAAGGGACTTTTGCTTGGACAGCTGTGGATTTCAGGTGAGAAAGATGTATGCCCAGAATGTTTGGACCAACGTGTACAAAGATTCCTCCTGTCTTTGGCAGGATTCCCCTAATACAAGGATTCTGTTTCTAGGATAAACCTGAGGGGAAGGATGGAAGTCAGATTGGGAAGGTTGGGCAGCCAAGCAAAGTACAGAATCAGGCAAAGTTCTGTGGCTCTGGCTAAGCTCTGCAGGAGGTGAGGTGGCTCTGGAGACAAGGTCAACTGCAAAGTCTTTCCCCTCACGGGGGAGGGAGTTGGGGTATTTATATATCTGCTCCCGTGAGGGAGTTGGGGTATTTATATATCTGCTCCCGTGAGCCACGGTTAGGGTCTGCCCCTGGGGAGTTTACAATCCCAGGAATGTCTGGGTCGTAGGGCAGCAGCAGGCAATGCTAGCTTCAAAGCCAGGTGACAAGGAAGCACTGGAAGGAAGCAAAAGGGCACCAGGTGAGGGTGTATGAGAGCCGTGTGTAGGAAGCCAACAGTTTCTGCTACATTTGCTGGAGACAGAAGTGGACACAGAAAGAAGCAAAGGGAAGAGATGGGTAAAACATGACGTCTAAGGATAGTTTTTGAACCTGTGTCCAGTATTCCTAAAACTCTAAATTACCCCTGGATTTTGCACTTATATGGTGGAGGTTGAGGAACGCTTTCAGTTTTCTATTACCTCCAAGCAAAGTGTCTGAATTGATGGAGACAAACAATTCATTAGCTTTCGCCATAACCCAGAAGGGAAAGGAAAGAAACCTTAACAGAAGGTATCCTGGCCTTTGGATCTCCAGTCTTGGAAATACCTTCTCTCAGCTGAGCTTTTGTGTCTCCATTTCCATTCTTAAGAACAGGCTGGTTGTAGAATTGCAGGGGTAGGAGTCTTTCACACCCTTATAAAAATCTAGCTCCTGAGAATGAGGGAGGGTCTGAAGAGTCTGACCCCAGCTGGGGATGAACCCCAGGTACACTCAAGACCTTAATAAATAATGGAGCACAAGTAGAAAGAGAAGCAAGAAATGTGGGAAATGTGATATCTCAGTTCTGGGGCCCGGTGGACCAACTTGGCAGTCTTGGATAGAAACAGATTAAGTGTGAGAAATCACTCATCCCTAATACATAGTCGTTTCTTAGACTTTGCTATCGTGAGAGGCATTCAGCCTCAGTAAGTCACAGACAACAAAATGTGCATTTTTTCACTTCAGAGGATTTAGCCAGTTGATTAAGTATAAAAAGAGGGAGGCTGGTAGGTAAAAGACTAAGCATTCACTTCAGGGAATTCTGGTTGAGCCCTCCAAGAAACGGAGTTCCCATGTCGCTCTGGAACTCTCCTGGATAATAGCTCACATCAGAAAACCACCGTAAAGGATTTGGCAAGCAGGGACTAGGGCCAGGGGTATGGTGGGCAGGGAATTATGGGAAGTCTCTCCTCCCATCCTCACGGTTAGGGAAATTCTTACAGACATGGCAGAAAACGTGAAAATCCAGCATCAGGTCTGATCTGAAGTCACCTCATCTTTTTGGGGAAACGACAAACGTGTAGCGCCTACAAAGAAAGATGACGGTCACGGAAATATACTTCCTCGCTAACCCACTATGTTCATTCTCTTTTTTCTTACTTTTAAGTGACTCTGCTTGTCACCAGGGTAGGTAATCAGGAAGGCATTCCGAGATTTACAAATGTCAGTGTAAATCAGGGCTGGATTTACCAACAGGCAGTGGATTGGATTACGTGTAACCTGGTTACATTGCTGGTGTGAATGCTGCAGGTTGTTGTTTTTCTAATGTTACTATTCCAATAAAAGACCTCAACTTTACCACTCAGTAGCCGTGTGACTTAGGTAAGTACGTCCTTCGACCTTTAAGCCCTTTAGACCTTTACTCCCATCTATTATAAAATAATAAAAGAATATATCCCAGAGGGCTCATTTTGAGAATTAAATGAGATAATCCTTGTAAGGTATCTTCACATGCTAAGCACCAAGTAAATGTTGGTTAGGATAATACAAATGATTATAGTTATTATCGTTATAGCATTGTTACAAAAGCAGGTATGAAACTGAAAAATGTGAAGCCTATTTTCCATTTTCAGTCAGCCTTCCAAGTTCACCTTTCTGAGCATTCGTCCTCAACACTGGCAGCAAGGAGAGGACCTGAACCTGAAGTTAAAGATCTGGGATGCGGCCTCTGCACGGCCACTTCCTAGCTGTGTGAGCCTACACAGGTTACTTGAAGGTCTCTGAGCCTTCATTTCCTTATCTGTAAAGGTAGGAACGCCCTTGTGATGGCTGGAAGTAGAGACTGAGCACAAAACATCCACCACTGTGCCTGGTGAAACAGCAGGGGCAGATTAACATCCTGCGTCATGACTGCAACTTCCTGGGTGTTTAATGACTCCATCTTTTTGGAAGGGCCTAAGCCTCCCCCTCCCTGAATCAAAACCTCAGTTCTCCAGATTCCGGTTTGTTTTCTTTTGAAATTTTAAAAATATTTTCTTTTATAGGGCTTTTAAAAAAATATTTATTTATTTTGAGAGAGAGAGAGCATGAGCAAGGGAGGGGCAGAGAGAGAGAGAGAGACAGAGAGAGAGACAGAGAAAGAGAGAGAGAGAAACAGAGAGACAGAAAGAGAGAGAATCCCAAACAGGCTCTGCACTATCAGCCGAAACCTGACATGGGGCTCAATCCCACAAATAGCAAGATCATGATCTGAACCAAAATCAAGAGCCAGAAGCTCAACTCCCTGAGCCGCCCAGGCACTCCTATTTTATGTTTGTTTGTTTGTTTGCTTGTTTGTTTTAAGTAAGCTCTAGGCCCAATGTGGGGTTTGAACTCATGACCCTGAGATCAAGAGTCACATGCTCTACTGAGCCAGCCAGGTGACCCTCCAGATTCTGTTCATCTCCTTCTCAATTTGATGGAGCAAAGCAGTAGAGGCACTAATATCACTCATTCATTCATTCATTCATTCATTCATTCAAGAATCGTTTTTGATCACCTACGAGGTGCCAGGCACTGGGGGTACAGCAGAGAATAAAACAGATGAATGTCTCTGCCCTCTGAGAACAGATTTTGACCTGATTTGTCTGTCACCATCAGAAAGTTAAGTAAATAGAATGCACAGCATGTGAGATGGGGGTGATTCTTAAGGGTAAAAAATAAAAGGGAGAAGAGGGATAGGAAACCTGTGTGTGTATGTGTAGGGGTGTGTGTGTGTGTGTGTGTGTGTGTGTGTGCGCGCGTGTGTGTGTGTGAATTTTAAAGAGAATGCTCAGGAAGGGCTGACTGAGAATTGAACTTGGAGTGCACACTTGAAGAAAGACAGCGGGTAAACCATGGAGGAGACAGGTGGAGAGAGGTAGGTGCCCTCCAATTCTACAATCCTTTTATATAACAGGTAACCTATGTGACAGGATTTTTATAGCAAATTCAGCATTACTACCTTTTACTCTTAAATCAAAGTTTATTCACCTTCAGCCATACTTCTAACACTACAGATGGGATTCAAAACTGCTACTGGGGAAACCAAGCTAATACCTGCTTCTAACACAATAGTGCTGGCAGAAATCTCCGCTTCCCCACTTTGCTCTAGCTGAAAGCATCCTGATTTTCAATGCTTTCCTTTGTCCTCCAACCTGCAGTCAAAAATTTCCCCCCTCGGAATGATTAGGTGGCTCAGTCAGTTAAACATCTGACTCATGGCTCAGGCCATGATTTCATGGTCATGAGACTGAGCCCCACATAGGCTCAATGTGGAGCCTGCTTAAGATTCTCTCTCTCTCTATCTCTCTCTCTCTCTCTCTCTCTCCACCCCCTCCACCCCTTTTCCCTGCTCTCTCTCTCTCAAAATAAACATTAAAAAAAAAAATCTTTCCTCTCAAAAATGTCCTTAGTTGTATCCAACCCAGTTTGATACTCTGAAAGACCATGGTCCATTACAACCAGTACTTAGAACTCCTTAATGATAGTTGCCAACACTTACACAATACTTAGACTGCTCCAGGCTCTTCAAGTGCTCTATACTGCTACTTTGTCTTATCCTCTCCACAACACTGAGGTAGGTTCCTTTACTATCATCCTTTTGCAGACGAGGAAACAGAGAAACAGAAAGATGAAGTAAATTGCCCAAAGTCGTGCACCTTGAAAAGTAATAGAGATGGGATTTTGAATCCAGTAATAGGTTTAACCAATCAGTGATTGTCAAGCTCCAATATGCAGTCGAGTCACCTGAAAAGTGTGTCAAACTCAAATTGCTGGGCTCCACCCCGGGAGATTCTGATTCAGTAGGTCTGGGATGGGACCTGATAATTTGCATTTCTGACACGTTCCCAAGTGGTCCACCATTTGGGAATCACTGTGCTACGCCAATATCACTTCCAGTTGGAAGGGACCTAACTTTTCAGGAGCTACGGAAAAAGAAAGAAAAGTGCCGTCCTTAAAAAAAAAAACACCTTCCTTCTGTGTATTGATTACAAACTGGGGAATCAGAGTGCTCACATTAAATTCATTTGAATTGGTACTTAGCCCCTTTTAGTAGCTCCCAACTCAGTTTACTGTATAAGACAATGGCATCAATCATTTTAAAGGAAAGCAGGGTCTGATCAGATGAATCAGAGTTTTGAAGGTCCACAGAAATAGATACATAGAAAGTAATTAAAATAATAGTCCCCAAGAAGTCATGCCTCTGTGTCTGTACCCCTTTGGGATGTGATACTCCACTCCTTCCAGTAAGAAGTGGGATCTATTTTCCTTCCCCACTGAACTCGAGCTAGTCTATTGCTTTGACAAATAGGATGTGGCAGATATAATGTTCAATTCTGGGGCCTAGGTTTTTAAAAGTCTTGCAGCTTTTGCTCTTAACCATCCTGGACACTAAGCTATGTAGAAATCACTAGGCTATGTAGAAGCCCGGTCTGGTCTAGTTTACTGGAGGAGGCCAGGCTACATGGTGTATTGAGATGCCCCAGCCCAGAGGCAGGAGGAGGAGCCAGGAGAAGTGATTGGGAATGTTTCCTGGATTTTCTTTCCGTTTGCTGCCCCTGCTTGCTCTGGCCCCACTCGCCAGCAACTACTGAGATATTTCAGTTACAGATTCCGAACTCAACCGTTTACCTGTCATTGGCATGCCCCATCTTTACCTGCAGGTGGTTCTGGTATCAGGCTATATCTAAGTCTGAGAGTTGTGTTTCCCGGTGTGTACGAATAGCCATGAATTTAGGGTCATGACCTCGGCTATCAGTATCACATAGAGTTACTCCTTTTTTTAGGTCCGCTGTGTCCCTTCAGGTAAGGTCAAGAATAATCACACTTGCTAAATGAGCTTTCGATTAGCACGAAGAGTTCTTTAGACAAAGAACTTTGCCAGCCAACTTACCTAACTAGGATTTAAAAGCATTGTTTTGCTTTCTGTGGTTTTTTACGGGGTGTGCGTGCATATGTGCATGTCACCTATTTATATGTAATGGTCCTGGTTTTCCATTTGTGTTTGTCATATAGAATTTTATTTTCAAGTAAATGGAATAATTTCAAAACCATATTCAGTTACAGAAAAAAGTAACAACAAATGTAGCTCAGAAAGCAAATACATGTGGCAAAAGCTGTGATGAAAAAAACGAGATGTTCAGATGTGTGCCTCCAGGGTCTGCCGACCTCCCAGACCTCCAGCCTCCACTCTGCAGAGCATGGACACGGACAGTCAGGGGACCACTGTCCTGGCTCCCAGCTTGCCTTTCCTGTTCTTGCTTCCATCCTCATCCCAGGCTCCCTGGAGAGGGGGTCTTGAAGGCTTTAGAACATGTTGGAGAAAAGCACTACTTCCTATGGAAACACCCGCCCTGTCCTGTCTTCTTCCCCAGTTAGCACGAGGACCTGACTGTAGAGTCTCCAGTGAAAAGGCTCCTCGGAGACCCTTCAGGCCCTTACTCTTCCCGTTTTGAAACATGTAGGTGCTGTTTAGGGCTGAGTGTACCTTACTGTCAGGAAACTCCTAAGACCCTGCAGGGCTGAGAAGGCTGGATGAATTGCAGCTCATTCTAGGCCCTGGGCTGTGAGAAGCAGAACTGTCAGGGCCCTTGGAGTTTCTTTTGATAGTGTTAACTCCACTCACCAGTCTAGGAAGGCACTAGCTCAGGGCTAGAGAGGGAGAATTTTCAAGAAACTATCTTTGAGTATCTGAGAAGGGCATAAATCCAGCAGAAAAAGCAGAGGAGGCAGGAACTCTCAATAGTCAAGCAGTTTACATTAGTCCTTTGTATGTGCCAGATACAGTTACTTGTACTGGGGATAGAGAAGTCAACAAAACGGACAGGGACCCTGTTCTAGTGGTGATGACATCCTAGTAGCAGAGACACAGAGTAAACAAATCTGTAAAATTACATACAGAATAATACCAGATAGTGACAACAGATAAGAAGAAAAATTAAGCAGCCTGAAGGGATTAAAAATGAGCATCTATGAGTGTCTACAGGGTGTGTGTGTGTGTGTGTGTGTGTGTGTGTGTGTGCAGAGTGCTAGTTTTGTTAGAGTGGTCATAAAAGTCTTTTTCATGGGAAGACACTTGAATAGAGACAGGCTGAAGTATTTCCTAGTTAGAGATTGTTAAGTGGCTGAATACGGGCCAACTTCAGACCACAGATGTGATTTGCCTGGATGACATGCTTGGCCAGCATTTCACATAAAATCTGGATTTGGGACTTCCTTAAAATCGTTCTAGAAGCAACACTGGTCCCACTGGACAGCACTTTACTGGAGTGAGTGACAGCTGCCAGCCTTGGATGAGCCACGTGCTTGCTGACTGGCCTGCTTCTCTCATGTACTTTACGTGTCTGGCCCTACATATACTTGAGTTTGCTGACGTTGGTAGTTAGATCAGAAAGCAAAACAAAAATGGCCTCCAAATATTATTAGCAAAACAGGCTCTACTATGTTTTAACAGACACATTTGGAAGACTGTGCTATGGCCTACTTGCAAAATGCATCATTCAGTCAATAAACATTTTTGACGTAGAGACGAAAATAACCAGGATGATGAAAGCAATGTCCCCTGCCCTCAAGGGACTCACAGTCAAGTGGGCAAGACAAATATTTGAAGAAAGAATCGCAATGCTATGAATGACAGAGTGCTAAAGGAGCACTGGGTTAAGAATTTAACTTGGCTGAGAGGAATGGTGGTTATGGGGGTGGGGGAAGCATTCTAGAAGAAAAAAGCATGAACAGATGATGGAGATGAAAGAGAACAGGGGACTACCCCTGTGACTGGAATTCCCCCCACTCCATCCTTACCCATTGTGCTACCCTCTGCAGTGCCTTCTTTCTCTAGAATTTTGATATTTCCTTTCTTACAAGCTCGCCTTTGTTGAAGGTAAAGCCAAGAGGCAGGCAGCTTCCCTCCCCTGTTCTTGGAGAGTTTGGGGCACTGCTGAAGAAGAAGGTGGGAGACTGCTTTGCATTTTCCACTTCTCTCCTGTGAAATGCCTCAAAAAGTCTGCTAACCAGTGGTCCCCAGTACTCTCCGTGTATCATTGTGAAGTGGCACCAGCAAGGTTCCTGGTATTTAGTGCTGCGTAACAAGCCACCACAACATGTAACGTCCTGAAACAACTTATGATTATCTCTAGGCTCTATGTGTTGACTGGACTCACTTGGGCGGTTCTTCTTGGGGTCTTTTATGTAACTGCAGTCTGAAAGGGCTGGGACTGGAGTTATCCGAAGGCTCAGCTAGGGCTGGATGTCCAGCATGGCTCCTTCATTCGTACATGTGGTGCTCTGATGCCTCTCCTTGTGGCTCTTGGTCAAAGCAGTCATGGGACAGATCAAAGTCAAAGGGATGGAAGGATAGACCCCACTTTCCATGTGGAATGTCATGTATGTACTAAGAGAAGGAACTGGTGGCAACTGTAGAGACATACTACCTCAGTCAACATGGGGGGACATCTTCCCAGTTCTCAGATAATTTCTGGCAATGTCAGGTCACTGAAGGGAGTCCCTGGGCTGAACTTCTTAGGGTTATTCCTTCTGAAGGATTGTAGGGGTTGTTACCTGTGAGATGTCACTAGTAGACATCATTAAAATCAGAAGTCGGCAGTGATATTTGGTTAGCCTTCCTGTTCCTCGGTATGCTCCTCGCTCCTCAAAAGGAAAATTAAACTCTACTTGCCAGTTGGAAGTATTCTAAAAGTTCTCTGAGATGACCATGCAATATGGAGGAAAGAATATGGCCAATGAGACACGGACTCGTTTTTAGGTTCGGCCACACGAGCTAGCCTGGCCAATTTTTACTCTTTCTGAGAAACATTTTGTTTTTCATTTGCAAAAAGGGGATAATAATATATCATTTGTTCTCAGGACTGAAGGGATTGATGTACGTCAAATGCCCATCATAGTCATTAAGTAAATGGCTGTTGAGGCATTGCTGGAAATGCCAGGATATGATGTTCCTCAAATGAAACTTATATCATTCATTCCTTCATTCATTCGTTCATTTTTTTCAGCAAGCCTGTAAGGTGTTTTGAATGGGTAGGCAGAGGGGAAAGTGATGAGCAGCTGCAATCCAAGAGAAAAACTCTTGGTCATTAAAGTTATTCCAGGCATAGCAATGGGACCTGGGGCTGGCCTTCCCTGTCAATGGCTTCTCAGGGCACCGTTATTAAGACTCAGAGCCAGCTGAAGTGGACCCCGGCCCCAGCCCCAGTGCTTTCCCTCTGACCTCCTGTGTGGAGTGAAGAGCTGATCCATGATGCTCTGAGTGTATGGTGGGAAGTGCTCTCAGGATGTTTCATGTGGGGGCTCCCTTTCCACTCTCTGCCCCTCTGGTGACCACTAACACCACCAAGAGAAACTTGGGGAGAAATATCAGCAAACCCGGACCCGAAGTCATCCCGAGGGTCACTGACTCATGGTCTTAGGACTTACTTCAACAGCCTCAGGGTCTAAGGCTGACTTCAGGGCCTTGGGGTCTGGCATCATGGAGCCTCTACATACGCAGACCCACCATGTGGTGCCTTGGTCTCCTCCATCTTGTTTTGTTTTGTCTAAGGCTACATGCCAGGCACCAAGATGGAGGCACTGCCCTCAAGATCACAGCATAGGGGGCATGACAAGCAAATCACCAACGTCTAGTGTAATCAGGGCTGAGAGATGGGGCTGAGGGTGTGGGAAGGGGTGTGACGGGGAGGCAAAGAAAGCTTCCCAGGGAGAGCCCTGGGAGAAAAGGGCTCCTATCGTGGTTCCACCACTGGCCCATGAACAGAAACACCCTGAGGACGGGCCCTACTCTGCAAAGGGCACTCAGTAAGCCACACAGCACCAGGTACCAGGAAGTAACACAAATCAGTGGAAAGAAAGATGTGTATGAAAGCTCCAGAGTTTGGAAAGGACAGGATGAGCTCTTCCAACATGGGGAAATGCTTTCAGCGGTTCCTCTCCCTATACTATCAATGACCAGGGTGCTGGCAGCCCAGAGCACTTTTGAATGAAAGAGTCAAATGAAACTTTTAGAGCCTTCTCTTCCTCTTCATAGGATTCTATTGAATTTACATGACAGAAAACTCAAAATATCTGTGACAAAAGCCAGATAGGACTCAACTTCTCTAATCACATGAAAGAAATGTGAAGTAGACAATACCAACCAATATTGCCTTTCCATGAGAATCAGAGGATCAAGTACCTGTTACTGCGGTGTTCTAATGATAATTTCCTATTTCCCTTATTCCCTACATGCTTATTAATTGGAATGTTGTGAAGAACAGTTGCCTTTTCTTTCTTATTTAATCTTTTCACAGGTCTTTTTCTTTCTTCTTTTCTTTGAATAACACTTCCTTTGTGGCACCACAAAAGGCTCCCAGGCTACTTTTTATTTTCCTTGTTCCAACACTGGAATCAACCACTTGTCCAAGAAACCCTGGTTTCTTTTATCATAGAACGGTATTTCAAAACCAAGATCTAGGTACTAGGTTGCTACTGGGATTTCATTGCTTCTGGGACTTATGACTAGTCTTGGCTGGGAGAGATAGATAAATCGATAGCCATATCTGTCTATTTATCTATTATAACTCATGCAGACACAAATCTATATTTATTTCTGTTTCTATTCCTCTGTGTGCATGTTTAAAAAATCATGAGTTTACCGTGAGACTTTCTTCTTCAACACAGCACAATAGGGTTCTTCTTACCATTACCTTTTGTTTATTTGTAACTTCTGTTCCTTCTCTGACAACAAGAAATGTGGCCCTCCTTATCACATGTGTTATAAGATCCTCCTAAAATTTTCTCAAAATGGCTGTAACTTTTTGCATTCTGATCAGAGTTTTAGTTGCTCTCGAATACACATCAGCATGTGATATCGCAGCGTTTAAAACTTTAGCCATTTCAGTAGATATGTAGTAGTAACTCCTTGGGATTTTAATCTGCATTTCTTAGATGACTGATGATGTTGAACATCTTTTTTTTTTTTTTTTTCCCTTAGAATGAGTGAGAGAGAGAGTGCATGTGCAAGCTGGGGAGATTGGCAGAGGGAGAGAGAGACAGAATCTTAAGCAGTCTCCATGCTCAGCACAGAGCCCAACACAGGGCTCAGTCCCACAATCCTGGGATCATGACCTGAGCCGAAATCAAAAGTTGGATGCTCAACTGCCTGAGCCACCCAGGAGCCCCTGTTGAATATTTCTCATACTTATTCGCCATCTATATATCTTCTTGGTGAAGTGTCCATATCGCTTGTTTGCTCATTTTTTAAAAATTGATGTGCTTGTTTTCTTTGTTTTTCATTGTTGAATTGTGACAGTTATTTATATATTCTAGACAAAAGTCTTTTATTGGATATGTGATTTGCAAATATTTCCTCCCAGTGTGTGGCTCTTTCTGTTTTCTTAATAGTGCTCTTCATAGAGCAAATATTTTTAATTTTGATAAATTCCATTTTCTTTCACGTCATATGTTCTTGGATTCATGCTCAAAAATGTGGCCAAACCCAAGTTGTGCAGATTTCCTCTCATCTTTTTCCCCCTAGAACAGCTATAGCTTTATATTTTACATTCTGTCTACGATTAATTTTTGGTTAGTTTTTTATAAAGTATGAGGTATTTGTTGAGTTTTTTTTTTTGTCTAACCAAACAACTGAAAAAAAAAAACCAATTCCATTTATTAAGATAGGAGATTCTGCAAAGGGAGTTGAGATTATGCAAAATTTTCAATAGACTACCCCCTTTACGGTCTTGTACCTCCCTGTCACCCTCTTCTGTATTTGGTGCTTCTGAATACAAGCCTTCCCTTTCACTTTCACTGGGGAATAGAACCTGGCTGTCAGTCGTGGGCAATGGAGCATTTGGCTGCTGGCACGTCTGCATGGGGATAGAGGGAGGTGGGATATGAACACACATCTGGGATTTCAAGCCGTCTAGGCACCTTTTTTGCGTAGCCTTACCCCTGGCCATGGGTCCCTATGTTTTCTGCTGAGTTCTCCAGGGCACATAAGTGTACTTCTCCTTGGTGTCCCCTTGGGTATGAATTGTAGGTTTAAGCTTCTTCTTCTATCACATCAGCCACCACTGCCCCACCTGCTTTACATCTTCCAAAAGTGTGAACAAGTCTCTCCTTTTCCTTTCTTACTCCTTTACCACTATTTTGTTGGAGGAGATAAGGGAATGTGTTCCATCCGTCATTTGTAGCTGTCCAGGCGATGTTTGGAGAAAGGAGGAAGATAGGGTGGGGTGTTAAGAGTGGATAATATGTGATTTGGGGAAAAAATGTCAAAATATATTTTTATATTTGGAAAGCAAAATGCCTTTGTCACATAATAATTCGAACACTTAACCACCATAGTTTTTTTTCCTGTCTGACGTGATATGCAGGAAATAGAATTTTTTTCTGAACGCACAAAACCCACTGGTCAGGGTAGGAGTCAGAGGTGGAGGGAAGGTGTCATGAGATTCTCAGGTTTATCCAAAGAGGCCATGGGTTTAAAAAGGTTGCAAAGCACTGCAATAGTGAGATGGACTGGTTTCTGAGGAAAGGTGAGAAAAGAAAACCATTAACGCCAACTGTCACTCTTCCAACTGAATATTGAAACCACTAGGGAAAAAATTTTGAGTGAGGTTAACAGTCATAAGCAATGTTGGTGTTTTTGAGGTTTGCCTGTGAATCGCCATTTAGCTGTACCACATGCTTCCTAGAGATGTAATTAATTGTCGTATTGTAAAGCTTTCAAACGTGTTAAGTTGTGTGTTACACGGGGCTAACTTATGGCAAGTTTTCCGTTTGTTTAGATTAGTGGATTTATTTGGTGCATTTTGGGTTAGTGGACAGAAGATTCAGGAGACTGGAATTTTTATTCTACTTTCACAGTGATGGTTTATAAACTAAGTATTTTATCGTTAAGTCTTTGTATAAAATACACTGCATGCAAGGGTGATTTGGCTCGAAATTTGTTACCCATGGACTGCCAAGGTTCGTTTGGCTGATTGACCGACTTGACCAACTAGGTAAGTGTCTTTCTCCTCCTTCCTTCTCTATATCGAAGATAAATGAGGGCATGAAATCCCAGGTGATAGTTACTTGTTGTAGTGTTAGTAGTCATGACATTAATGGTAGTGGTAGTCTTACTACATAGATCACTCCTTAGTGTAAGAGGGGAGATGAATTAAGGAGACCGGAGCATTAAAAGCAGTGGGTCTAGAGGCAAGAAAGCTGATTTTGAGCCTTAATTCTGCCAGCTCTATGAGCTTGGTCAGGATGGCTTAAGCTCTCTGATCTTCAGGTTCCTTGTTAATAAAATTGAGATCACAATGGCTACCTGACAGCATTGCTTTGAGAACTAAGGGAAATAATTTTAAGAACTGAGACTGTGCCTGGCATTCTGTCCCAAAGATGATGGGAGCCGCTGTAAATTTTTAAGTAAAGAATAAGACAATTAGGTGTACGTTTTAGTAAAAGTGAAGGGTAAGGAGCAGGCACAAAAGACGGGACAATGAGCTTTGAAGCAGGGAAACCGGTGAGAAGATGATACTATAGCTGAAAAATTACAGAGCTTAAATCAAACAGAAGAAGCAGTGGAGAGAATGAGATCTACTTGGGTGAGACAGAGGGGCTCACTCTCATTCATCTTTGTGCCCCAGCATTGAGCACCATGCTGGCCTACCGTAGGGGCTGAGCAAATATTTCCCTTGATCATAGAATTGCCTCAATTTGATTGCACGTCATCAAAAAAGGTAATAAGGTGAGAAATTGTGTGATTCTCACTGATAGGTCTTTCTCATGTTTCCTATTCTCTCCAACTCTCTCCTTCCTTTTGTGTACTTGCACTTGGGGACATGAGGCATTTTGCCTTCCTGTCCTTGGGAAAGTGGCAGCATAGGAGAAGGCAGACTTTTAAAATGCTGTGAAATTAACAAGTGACCATTTTTCAAAAAAGCCTCTTCCCATTTGGAAGAATACATGATGAATCAGAGCCAGTGTCTCCCTCACAGAGGTAAACAAAGATCTCCCATCCTGAGTGATGGAGAGCTGCAGAGGGTGCATGACGAGACCTGGTGGCTTTCTCTAGCAATTGTGGGGTTGGAGGGGGGGGGGGTGAGCTGAGGATTGAGAGAATGGGATAAGTTTGGAGGTAGGAGAGCAGAGGAGACCCAGGCTTCTGTCCCTGGCTGGTGCCTGGGGGTGTGACGGGGGAGATGCGAGCCCCGGGCCTGGCCACCGGCCTGATGAGGAAGCTTAACTGTGCTCCGGGTGGTGTAAGCCTCCAAGAGTTCCTTGTGTCAGAGAATAGCATTGCAACAGCACATGAGTCTAGGACTGGAAAATGCAAGCTTTCCCCAGATCAGAGCAATGCCCTACAGTGGAATTTTCCCACACAGAAGTGTGACTCAGAGGAGAGTCAGGATCTTAAAGAGGCTTTAATGATGAGAATGGCAGGGTAGGGCCGGAGGGTGCCATACTGGCAGCAATGACCAATGACTGAGGTCTAGAAGGGAACCAGAACCTCTGAGTGGATGATAGCGTAGATACGCACTGACAACCAGATATTCTCTCCCTTTCCATCCTGACACCTTGACTCGATGAGTTCTGTGAACCTTGCGGCCCCCAGAATTCTGATGTAAACTTGGGGCAAGCCAGGAAGTCTGAATTTGAATTAACTCAAATTAAGTCTTTACCATCCAGGAGTGTGGGGACTCACCATATAAATTGAATTCAGTTATAAAAACACAAAAAAGAGCTCTTGGACACATTTTGTCAATGGACATTCCTGCTCCTTAGATGAATAACTTTTTGTACATATTCATAGAAGTGCAGTAGGCATTGATCTTAAGTTGCTGCATGAATACATTCTACATGGCAGAGATATAGGTTCAATCCAGGAACCCAATTTCCAAGAGTATTGCCAAATTGGAGCCTGATAAGGATGGACAGAGAATAAAAATCAGGCAACATGAGAAATCCTACTAAGACCTGGGATCCTTAGTCGGGACTCTCGCAGTTTTCTAGCATTCAAAGAGAGCAGTGAAGACCAAGGCTGGACTTCCTGCAACCTTTCTGTAGCACTGGCTGTTTCCCAGGCACTGTCTCAAGCCCTTCATAAAATTTAGCTTTCAATTTTTACAACAACCAGAGCAATAAGTACTATTACTATCCCCATTTGCCAGGTGAAAAAATGGAGATGCAGAGAGGGTACATCATTTGCCCGAGTTCCTACAGCTGGTGAGTGACAGAGCCAGGATTCAAACTTACTTCTGCTCCAGAGTTGATGGCCTCACCTCATTCCCTGTCATGTTCTAATTAGCGTGAGAAAGAACTTTATTTACAGTTGGAAAGGAGCATGGGCCACAGAAGCAGTGATTTCACTGAAAGTGGGTTAGGCAGGTGTCATGGTTGGTATTGACAGATTTGAGGTTCTGGTGGAGAGTCTGAGGTCTCTGATTCTGAACTTCTAGGAGGCCAATATTCCCCTGAGATTTCTTGCTGGTTAGTCAACATTTTTAAAAATTTGGTTTGAAATAAGCTTTTCCTCCCTCAAGTGGCATAGGAGACTTGCTTAACAAAAAGCAATAAAAATCTAGCTCAGGTGATGTCGTTCTCACTCTGTGTACATAATCACCGTTTGAAGTATCCTACTGAAAAACAGCAGGTCTTTTGGAAGTGAAAGTATTTTATTTATATAGCTACAGAGCTCATGGTGGATGACTTTATGAAATTATTTCCGGTTCTTCTATACTTAAAAAAATTTATTTTTTTGGTGAGGGGTGACTCTATCTCCTGATTGTTGATTCCAGTGGCTGAATTTCTTGGGGTTAGTTTCTCCTACATATTTTGGAATTTGGGCTTGAGAGCTCATTTTGGGGGGTCCTCCACCCACTCTCCCTTCTTCTATACACATTCACTTGCGTCTCACATACTTGAGATGATCACTGTCAATCTAGTATTCCATCTCATTATAATATTGGGAAGGTCACACTTGGTGATCCATGAAGATCTGTCCTGTAGGAATGTCAAGAGTTTATGGCACTTCTGGAATGCATTCAGAAAGTCCATGAGGATGATGACACGACTCCAGACTCCAACTTGCTTCGTGTATACACTGCCTGCTTCAAGTATGCAACTACCTAAAAATCAAGAAAAGGATTGCATTGTGTTTTATTATTTTTTTTAATTTTTTTTAACGTTTATTTATTTTTTGAGACAGAGAGAGAGGCAGAGCATGAACGGGGGAGGAGCAGAGAGAGAGGCAGACACAGAATCGGAAGCAGGCTCCAGGCTCTGAGCCATCAGCCCAGAGCCCCACGCGGGGCTCGAACTCACGGACCGCGAGATCACGAGATCGTGACCTGAGCTGAAGTCGGATGCCCAACCGACTGAGCCACCCAGGCGCCCCTGCATTGTGTTTTAGACTGAACGTTATCAACAGAGGTTTACCATTTTGGAAAATCAAATTACTGACGGTCTCTCCACTTAGGCTTTTGAGTTGTCAATATTGCGCACTTCATTCTGCTTTTGTAGCCGTCTTATTCACTGTGATTGCTACACGGAGTGTAAATATCTAACAACTTCCTTACACCTTTCGGTGTGACTGTGACCAAGCATTTACATATGGAAATGATACATTTCTTTCCTTCTATTTATCCTGTATATTAAAGTTAGACTTCTGTTGATTTTTAAAAATCCGGGTGTAGGTAGGTTAATTTATTACAAATTAAATTCCATTTGGGCCAGAACAGAGGGCATTACGATATATTTATTATAAAATGGAGGTTTGAGGATTTAAAGAGCTTTCATTTTGTTTTGAGTTTCTATCATCCCCCAAACCTCAAAATGAAACCAAGCCAAAACCTCTCAATTATAAAACCAGGGCTTCCTTGAATCTTGACTCAGATTTACTAAAAGAATATATGACACTTCGCGAAAGTTGGTGAGAGGTTAAGTTTTCCAGGGAGGGCAGCGTGAAGCCCATATCAGGTGTAGGAAAAACCATTATAAAATAAAATTTTACTCTCTCAGAATATTTTCAGAAACTTTCTATTTAGACACCATGTGCTGAAGAGCAAATTCAAGAAGCAAGTGCTGTGGTAAGCCTGCAGTATTCACACACATTGATATTAGAGTATTTATGTATTTTTTCCTTCTCCAATTCTCTTAAGTAGATGAGCTGATATCAGAGGATAAATTCTAGCTTCCAGATCGGTGAGATGAGACAGATGACCTTCCTTTGTCAAACTCAACATTACTTTCCATCTATTTACTGGAAGTTCTTTGTCTTTTGTCCTCCTTGAAATACCTTTTCTCTCTTTATCTCCATGCTTTCAAGTCCTATATTATACTTTGAAAGAATGAATCGGCAAAAATGTCTTATGAAAAAAGGGAAGCAACACTTAATGAGTGAAGATCCATCTCGCCAAATAATAAAATGCATTATAAAGCTATACTGAATAAAATAGCATGTTAAAGGTATGAGAATAGGTACAAATGAAAGAGATATTACAGAAGCAAACTCTATCAAAAATTGTTATGATAAAAATGACATTGGAAATGAGTAGAGAAAGATTATGAAATGAAGGGTGAGTATACAATAGATAAAATTTTGAGAGCAAATTAGATTCTCACTATATATCATGCATTAAAATAAACCTAACAGAATTAAAAGGTATTTTAATGTAAAAAAATAGCAGAAAAATATGGATGATCAGTGCGTGATCTCAGGGAAATAACTATAAGCCAAACCAGAGAGCAAACCAATGGAGGAAATCACAAAGGAATAGATGGATCAGATTAATGACTTTAAATTTTGTTTTTATTTGTAGAAAAGTAATGCCTGCTTGCTTAGTACTTACGCTATGCTGATGAAATGGTCTCCAGACCCTACGAACGTGTCTCCAACAGGAGCACATCTGCTGCCTACAGATGTCCAGGTTGTGTCCCATACAAGGAAATGGCAACTAAGACAGTGACATTCACATTGGAGACATATTTAGTATGTTTCTGTATTTTTATTATAACTTCCTTAGGTTTCAAAGAGAGGCTATTTGTGTATTTGTTATAACAGTTCCCTAACTAATCAAGTAAAATATCTTTTCATAATAGAGTACATACATACCGTTTTGCTTTGACTCACAAAGAAAGAACAAGTTTAACAAACAAAAGACTCTCTTGATGTAACAATTAACAAGGCTTCTACTACTGGAAGCTGCTTTTCACAAATTTCACGAGCTCATCAGAAAATATCTTAAAATGAAAAAAGGAAAATTTCCAATTGGTAAAATGTAGCTAAATTTCATGTTTCATTTTGTAGTTAACAGTATTGTCATTTGTTTATTTTACTAAAATGACATTGCAGAGTTTCCAATTTAAGCCTATACTTTCAGTGACTCACTATAGAATAAGTAATATTTATTTACCATTAGCACATAATGATCTAACTGTATCACAGTCATTATGCTGTGAAAATTTTATCATACAATTTTAATTGCTGTTAAATCTTAAGGGCTCACTACATAAATATAATTTTAAAATATTACACATTCTAAATGAAATGTATTAAATGATCACATTATCTCTGCCCAGATGCTCAAAACATAAGAAAATAGTTTATCATATCAGAAAAACAGAAAGTGAGAATCCACTCTACAATAAAATGAAAAAAAAAAAAAGTTTGGATCATTGAATGCCAGGGGGAAGAAAGAAAAGGAAATGATTAGCCTCAGAAGATTCTAGCACAGACTTCACAGGGAGGGCAAGAGGTGAATTTACCCTCTATTTCCATGTCAAAAGAATGGATGAATTCTTCTTAAAAAAGTGAGAGAAGAAAAAAAAACATGTAGAATCCATTAAATGAAATACACTCACAGTTAATCTAGTTAAAGTCCATGTATTTGAATATCGAAAGCAAAATCCTCCTGTTGAGCATCAAATAGGACGAATTTATCTCCCAGAAGAAAGCACATGTAGGAAGTCTTTGGAAACTTCGTACATAAGAATTCTGACAAATGTTGAAAATAAAAATCCTAACTCTTGTTACTTTTATTTTAAGCTGAAAGAATTCTTAAAAAAAAAAAAAAGTTATGTAAATCCCTTAAAGAAAAAAAAAAACAGCTGAATAAAGAGAATGGGGATATAGATTGACATTTTTGTCACTTAATTGTTGTAAAACAGGAATACAGTGAAATGCACCACAAACATTTTATTAAGCGTTCAAAATTAAAAACTGTTTTGAAAAAAGTAGATAATTATTGATGCTACAGGAAATAAACTATTTGAGGATGAAAAAAATATTAACAGGCTATTAGAAGAGGTATATTATAAATACTTATGTGTTTAGCAAAACAATTTGGCACTCAGAGAATAATCTATACAACTGAATGACAATAGGAATTTCCCCATTTGCTAGAAACGATAGTAAAAGTCAATAACGTTATGACTGACATGCATAATACGAATATCAACAACAAATAATAATATTGTACGCTATTTAGGGGCTGAAATACAAAACCAAAAATTAAGATTATAGCAGATGGAATGAATAAGATTATTTAATAAGGCGAGTAATGCTAATTATCATTCATTTTAGATACAAGTGGTGTGCTGATAAACTGACCCTTTTAAAAAAGAAAAAAGAAAAAAAAAAGCCCTGATCTGTGGCATTTGCCAATCACAATGGTGTAAACACTCCTAATAAGACTGATTTCAAATGTCCAATATTTTAACAATTGGCTTATAAAATTCCTGAATATTTAACGGTAGGCTTTCACCAGCCCGTGCAAGCCGGCTCCTACATTGCACATACACATGCAGTCAAAGCCACGCAGAACAGATGATAATTGTTAGATCTGAGAATTTAAAAATGCAAGTCTTGTTATTTCTACATGCAACTCTTTTGGGCAACTCTGCCCAGAAGGTGACATAAGTAAAGAAGGATTATACATGTATTTTTAGTAGACCACTTACAAGAGAAAATCTGGAAATCTAAGATTCAATAATAGAATAAATGGGCATGGAAAACATAACAAATTGCAACAGATGATATTCAAAAATGATAGACTATCCCATATTCTGCTTTCTGTGCATTTTTTAAACTGAGAGGAAATGAGACAGCAAAACTCTCTCTGACAACACTCTGAATAGCTTTTTATATTGCACAGACTATACAAGTACTTTTTAGCCTCAATGAAAATTAAGAGTATTGGATACATACTTACCAAGTATGAGTATTTAGCCATTGTTGAATTTGTGATAGGAAATGCAGTTGGTAACATTATGTTACTAGAAACACAAGTAGAAGGGAGATAGTGGGAGGGGGGTGACTGAAATAGGTGATGGGGATTTAGGGTGCACTTGTGATGAACACCAGGTAATGTATGGAAGTGTGCAATCACCATATTGTATACCTGAAACTTATACAACACTGTATGCTAACAGTACTGAAATTAAAATGAAAATTTAAAAATTTTCAAAATAAAAATAAATAAAATGAAATGAAATAAAATAAAATAAATAAAACTAAAAACACAAGTAGGGGCAGGTTAAAAACTCTTCTAGAATTTTTTGGTGGCATTAATAAAGATGAATAGCCTCGAAAAGAAGCCAAAGAATACATGAAAAAATATCAACATTTATACGTATTTGTTTAGCTCTAATTTATCATATCTTTAAAAGTACTAATACTGTGAGCAAAATGTTGCAGAAACTGAAAGTCACGACTTAATACCCTTGAAACATCGGAGATTAAGAAATCTCTTTAAAAAAGAAATTATGGTTATGATATCTATGAAAAATATATTATTGTTGCTGTAGAAATTGCAGTCACTGGACATAGATATGGAACTCAAAAAGTACAAGTGAGAAGACCAAGTTGGACCGCGAATCCTATGGTCACCCCGACTCTGTCCAAAACCCAAATTTCCAAGTGAGGAATTTTGTTTTCTGTGTCAGATACAATAATATTATCATTAAGGAAAATTTTACAATGCCAGGAGAATACTATGCCTGTTCTGGTGTTCTAGATTATACTATTTGATGAAATATGAAGGATATGAAATACTACAATTACACTGAAAGTTACAGTTGGTATCTATTGATGACTACAACAGCAAATGTGATATTTATGGGTCAGGAGTATTTTGAGAAACTAAAATCTTTAAGCTGTTTTCTAGAATCTACATAGATTTCCTCTGAAATATTGCAATTTCAATATTGAAATGCTTGCAGCAATAACTTACTGGATACATTTTCAAATATCCTGATAGCCTCAGAGCTAGTGGCAAATATAGTTTCCACTATATATTGATTTTCCACTATCAGTTGCCAGTGGCAAATATAGTTTCAAAATTAAAATGTACTTAAAACTACTTAAGGTCTGCAATATCTGAAGAAAACTAGCAAGTCAATTGGAGATGATTTCTCTGGAAAATGAGATACTGGGTCAAGTAAGCATTGAAATCATCATAAAGAATTTGTTTCCATAAAACAACCGTTAAAAATGCATGTTCTGGGGCGCCTGGGTGGCTCAGTCGGTTAGGCGTCCGACTTCGGCTCAGGTCATGATCTCACAGTTTGTGAGTTCGAGCCCCGTGTTGGCCTCTGTGCTGACAGCTCAGAACCTGGAGCCTGCTTCGGATTTTGTGTCTCCCTCTCTCTCTGCTCTTCCCCCACTCATGCTGTCTCTCTCTGTCTCTCAAAAATAAAACAAAACATTAAAATTTTTTAAAATAAAAAATGCATGTTCTGTGATTTATAACTATTTTGATTAAAGTTTTCATTTTCTATTATTTTATACTCAACAATCTTATTTTTATAATTTATACAGAATGTTTTTTATTTTGTAGAAATAAACAATAACTAATAAAAAAAAGTTTTACTTAAAGAAAGATCCCTATTTCTAATTTGCCCATTGTGTGAGCCAGCAGTATACCTGTATAAACATTTATTTATTTATACATAGTCCTATATGACTATATATAAAAATTAAACAAGTACACATTTTTAAATGCTGTGATAAAATGAAAATGGAAATTATTGTATTTGCTTTATTATGTTTATTTTTGTACTATTAGTACTAATGTATTTTACTTATACCCTTAAACGGTTATAAATAATATTTTCTTAATAGCACCATGATTAAATCTGCTTCACTAAAATATTCCTTTAACTATTTTTGAGAGAGTGTCCAAAGGACTGTTTCTTATCCTTTTTTTTTCCTTAAGATTTTATTTTTAAGTTATCTCGACAGCCAACATGGGACTCAAACTCACAACCCCAAGATCAAGAGTTGTACGCTCTTCTAACTGAGCTAGCCAAGTGCCCCCAAAGGACTGTTTCTTGAGTTTATTTCAATACCAATTTTTAATGGCCATCACAACTGAAAGTTTTCCCTCAGAAAGATGTTAAGTAAGAAACTTCAGTATAAACGTTTAAACTCAGTATATATCATTAAGCTTAGGGGAAAAGATTTAAATAGTGAATAAATGTCATGTGAATTTTGATATCTGAGAAAAATACAGATATTTGTCTTTACATATTAGATAGTCATGTAGACCATCTTGAGAATCATAGTGACTTCATGCTACCATTAGCTACCCAAATGCAATGTACACATGGGACATAAGTGTGTATCTGTATGTGAGACAGTCTTCTTACTCATTTTAACTGTTCTGGCCCATCTCTTGGCAAATTTGATGAGTTTTTAAGGTAACAAGAAGTAGAGTGTCAGCCTCACTATTTTCACATTGTTCCCTTATGTTTGCATTGATAAGAGTATATTCAATCCATATTTATTTGCAGGAAACTTTCTAGGCACTTGTCCATATTTGAAGGATAGTTTTTATTTTTAATTAAAAAAGTTTTTTTAAGTAATCTCTACACCCAACATGAGGCTTGAACTCATGACCTGAAGATCAAGAGTTGCCTGCTTTTCCAATTCATCCAGCCAGGTGCCCATAAAGGATAGTTTAAATAAAGCTGGGTACTATAACCTGTAGATCTTTTTAGTCATATGCAAACGGAAACACATGAAAATCTTCCCAAAAGGAATAAAGGGTAGGACCACCAACCTTCCATGTTTTTTTAGAGTGCCATGTTCTCTCGTTTATCCCCTATACCTGGTGTGTGATCCAAACAAAGGTCCCAGGATTTGTATCTATGTTAAGTATCGGTAAAGTTTAATTTCTATATTTTTTAAAGATAAAGTAAATAAAAAGAAATATCTCAGTATTTTCTCTCTGCTCCTAGTGAACCACATGTGTGTACCCCAGGGGTATGTGCCTTGTACAATACCAAACCCAGACCGTTGGAAATTCCCTCAAACTAGGAAAGGCATAAAGATGTTATACTGCCAACAAGATAATGAATAGTCACTATAATCATGTATTTTGTGTATTATCACTGAATATGTTATCAAGAAAACGAAACAGATTTTGTTACTTGAAAATAAAAATTTTAGAATGCATTTTGCGTTTAAAAACTTAATGCTATATGACAGAGTTTTACAATAAATTTGACAGGAAATTGATTAACATCCTATTTTCTCATAAGCAACAAACATACAAAGACTTAAAAAAAATTTTTTAGCGTTTATTTATGTTTGAGAGAGCAAGAGATACAGAATGCAAACAGGGGAGGGGCAGAGAGAGAGGGGGACAGAATCTGAAGCAGGCTCCAGGCTCCAAGCTGTCAGTGAAGAGTCCGAATCAGGGTTTGAACCCACCAATCTCAAGATCCTGACCTGAGCCTGACCTGAGCCGAAGTCAGACGCTTAACCCACTGAGCTACCCAGGCACCCCTACATACAAAAACATTTATAGAAAATTTAAAAAAACTGCTGGAGAAAGTTTTTACAAGTCACAAGGCATAAACATGATTCACAGAACTACAAACGACTGGGAAACATGAAAAAAAAAACTCATAAGTAATCAAAGAAATGTAAAATAAAACATAAGACTATCATTATCCCTATATCAAATTATCTATGTAAATGGTCTCTAAAGATAGCCTTCTATAATTCCTCCATCACTGTACAAACATGTTACACCTCTCATCAAGAGGTGGCATTATTTCTTTTTCGTTATAGCCTGGGCTGGTCTTGTGACATGCCTTGAACAATAGAATGGGGTAGAAGTAATGCTGTGCTTCTAATGTATAAAGATGTACAACTGCCTGATCATATGGTGGCTCCATGTTTAATTTTTTGAGGAAATTCCATACCAGTTTCCATAGTGGCTTCACCATTTTACAATCGCATAAGTAGTATGCCAGAGTTCTGATTTCCTTGCACCTTTTTGTTTAAGTTTATTTATTTTGAGAGAGAGAGAGAGAGAGAGACAGAGACAGAGAGAATGAATGGGGGAGGGGCAGAGAGAGAGAGAGAGAGAGAGAGAATCCCAAGCAGGTTCTGTAGGCAGACATCAAGAGGGGCTCGATTGCACAAACCATGAGATCTTGACCTGAGCCGAAATCAAGAGTCAGACATTTAACCCCCTGAGCCACCCAGGTGCCCCTGATTTCCCTACATCCTTGCCAATACTTATTTTCTATTTTGTTTTGTTTTTGTAACAGTCAGGTTAATGGGTAAGAGGTGGAATCTCGTTGTTTTGATTTTCATTTATCTTATGATTAGTGATGTTGAGTATTTTTTCATAGGCTTGTGGGCCATTTTTATATCATCATTGGAGAAATTTCTATTCAAGTCCTTTATTCCAAAGACTTGAAAGCAGAGTCTTCAAGAGATATTTGTATGCTCATATTCGTAGTAGTTTTACTCACAATAGCTAACAAATGTAAGCAACCTAAATGTTCATCAATGGATGAGTGGATTAACAAAATTTAGTGTATATATATATATATATATATATATATACATATATATATATATATACACACACACATATATATGATATTAATCAGCCTTAAAAAAGAAGGAAATCCTATCACATGCTACAACATAGATGAATCTTGAGGACATTCTGCTAAGTAAAATAAGCCAATCATGAAAAGACGAATACTGCCTGAATCACTTGTATGAGTTATCTAAAATGGTTAAATTGATAGAAACAGAAAGTAGAATGGTGGTTACCAGGGGGTAGGGGGAGAAGGAAATGAGGAGTTGTTTAATGGGTATAAGAGTTTCGGTTTTACAAAATGAAAAAGTTCTGGAAATTTGTTGCACAGCAATGTGAATATATTTAATGCCACTGAACTGTTCACTCAAAAAACTAAAATGGTTAAGACGGTAAGCTTTATGCCATATGACTTTTGCTGCAATTAAAAATTTTAAAATTTGATAAAGATTTCTCAAACAGTTGGATAATAATATCAATAGTGTTAAAATAAAATTCATAATCTTACTCCAGGAAGTAATAATATAGGTGGAGAGTCATAAAGATGTTCATTGGAGTGCTCTTTCTGGTAGTAAATTAGTGATTTATTATTGAAATATCCAACAACAGAATTAGGGTTGTTCACATGAATTGTGGTATATCTATCTATATGACGGCTTATTTCAATGCATAAAAAAATTTTATAGTAAAGTGATGAGTGAATAAGGCATAACAGAAAACTTTATATAGAGAGTGTAATCCAAATATATGAAAACATACATCCACAAACATATGTATAGCTGTTTGTCATATATGGGATATAATGATACACAGATATATTCTCTGCAGGTGTGTGTACATATATGTTTATATATCATGTCTATTATATACATGCATGTAACCAGCTTATTGAAAGACCCAGTCTTGGCAGGTTCCAAATATAATGTAACTTTATTCTTCCACATACTACCTTTTTCAAAGAAACTCTAGAGACTCATCCTTCCAGTATTCAAGATGACCTTGTGAGGAGGCCTTTTAGCTTGTATAGTCATCTGCAGATATTAAAAAGTCTTGCCTAGGCTAGCATCACATCTTCAGTCTCTTGTTGTTGTTTTGAATGTTTATTTATTTTGGAGAGAAAGAGAGTGAGCGCGGAGGGGCAGAGAGAGAGGGCAACAAGAGGATCCGAAGAGCGGCTCTGCACTGACACTGTGAACTGAGATCATGACCTGAGCTGAAGTCGGATGCTTAACCAACGAAGCCACCCAGGTGCCCCTTCAGGCTCTTGTTTTATGTAAGCTTCTCTCCTGGCCCAGCTTAGGAAACCTGCAGTAGGTAAAGGGGATTGGTTGGTTGCTTCACAATTACCCACTTGGTCCCTTCATCCTCCTTTCTACTCGCTGGCTTCCTCTCTATCCTGCTGGGTTGAAGGAAGGCAGGGAGGAAAGGGAAGATGGGAAGATCATCCCCTTGGGTGTGACAACGGTTTAAATGCTCGTTTTCAGAGGCTGTCTTGATGTTCTCTAAAGACTGTCCCTGGCCCGACAGGATCCTCCTGCCCTTTCGCTCTTTGCAGACCTCCCTCCTACTTTTTCCACTCAGGAAGATGTATGCTGCCCTTGCCTGGTTTTGTGCTGCTGTCTTCTCAGCCTTCACTCCGTTTCCGGTCTCTTCTTAGAGGTGACCTCTTGCAGCCATAGTCCTTGAGGCCCAGGAAAACAGGGATCTTTGTTTCACTGAAATTTCCCTCAGCCTGTCCTCTTCAGGGTTTTTCCAGAAGGGAATGAAATACAGATATTCGTGTCTACCAAACTCCAAAGAACCCCGGCCAAATGATCCAAAGAGTTTTCTTGAATCCTCGTACTTGGATCGGGGTGAGAGAGAAGCACAACTCCCGCAGATGTGGGCAGGAGCAGCGCACCTGTTCGAGGACAACCCTCTCTCTGAGGCGGCGTTTCTCAGCGATAGCACCCTTGGCGTTTGGGGCCAGATGAGTATTTGTTGCCGGAAGCCGTCCTGTGCATTGAGGGATGTTAAGCAGCCTCTCTGGCTTTTACTCACTAGATGCTAGCGGCACCCCCCACCCCCCCAGTTGTGACAACCAAAAATATCTCCAGACATTGCCAAATGTCCCTTGGGGGTACAAAACTGCCTCCAGTTGAGAGGCACTGACCTAAAGACATTCTAAAGTACAAAACTTTCTACTTCCCACTGACTTCTTCACCTTAATTTTTTTTTTTTTTAAGGATGAAGTGTGGGTGGTGGGCAAATGCTGGCAAAAGACCACCCAAAATGCAAATTCTTCATAGATGGTGTGGGACTTTGCTTTAGAATGTGGGGACACTAGGCATGCTGAAACCCCACAATAAGAATAATTCTATTCTGTTCTATAATTCTATTTAACACCTTGTTGTTCAACATAAAATGAATGAAAATGGTGAAATCACGGTAACTTTTAAAAATTATCACTTCAATATTTTACACGAAGAATTTATAGTTAATGTACAAACCTTTTTTCTTAATTAAAAAAATGTTCATTTATTTATTTTGAGAGAGAGAGAGAGCATGAGCAGAGAAGGGGCAGAGAGAGAGGGAGAGAGAGAGAATCCACGCTAGCAGCATAGAGGCCTATGAGGAACTCGATCCCATAACCTGATCATGACCTGAGTTGAAATCAATAGTTGGCACTTAACCCGATGAGCCGCCGGCGTCCCCCCCCCCTTTATTTTTAAAAGAACCAAACAAATATTACCAGTTTTAAAGACCTAACTCAAATGCTATCTTCTTCATGGTGCCTTTTCAGATGAGCAGCCTAGAGACCCTTTTTTTTCTTGAAACAATAATAGCAGTAAGTCTTCTGCTGAGCACCACTCCCTGTACATGCATTCAATCTTCACAGTCACCCCCTTAACTAGGGGTTTTGTTATTCTTGTTTTGTAGATGAGGAAACTAACCCTAGAGAAATAAATAAGTTGCCTAAATGGCCTAATGTCGGAAATTGTCACTCAAACCTGACTATCTCTTCAGTCCATTTTCTGTCCCCCACTGTACTGGTCACTGGGCACCTAGAACTTAGTGGTGTTTTAAGCAAATGTGGACATTCCTAGGACATTTTTTTCTTTGTCTGCATAGTACTCTCCAGTGAAATTATAAACAGCTTCTTTTAGAGAATAGGCTATTGAGCATTTATTAAATATCTTCATGGAGGGCCACAGGGTAGGTAGGTTACTGAAATAGTGCTTAGCTAGAACAAAATGATGGACCCTTATAAGTTATATGTAAACATGAGACTAACCCATAGTTTCTACCATAACTACTCAACATTGCTTTGTAATGGCAATATCATAAACCACGAACATGATATGAAGATTTACAATTAGGCAGATGATCTGCTGCCTAAATATTAGTGTCATTTATGCTCATGGAAAAGGAGAAACAATATATACTATGATAAAAGACATTGTTAGTCATACTACACAGGTTTTAGGACAAGATTGTTATGTAAATTCAACACATCGATTTTACCAAACTATTTGAAATGCAAACTCAATGTAATAATAATTGCAGAGCCTATGATAATTAAAAAGAGAGGTTACAACCGAGGAGACATGTGGCCCAGGGACACCCATAGGGACGTGGCCTAGGGAGATCTCTAGGTTTGGAGAAACAGGAGCCAGCTGATCTCCACTGGATGGAGGAGATGAGACACCCCAGATAGAACAAGCATTGGTCCTAGCGGCTCAACAACTGGCAGAGTGAGAGTGAATGGGTTGCAAGTTTTCAATCCTCTGCCTGTGTGGGGCTGGTAGAAACAGAAACTGATATGCGTGCCATGGGAAAGGCCTTCATTTCTATCACTGCGGCCAAAATAGGTACAACTAGTCTTCTCTTGGAAAACTAACGAAACAGTAAGGTTAACGGTAAAACTGAAGGACTCAGACTTTGTACCATGGGTACTCAAAAATGTGGTTTATGGACCAACTTCAGCATTATTTCGGGTGTGCAAATGCTTGGTCCCTACACCAGAACCAATTAATCAGAATCTTTGGAGTTAGGACTCAGGAATTTGCATTTTAACCTGTTCTCCAGGTGATTCTCATGGATGCTAAAGTTTAAGAGGCACTGGTCAATACCGCCCCTACCACAGCCACCACCCTCCCAATAAAAGGAAACTCCTAAGAATCCATTTAAAATGGAAGTGTCTGGGGTGCCTGGGTGGTTCAGTCGGTTAAACATCTGACTTCTGCTCAGGTCATGATCTCACGGCTTGTGAGTTGGAGCCCCAAGTCGGGCTCTGTGCTGCCAGCTCGGAGCCTGGAGCCTGCTTCGGATTCTGTGTCTCCCTCTCTCTCTGCCCCTCCCCTGCTTGCACTCTCTGTCTCTCTCTGTCTCTCTCTCTCAAAAATAAATAAACATAAAAAAAAAAACTTAAAATGGAAGCTTCTAACTGTGCTATCCAAGGCAGTAGACATTAGCTACATGTGGCTACTGAGCACTTGAAATGTGGCTGGTCCAAAGAACCGTGAGATCATGACCTGAGCTGGAGTCGGACGCTTAACCGACTGAGCCACCCAGGCGCCCCTCTTCTGTGGGTTTGAAAGCCAATTGGACCCTGTCCACCAATGGTGTCATCAAGGAGATATATAAGTGAACAACAGAATTCCATCAACTGGAACTTCTAGGAGACATCTGTTGTCCTCACAACGTTTATTCCCAGCACTACAACTGCAGACTTTTCAGGTTCTGAGTTAATAGAGAAGACATTAAAAACAAAACAAAACAAAAGTCCACTGCTTTGCTTTGGAGTCCTCAATCCATATAGACTGGTAATACCATCAGTAAAACAGGCCTAATCTCTCCTAGATCAACAGAGGTCAACTCCAAGAATATAATCTTCAAAATTGAGTCATGAATATTTCTTGTTGCAGTAAAGGCTGACAGTCAAGTCTTTTTTTTTTTTGGAAACTAGTGGTTGGGGCCAGGGTGGGAAATGACAGTAGTTATATGCACATAAAGCATTTTTGCAGCTTATCCTCAGGTGACTTCTTGGAAGCTGATGCCTGTGGACTTTTATAAGCTCTGTTTTTTCATCAAGTCCTTAGGAAAGCCAAATTTCAATTGCCACTTAGAGTTCCCAGAGCTTGAAAGTGCCAGCCCCTATATTTCCATAACTCACTCAGACTCTCATCCAATATGAAATGCAGGGGACTAATGTCTAATGACAGTTTTTTCCACCTGGGAAATACTAGCTTTCACTTGCATGAGAAGTTCAAGATGAAGGGGAAACAAAGCCTTCCTCCTGATAGCAGAAACTCATGGAAATGTGAGTCCCCCAGTCTAGCCAGCGGTGAAAAGCATCAGCATAACTGTAGCCTTAGACCCAAATTAAAACCATCAGCTCAGCCTGACTGTGATGTGGCCATAACATTTCACCACATTAAATGTGTGATAACTGTGCATGAACAGGTAATGTGATCTGACAGTGTTTGTTGTCACCACGGAGCTGTCGTGTCTGAATTGTTTTCTCAATCCCAGAGACTCAGTGTCCATCATGAGTCTTTATTCTAGCCTAAATTTACTGTGACAGTAATAATATATGCAGTGATGGGAGAAGAATCCAAAGCAGAGGAAGCAAATTAATATGTATCGGGTGTGCACTATGTATCTGTGGCAGACAGATCCTACCATGACCCCCACGGATTTCCCACTTGCCAAGTCCACGCCTTCGTGTAATCTCCTTCCCCTGAGTGTGTGCAGGACCTGGGACTTGCTTCTAACTAACAGCATATGTCAAAAGTGATGACATGTCATGCCCTTGATTAGGTTACATTATATGGCAAAGGTGATAGGCAGTCATTCCTGTGATTATATTATGTTACATGAGATTCCCTCTTAGCAGTGATTCTCCTTGCTGGCTTGATGAAGTAAACAGTCATCCAGAGGAAGCCAATATGGCAAAAGCTTGTGGATGGCTTCTAGGACCTGAGTACAGTCTCCAGCTGACAGCCTGCAAAAAGCCAGAGCCCTGCGTCACAGAGCTGCAAGGAGATGAATTCTGCCAAGAGCCTGAATAAGCTTGGAGGTAGGTTGTTTCCACAGGTGAAAATGGAGCCCAGCTGACACCTTGCTCACAGTCCTGTGAGATCCTGAGCAAGGGACCATGCTCAGCTGGGCCTGGACTTCTGACCCAGGGAAACCGTGAGATAGCATGCAGGCCTGTATCGTTTCCAGCTGCTATATTTGTGCCAATCTGTTACAGCAGCAGTGGAACACTCATTCACTGCCATGAACTGTGTTTCTGTTCTGCATCCTCTGCCTTGTTTCATCACCTTGCTAACCTTAGGAACTCTGATAATGAAGCAGGGCATAAGGTGGAAAAGTTCTTGCCATCAATCTTAAGGAAATGGTCTCACAAGTTTTCAGAATTTTGCCTATGAGTGGAGGGAAATCTACCTTGATATCTTGAGTCTAAGATGTCACTAGTCATATATGAATTATGACAGCAACCCTGTTTGAAGTAGGTTGATACAAATTCTGCCCAGTAGGATATTAGCAGAGGCCATCAACGGCCGGCACAAATCCCTCCCCACTCTTGATGCCTATTCACCCCAGGACTTCCTGCTGCCAGCCTCTGTGACCCAAGTAGCTAATGCTCTGTTGTATGCTCAGCTCATGGGTGGGGCAGGTCAAATCCTTCTAGGGAATTAACACCTCTGGGAATGTCCCTTAGGCAATGGTCGATGGAATGGGAAGATAAGGGACCCAGGTTCTTCTGTCCTCAAGTGCAGCCATTCTAGGGAGTGTTTTGTATCACTTCCCACAAATGTCCAGTGGGACGGAGACCCCCGTGCCCCAAATGATAGCCTACACCTTAACACACTCTGTAATTGTTCCTTCTCTTCCTGTCTCACTTCCCAGCTCTTACCGGTGGTTTCTGCAATCTCCTCCTGAAATAAATGGTTTGAAATAATTCCTTTTCTCAGGGTCTGCTTCTGGGTGAACTCAACCAAAGAGGTGCAAGCATTTTGTGTGAGATGGACATTTGGTAGAAACCAATTAAGGACAAAAATAAGCACAGAGTTTGTCTTGAAGAGTGCCCTGCAAATGTTCTAGGAAAAGTGTGTGTAAAAGGAGACATAAGCTTACCAGAAACGTTACTGATTCTGTTTATTAAACTCAGTATTTACTAGCCAAACTTTGATGAATAATTTGACCCCCGAATACAAATACTAGAAAGGTAGTGTGTTGGATGACAGACATTGATGTTCTCCGCTGGACAGTTATCTCCCCTGTTGTGAAGTCATATGCTAGCATTCTGATTTATACATCAGTCTCTTAAGTTTGGTTATTGTGAGTCAGTTTCAAAAGTACTGTTAATTTGGGCAGCAATCACTGTTACTGAACTCATCGTAGTGATCATTTCACAGAATACACGAATATTGAATCATTACGTTATATACTTGAAACTAATAAAACGTCTTATGTCAATTATACCTCAATAAAAAAAAAAAGGATCAGACTCTAGAACTGCCACCCCAAAAGTCTCTCTCTGGGCAGGCAAGCAGATTCCTATTATATATTTACCACTTGCTCCAACCACCCTCATTATGCAATCAAAACCCTATGCAAATCCCAGATAGTTGTATCTTGAGAAATAGAGCATTTTTATTTCTTTTCACCATGAAAGAATACCAGAAGGGGCATCGCTAAAAAAATAAAGGATATTCCAACATGAGCCAATAAAAATGAGAAAATGCCTGTTTTCACGTCCGCTTTCTGCATGTACAACTTCGTAAAGACAGATCCTTACGCACTGTGGCTTTGGGTCCTCACCAACTTCAACACCCAGTCCCACTTTTTTAAACTTTCAAAATAATGCCCCTAACCACACGGACACAACAACTAGAACACCACTGACCAAAAAACCTCAAAAAAACAACAAAAAACCCATTTGCTAGTTCTTCAGGAAACATAAGCGTTTACTGGCATTAAATTCTAAAAGAAATTAGTGGTCTGTTCGTAAGTGGCACTAGAAAACATAATTGTCAATCTTCAGTCTGAGGGTGACATCTTCAACAATAGCAGAGTGAAAGTGTTTCTAGTGAGGCAAAGCTAAGGAGGTCATGGAAGCTTGACGTTCTTAAACTAGGAGCAGGGATTCTCAGCCAGGGTCCAAAGCCCCCATGGGCAACACATCAGCTCTCGTGAGAGTTTCTTCACATGCACTGCCTACAGACTGAATACATACATCTCACACTTATCTGCATACCTGGTTTTTTATAGGTATAAATGTTTTCAATGATAGTACTTTTGAATTCATGAGGGTGGTTAGTATTTTTGATGATCACTGTGTATTTTTTCAATCAGTGGTCACTAAATAAAACTGTTGTCACATAGAAAGGCCTTGATAAAATGTTTTGGTTAGCAAGGAATCCTCACACACTAAAAGATTAAGAGCCATGATTTAGACAGTCAAATAGATAGCATGGACCTTTGAATATCCTCCTTAAGAATCCATTTTCTTTTTTTTTTTTTAACTAATTAATTTTTTTTAAGTAACTCTCCCCCCAACATGGGGCTCAAACTCATGACCCTGAGATCAAGAGTTGCATACTCTACTGACTGAGCCAGTCAGGCACCCCAAGAATGCATTTTCTCAACTGATTTTTGAAAGGTGAGAGAGAGGGAGTAGTGGGTTCAATGGTATCTTCTCTGGTGACCCTGGAATTTAGAGGTTCTGAACTTTTGCCCAAAGGGGATCCCTATGTTATGGGGTAAGGACGACATTGTGTTATGCAAATTCCCAAGTCTAACTGCAGTTCTTCTCTGGGTGGGGTTATATTATGACCTGTGGTGGTAGTGTTAGGATGCAGGGAAGGAGGAACAATGTCTCCACTTGAGGCTCAGTCCAACATACTGACCAAGACAGAGTAATTCCCCCATAAAATATGGAAGAAGAAAGCTCAACTCTAAACAGCAGCCTTGGTTCCACCCTGGCATCTCCAGGAGCTCTTTCTGGGGTTCTAGAGCTTGTGTATTCAATGAAAACCTTGATCCCTAAGCCCACAGGTGTAAACATATGGCAGGTGTTCACCATACTCTTCAGAATAATGATCTTTCTCATTACTAGAGTGCTTCACCCCTTTGTATGTATCTTCTCTTGATCCTTTCTGCATCCTGGTGAGGTGGGAAGGGGAGAATTATCCCATTTTATAGATAGGATAAACACTCAGTCTCACCTGGGTTGCCTTTCTTTTTTTTTTTTTTAAATAATTTTTTTTTATATTTATTTATTTTTGAGAGACAGAGTGAGACAAAGTGAGGGGGGGGAGGGGCAGAGAGAGAGGGAGACACAGGATTGGAAGCAGGCTCCAGGCTCTGAGCTGTCAGCACAGAGCCTGACGCGGGGCTCGAACCCACAGACTGTGAGATCATGACCTGAGCCGAAGTCGGACGCTCAACTGACTGAGCCACCCAGGCGCCCCATGGGTTGCCTTTCTAAGGGCCACATCACTATCACATGACAGAAGACCTGAACCCTTCTGAAACTAGCCCAGAACACAATTCTAAGTCAAACATTAAATAAAGTAGTTGCCTTTTAAGAATCACAAAAATCTCCCTATAATCTTTCTCTAAATCAGAATTTATACTCATATTGTATTCTTATACACCTTTAAAACAGCACGCATGCCACACAAAATGTGATATTTAACAAAATATATTTGGGAATCCGGAGTTCAAAATGGAAAAAGAATGTTTAGAACAAATAACATGTAATATTTAAATCTCACTACTTTGAATATGTTTTTATGCACATTATATTTTGTGTAGATTATTCCATTTCATCATCACCACTGTCCTCTAAGGCCTGTCACCTCATTTTTAAGAATGGAAAACTGGCCCAGAGAGTTTAAGTGACTTGTCCACAGTCACACAGCTCAACACTGGCAAGAAGGGAATTTGAAAATTGCCTGGCTGCTATTGTCTCTTATTCCTCACTTCCTCCCTGATGCTTAAATATTTCCCTCAAGAGAACCTACACTTTTCTTAGATCAATATTATCTTTTGCCCCTATCACCTAGAACATAAATACTTAAGGGTGGTAGACTCTTCGCTTTTAGTTCATTTCCCCACGCACTCCTCGAAACATTGTGCGAATTACCCCAACAGATCGCAGACAAAGGGAATTGGACTTGCTTATCAGGCCCTTCTCTCTCACCCACTAAATATCTCATTACCATTGACCAGCTGGATGTCAGCGTGTCACGCATTATTCTGAGAGCAGAGCAAGAGCCCCTCAGGTCGGCAGATAATCAAGAAACAATGTTATGAGAGTTGACATCTTATGAATAATTATTTTAAAAATCTGTTCATTTCTCTTCCTTCAACTCCAGATAGGCAAGCTGGTCCTACCAAGTTGCTCAGTCTGACTGTGATGAGAACATCACTTAAACAGGTGGCCCGTTACCCTTATTCATTTATTTTTTAAAGTAAGTTTATTCAAAGGTTACATTGTGAGAGTGGACGGTCAAAAGAGTAGGAGGCAAACAGCTCTGAATGTAAAATAGGCAACTGCTGGACTCCTCTCAGAATGCCTCTTAGACCTCTCGGGCCCCAGTTCTCCTGATTCACATAACTGTTGGTATCAAGTTTTCGTCGCTGGGATGGCAAAGGGCAGAAAGTTGATAATTACGACAGATGTGAACACAATACGTTTTAAGCTCATTATGACTTTGAGGGGCACCTGGCTACATTTTGAGATGGACAAGCTTGACAGTTGAGCTAACTAATGACTTCCAAAAATACTGTTTGAGCTGCAGTCTCACGTTCTCCAAGAATGTGGGATCCATGCGTGTTAAGTTGCCAAACTGAAGAAGGGCTGTGTGAGCGCTCTGTTGCCTTTAGGAAGCTGACATGGGCTCCAGCCCAGGGTGGGGGATGGGGAGGGGGGTTGCACGATGGCTTTAAGGCAACTCTACGTTCTCCAAAAGCTACCTCCAGGGCTGCTGGTTGAATTAAAAGACAGTTTTGTTTTCTGCATCTAATAACTCCATTAAGTGTATTGATATACCATTAATTCAGGGGCAGTTTGGGGAGGAAAGGAAAATAGCATCACGTATGATGCACCCATTGATCATAATACCCATCTTTGTTTCAGAAACATAAAACATGAAAAATGTCAACAATAAAGCTCTAATACAGCATTTTTCAATGGGTGGCCTGAAAGGAGTGGGGAGGGAACTGGAACCTTCCCTTCAAGAGGCTACTCAGGCATAATCTAAACCCACCTCCAGGAGCTAGAACTTGGGACAAATTAAGCTATCTCCACCAAACACATTTTACAAAGATTAGTTCCAAATAAGCATAAAAGAGAAATATCCGTACAAGCCATATACTGGAGGGAGTGTGTGGAAGGTGGGTGGCTCACTGCTTTGCTCTTAGCCTGAGGTGGTGATTCATTCCCAGCTGGAGAATACCTCCTGAAGGCCCTCCAGGACAGCGGCAGTGGAAGACCTTTAGGCCTGAGAGGCAAGGCACACTTCAGTTCAATGACTAAAGCGCTGTCATTTAGCCTCCTTGAGCCTCAGTTTCCTCTTCTGTCACATGCACTGTTGTTTGATGCCCGCAACATGGCAGCGAGGAGGAAACTCATATTGTTAAAGAGTTCAGTGACTCCCCCCAGGGTCACAGCTAGGGAATGGCAGAAGAAGGGCTGTATCCAACCTGGGCTTTGGGTGTGTAAACCCAGTGTTGTGTCCAATGCGTAATTACAGAGGGTGCATATGTGACTCAGGCTTTCTTGGGAGGTTGAGAGGAAAGACTTATAGGTCTAAAGTGATCGACTGTCCTGGTTTACCTGGGACTGAGGGCTTCTTGGGACATGAGACTCACAGTATTAAAACCAGGAAAGTCTCAGGCAAATGAACACAAATTGCTCACTGGAGCTGGCCCATCATTTTTTTTTGCAGTGGTTCTCAACCCTGGCTGCAGCACAGAATCACCTGGAGAGCTTAAAAATGCTGATGCCTAGGCACCATGCCAGACCATTGAATATGAATCTCTGGGTATACCTATATTATTTTTTGAAATAAGTCTCTGAAGTCTACTTTGATGTATAGTGAGGATTGGGAAACGCTGATTTAGAATATATTATCAATGACTTTCAGCTGACCACACAAAAGGGTTAAGTTTACATAATTGTCCACAATAAAAGTGGAGACAGTGGCTCAACAAAGTCTTACTAAAAGGCATCTCAGAGAAGTGTTTCCTCAAGGATGTAACAGCTGGGGAGAGCCCTGGTTTGACTAAACCATCCAATTGTAGGGCAAGGGGACTCCAAGGACCACAGCGCCAGCTACAGCCCCAGGACTTGTGTGGAGAGACAGATGCTGCTCTGGAAAACCATTTTCCATAGGTTGACATCCAGTCGCCCTGGCTCACCTCAAGGAGGAGGCAGCACATGGCCAATTAGGTGTGATGAAAACAAATTTCTGCAGAGTGTTCTTCTAACTACCAAACAAGATAAGCATTTTTTGAGAGGTTTATGGAGGCTTTTGTTTAAAAAGAATGAAAGATTTTGGAAAACCTCAAGACAAAATCTTATGAGAAAAGAAGAATCATTTCTGAACCAAGCTTCAAACGAAACAAAGATCACTTAATGATTCGGGTACCCGACATGCCTTGTTTTTCCTGATCATGTGGCATTCTGCATCATTCACTGTCTTTTGAGAACAGACCGAAGCTGTACTTGTGTGAACAGCACAAAGTTGAGAATAACTTCTCACCTATGTATATAAAAATTACACATCAGAGTTAACTGATGCCCATGCTATGACATGATTTGCCCATAGCCTGTCGCAAAGGCCCAAAGTGCCACTTGAAGTAAAATTTCAACCAGGCTGTATATTGTTACTTTCTGATCACTGTTTTTTTTCTTTTAACTTTATTTATTTTGACAGAGAGAGAGAGAGAGAGAGAGAGCGAGCAAGCCAGGGAGAGGCAGAGGGAGAGGGATTCCCAAACAGGCTTAGCGCTGCCAGCACAGAGCCCGACGTGGGGCTCAATCCCACAAACCATGAGATCGTGACCTGAGCCAAAATCAAGAGTCAGATGCTTAACTGACTGAGTGACCCAGGCACCCTTCTAATCACTGTCTTTTTTTTTTTGTGGTAAAAACAATGGAGTTGAATACAGTTTTGAGCAAATTTTTTACTCGTCCCCAGCAATTATTTTCATTTGGGTGCTTCCACATTCATCTTCTTTTCCAACAACAGTATCAATAAGAAGACAAGAAGCAACCAGAATTTAATAGTTACTAAATGTCTCTGGAATGGGATGATTTTATAAGTTTGGAAGCAATAGAATACATTACAAAGATAAAGACTGACCGATTTAATTATATAAAATTTAAATCTCTCAGAAAGTACTGTGTGTTTATATGTCTGCAGTAGACAAAGTCAAGTGGCATTTAGGATCTTGTCCGCCCTTTTTTCATGCCTTCCTGTACTTCAGAGGTTGGAAGGTAAAAATGACATTTCCCAGGCTCCTTTGCACCTGGGATGGCAAATTCAAATTAGATTTACTCATTAATATATTCCTGCGATAATTTGGAGGCAGAAGTGAGTCAGAGCCTGCATTTGGCTATTTGTTTTTGTTTTTAGGTCTGGCTGTGGAGGTGTGAGGCCTTCTGGAACAGCATTCCAGTGTCTAATCCTTACCTTTGTGGTTGTCCGGAGACATTTGCGTTGCAATGGTGGTGGCTCCCTGACCCTCGCACCCCAGCTGCAGTGGAGTGTTCTTCCTGATGGTGGCAGATGCGGCCAAAACCTTTAAGGACCAGTTCTGTGACGTTGCAAGAGTCATTCACAGAAGCCTGGCCTAGAGGCTGTCCCTACAGAACTTCCAGGGATTTTACAAGCATCTAATTTTCTGTGTTCGATCCCATTCTGTTTACAATATCTAGAATGATTTCTGTTTTCTGCATTGAATTGTGACTGATATAAACTGGAAAAATGTTTTCAGAAAGCTAAACAGAAAGGTCAATATTTTTATCGACCTGGTAGGAAAAAGAAAAGATGCCAAAATGGAAAAATGGAAAAAATTAAGAAGATGAACCAGTTCACACAAGAGGAAATGCAAATCAGCAGAAAGCGTGTGAAGTGGATCTCTTTTCAGGAACTGCCTTGTGGCAGACTCACCCTAACGACGGTAGCAAAGCAGCCATGCCCAAAATGGATCCCACTGTCTTACCACAAGTGGTTGCTTGCCCTATAAATCCCTTGTTAATAAACTTGACTTTGGAAATGGAGTCTCTGTGTTTTCCTGGAGGGTGGAGTGAAGACATGTATAGCTTGTCTGTAGACTCAGACACAGAAAGTTGCTTTGTAGTGGGAAAGAAAAATAAGCAAGGAACAAGAAGGATCTGAAGGAAACTGAGGTAAGAAGGAGGTGGAGAGAGAAAGGTCCTCTGGTTTTAGTTTTGTTCCCGAGGCCTAGGAAGAAATATCTGGTTTTGTTTAAGCTAATGTGTGTTGGCTACTTGCAAATAACAATAACAATAATTCTAATAAATATGGTCACACTATTAGAAAATACATGAAAGATCATTCATTCAACTAGTAAGTATTGGGTGTCTTGCGCACAGGAATTGAGGAATAGGGCTTTGGACAAGACTAAGCCTTTGTCTTCATATAGCACATAGTAGAGTAAGGAGAGAGATACTGATCAAATAATTATGAGATACAGCAGATTTCCCAAAGAGTGTACACCAGGATTGATGTATCCTTCGTTAGGTCATTTAGAATAGAAGATTAGCCCAAGATAATCACTTATTCGTTTGTGGTTGAAGAAGTGTCTTCCAAGTGTTTGTGATGCTTTTATCCTCTCTTCAGGCAGAGCACCCTTTTATTACTATCATCACACATCCAAAGTCAAAACCTTGCATGATGGAAGGGTAGAAAATCTAACTGTAGAATCTGAGACTTAAAGCATGACTGGCCAACTCACAGATTTCCTACTTACTCCATCAAAAGTTGCATTTTGTCCCTGGTCCTAGATAAGTGTCTTTCCTCCCAATGACAAACACTGAGTGATTCAAAAGGCTGAACCCAGAAATATGTGGACACTGAAGAAATTACAGTTCTTATGCAGACACCCATGATTTCTCCTGAATGGTCTTGCTTTGATTCCAAAATCTGCATGTGAAGATATTTATCATCATTTTCTTCCATGATATCTCACACCAAAGAGGTTTTGGAAAGGGTTAAAAACATCTTTTGGGGTATTTTTTAAAGTCCATGTTTTTTTTTAAAGATGCTAGAGAACTTTCTGTGATTCTTGGATCTAGCTATCAGCTGGCTAACACTTTGACCTGTTATAAGCTGAGGACTCCAGTGCTGGGGCAATGTTTGTCCAGGGGAAATGCATCTGGAACCAGAAAGGCTGGTTTCTGATGACATCCTGACTGATATTTCCAAGTTGCATGAGCTTCTAGGCTTTATTTTACTTCTCTGTGAAATATTGTGTTTCAGCTCTGTAATTCTCCTTTGACCGAGAGCTGACAAAAGGAGAATAAAAATGCAAGGCACAAACAGAAGATGGAAGGAGAGCACTTTGTGTAGTTGCTGCACTGCCTGCAGACTACAAGTTGGTGTGAAACCCTGAACTAGAGGGAGCGGAAGATGAGCCAGACTCAGCTCGCACCAACGAACATGTTATAGCCAGAGGATGCATCACCCTGGTTAAATACCAGATGAATTAAAGGCTGTTGCCAGCAGCTGTGAAGAATGTCACTGGGATGCCATCTGATTGCCCAATGAATGCTATGAGTGAAGGGTGTCGGCTCCTAAGGGAAGGTCAGTGCATTTCCGATGGTTCAACTGTGGGGTTTGGCTGGAGGCACCCAATGACACACAGGTGCCAGGAAATGTCTCTTTCTTGCATTGTGCACTGGGACAGGCCAACTCCACGCTGTCAGATGAAGTGTAGCATAGACAGCCTGGGTCACAATGGGAAAAGACAGCAAATCTGGGGCAGGCAATGGGCTCTGGGGAGCAGAGGAGTATGTCTATGTTGGGACCTCTTTATTTTTTTTTTCATCTCTCCTTTATTTCTTCCTTCCTTCTTTCCTTCCTTCTCTTCTTCTCTTCCTTCTCTTTCTCCTACAAGAGAGGACTAATTGTCTTGTCAGTTTGCCTATAAGTTGTTATTATAAACTTTACTTGAGAGAGAGAGAGATTGAGAGAGAGAGAAAGAGATCTGACCCACTTGTGTTGGATTCCTAGGGCAGAGGGGTTGGGGGTTTCTATCAGGTGGGGGCAAGCAGGTGGGCTGAGGGTTCCTAGACTCTCTTCATCCAGAGAGGCTCAATTTTCATTTGTTCATATATCAAGCTTCAATATAAGATGTTGATTAAGAAATTATTTCATTGATCAAAATAAAATGATAAGTAAAATGTAAGACCACTAAGTCAGAGCTTCTTATTTCACTGGGTATTTGAATCACTTGACTCTGTTAAAATGCAGATGCTGAGTCAGCAGGTGGGGCCTGAGATTCTGCCCTTCTAACAAGTTCCCAGATCATGCCCAAGCTGCTGGACCATACTTGGAGAAGCAAGGTACTAGATGCACTTTCTAGATGAATGTCTCATAGCACCCATATCACTCTTGGGATACTGCCCTTTCTTGTATTTATTTTTATTTTTAATTTTTGAAAAATTTACAAAATTTACAATTTTTTATGTATTGTATTTGTTTATTTTTAAATCACTTTAATGAGATTTAATTTACATATTATTCAATTTATTCTTTCAAAGTGCACAATTCAGTGGGTTTTATAATATTAGTGTATATATTTAGTATAGTATATTTCATACATATTTAGCAGGTTTAGTATATTTAGAGTTGTATAACTATCACCACTATCTAATTTTAGAACATTTTTATCACACCAAAAAACAAACTTGTGATGGTTAATTATATGCGTTAACTTGACTGGGCCAATTTTTGTTTGTTTTTTGTTTAGGGAGAGAAAGCACACATGCATGAGAGGGGTGGCAGATAGAGGGAGAATGAGAGAGAGGGAGAATCTTAAGCAGGCTCAATGCTCAGCACAGAGCCTGACCCAGGACTTGATTCCAAGACTCTGGGATCATGACCTGAACCAAAATCAGGAGTCTGACACTCAATTGACTGAGCCACACAGGTGCCCCTAAATTTTTTTAAATAATCTCTACACCCAACATGTGGCTATTACTCATGACCCTGAGATCAAGAGTCAGATGCTCTACCAACTGGACCAGCGAGGTGCCCCAATTGGGCCCATTTTTCGTCAAAATTATTGGTCAAAAATTATTCTAGGTGTTTCTGTGAAGGTGATTTTGGATGTGATAAACATTTAAATTGGGAGACTGAGTAAAGTAGATTGTTCTCTCTAATGTGAGTGAGCCACATCCAATCAGTTGAAGAAGTCAAACTGATCATCAGGTCTTCATGGATCTTGATCCCAATAGCTTTCAGACTAGAGCTACACCATCAGCTCTCCTGGGGGTCCAGCTAAGAACTCAACCTAAAAACCTTGGGACTTTCCAAGCTCCATAATTATGTGAACTAAATCTCATGCTAAATCTCTTATAATAAATACATATACCCATCCTTATTGGTTCTGTTTCGTTGGAGAACTGTGACTAATACAAATACCCATAGCCATTACTTGCTCCCCTCAGCCCCTAATTAGCAACCACTCATCTACTTTCTGCCTCCATGGATTTGCCAATTCTGGGCATTTCATATAAATGGCATCATAAACTATATGGCCTCTTGTGAACGCCTTCTTTCACTCAACACAATGTTTTTAAGGCATCTGTGTTGTACCATATATCATATACTGCCTACCCTTTTCCGACTCAGCTTCAGATCTCACCAGTAGCGCAGCCAGAGGAACAGGCATTATCAATTGCTAGACCGTCAGCACCAAGAACAGTGCCTGGAATATGACAAGGGTAAAATGAATGGTTGTTCAATGGATGCATGAAAGAAAAACGCCTGCTGAGCTAGAGGTACTAGAGAGCAATTTCAAGGGATATAGACAGAGAGAGTGGCCAAGAGGTTTCAGTGTATATACAGGGAGTGTTGAGGGTGAGGTGACTGTGGTTGTTTTAACATCTATAGAATTGCTCTCAAGTGGGGGTAGGAAGCATGACTAAGGGGCTTTCCAGTGAACACATAAACCCAGTTTTCATCTAACCTTTTCCTTGAGCTAGATTTTCAGAGCAACTGGCTGAGCTTCAAAGCTGTTATAAGAAGGTCAATTTAATTTATATATTGATTATGGGAGTCCATTTAAGCTTTAAGGACCTACCATGAGAGTCTTAGGAAATGTGGAATGAATGGCATAAAAATAATTCTGAAACACGAGTCACTTTCTTCTGAATTAAGTTCAGTTATATAAAGGAAAATATGAATCATACATGTACCATGCATAAAGTACTGTAGATATAAGGATGAACAAGACAGATTCTTTACAAAGTCCGCAATCTAATATGTGGTCATTACTTCTTGAAAATAATCTTTGAAAACTTAAAACAGCATTGAACAGTTTACCTCGTGCCTGGTAGACAGTCTCTTGAACTATGGTGTAAGACCCTCCTTTCTCACCATTTTTCTTCCAGAGGCTGTGGACATCTAAATGATATCATTTCACTTTAAAAAAAAATTTTTTTTAAAGAGATTTTTATGTTTAAGTAATCTCTACACCCAACACGGGGCTTGAACCCACAACTCCAAGATCAAGAGTTGCACGCTCCACTGACTGAGCATGCCAGGCACCCCTATCATTTCATTTTTAGATAAATACTAAAATGGGGCCAGAGCACTAAAATTTAAGCTAGAAACCTAAGTCCAAATTCCACCTGCCTTCAATCGCATTCCTTTCCACTTTCTTCTCTATCTCTAGAAAGGGTATGCAATTTTTTATATCTAAATCCAATAATACTATTCATCTGCTTAAAATCTCTCTCAGTCCGATTGCCTGTAGCACAGACAACTCCTCACTTATGGAGTGGTGACAAATTCAACCAGTTATATGTTACTCACAAGAGATGCTCCAGAAATGAAGTGATACAAAAAGGCTCAGAATAAATGGAACAGAAACATATTCTGAAATACTAATAAGTGACATAGTTATGCAACATTAAAAACAGACTGAATAGAATCTAAGTCACAGAATTTAACAAAAAAGGGGTTTTTATATTGGTAAAGGGGTAAAGAAACTTTTTAACTCCTACTGGCACATCAAGAAAAAAAAAGAATTTTAGGGACAAATTAATAAACCGATATGCATAAGGGAAGGCTAATAAATTACCCCTGTCAAAATGTGACAGATGAAGTAGGTGAGACGTAAGGGTATAATGAGTATGAATAGCATAATTAACATAATATGCAATTAACTTTAGATAAAATATGGATATACGGTAAATTCGTAGCAATTTCAAATATTCATGAGACAATGGAAAATTTGGCAATGCACAAACAACAAAGAAAACTCACAATAAATCAATCCTTAAAGCAGAAATCATATAGATCATATTCTCTGACTGTATTTTAATAAAACTAAAAATTAGCAAGAAAATGAAAGCCAAACAAATCGATTCATTTTAAAATTGAAGGGGTGCCTGGGTGGCTCAGTCGGTTAAGCATCCGACTTCAGCTGAGGTCACGATCTCACGGTCCGTGAGTTCGAGCCCCGCGTCGGGCTCTGGGCTGATGGCTCAGAGCTTGGAGCCTGTTTCCAATTCTGTGTCTCCCTCTCTCTCTGCCCCTCCCCCATTCATGCTCTGTCTCTCTCTGTCTCAAAAATAAATAAACGTTAAAAAAAATTTAAAAAAAAACTTTAAAAAAAATTAAAAAAAATAAAATTGAAAATAATCACAGAATAGTTTAGTAACTGTTCATATAAGTGAGTTTTTAGAAATAATAATGAGAAAACCTCATGCAAAAAGCTGGGTTTTGTGCCCTATATTACTCATAGCACAATTTTAGCCTTCGGTTGCATTTATTAGAAAACCAGAAAAGTGACTACATGGCATTTGATCACAGGTATTTATACTTTCTCTTTCCCCAAACCATATTAGAATGCCAGTAAAGATATTAACATGCTCTCGATTGACAAAGAGGGAGAGGAGAAAACTTTAGCTGAGGAGTTTCAATTATTTGGCAAGTTGAAAAGCACTTGATTTAACTGAATAGTTAAAATTGTTATCCAAATTTCTGCAGACAATGATATCAACAAATAGTATGCAATTCATCTCAGTACCTCTGTCAAGCTTGGCTCCAAATGATACCAGGGAGCATGGAAGGTGCAACGGGGTCATGGGGCTGACATGAGAGGCCATTCGGAGTTCCCTCCACAGAGCAGCCAGACACTTAGGTCCTTCTCCGCTATGCAGCCAAACACCTGGCCACGTCCCCACACTGCCCACGTGGCACTGAAGGTGATGTTCTAAAGGACTTGAGACGTTGAGGCCTAAACCTTGAGGACCGCAGGAGTAGTATGAAACAAGGGAGCAGGGGAAAGAAGTAGGGCTGGGAACAGGAAGATAAATTTCCTGACACTGCTCATCAGAATGCCAGCAGTCAGAAGGGTGGCTGACTCCCTTCTGAAGTGAGTGAACTAGAAACGCTAACATTTGAGGATACTTCAACAAACATGGCGTTTTGGAGTCCCTCCGCTATGCAACTAACTTACCTGTGTATAAGATTCCTATCAGCATTTTAGTGCCTAGATCTTAAATATGATGGGACAGTCAACAGTCTTTAAACATTTTGAGAAATCTACCTAAATGAAAAGGAAAACCACCAAAAAACAGGGAAAAGGAATCCCAAAATAATTTGGGGCTAGGGATAGCAGAAGGAAGTTTCAAAATAACTACTATGACCTGAGAGAGAAAAGAAAACAACACGCTGACAAATGATAAAAAGGCATACTTGGCAGATAAGAAAGATCTCTTGGCAATAGAGAATGTGCTGTTAGAAATTTTAAATTCTGTAGAAGAAGTCAAAGATAAAGTTAAGGAAACTTCACAGAAGCTAAAATAAATCAAAGAATTAATAAATAAGCAAATAAATGGAATATGGGAAAGACCACATGAGGACATTGGAGGATCAAGCCAAGAATGTGGCATCCCAATGTCAGTAGCTACACAGAGAAAACTGGGGATATAGAAAGGAGAAAATTATCGAGAAAACTTACAAGAAAACTTGCAAACCCAAAGGGTACATCTATAGATTGAGAGGGCCCATCAAATGGAGCGAAAAAGACACCTACCAACATGCATCAGTATAAAAATTTCAAAATCCTGTAGGTGGAAAGAAGATGTAAAAATAGGTCATAAACAAGAACATGGGAATGAGAATCACTACATTTCTTAATCTTGAATACTAGATGCTGAAAGGTAGTAGAACAATGCCTTCAGAACCAAGAGAAAATGATTTTTAAACCAGAGCTGCATATCTAGCCAAACCATCAATTAAACATGAGCCTAAAATTGAGGTAAATCAGACTTACAAGCATCTCTCATTCATCGTTCTTATGGAAAATCTTGGAGGATGTACTTCAGTAAAATGAGAATAAAATGAAAACTGAGGGGCGCCTGGGTGGCTCAGTGGGTTGAGTGTGGGACTCTTGATTTCGTCTCAGGTCATGATCTCACAGTCATGGAATCAAGCCCCACGTCGGGGCCTGCACTAAGCATGGTGCTTGCTTGAGATTCTTTCTCTCTCTCTCTCTCTTGCCCTCTATCCCTCCCCCACTCATGCACATGTAAGCTATCTCACTCTCTCTCAGATAGAAAGAAAGAAAGAGAGAGAGAGAGAGAGAGAGAGAAAGAAAGAAAGAAAGAAAGAAAGAAAGAAGCAAAAACATGAGATCCAGGAAATACAGGATTTTAGATCAGAGAAGAATGGAAGGAAGTGTCTGGGCAGCATCTCTACAACTCTTCTAGAGGCCAGCCAGTCCAGATGGAGTTGGAGGCTGGGGAGCTGGGGTGAGCAAGTAACCAGGACAGAAATGTGCTCAAAAGATTATTTTCTGTGCTTTACTGTTTGGGGAAAAAGTGATAGGTTTCTCTTGGAACATTTGGAAAGTCATTGCCTTACATACATAGACTACTAAACAAAAGAAAAGGTATGATAAATATTAACTCCAGAGAAAAAGAAAAAGTACACAAGAAAGAAAAGACTATATGGCTTGATAGCAAACTATATTTTTACACAATCATAATATTGTAAATACTGACTATAACTTAAGCCAAATTGTAGTATAAGAGGATGTTGGGTTATATGGAATTTCTGTAACAAAGCAAAGCCTAACAGAAGTATATAGATAGTAAGTTACGGATAATATCTAAAACTGACAAATCAATAAATAATAAAGAAGTAATTTTTAATGGTAGGATAGTAAGTAAGGACCAAATACAATAGTAAAAGATTTATCTGTGGTTTCCTCTAAGAAACAGAACTGGAATATATAAAGGAGTGGTGCAGGGGACAGTTGCTTTTCTGGGGGGTTGATGGTTATCCACTTTGTAGTAGTAATTGATTTTATAATCTTTGTGCTTACATTTACTTTGTTAAGATTCTGCATTAATTTTAAAAAGGAAAATAAGTGTATAAGCACTAAATTTAGCAAACTAAAAAGAAGACTGGTAAAACTAAAGAAAGTGGATGGAATTAGTAATGATAAAACTGTGATAAAATTAAAATAAAATAAAATAAAATAATAAAAGCAGACTTAATAAAATTAAAACTTGTTCTCCTAAAAGTCCAATGCAATAGTAAAACTTTGGGCACATCTATTCAAGAAAAGGAGAAAATAAGTCACTAAGCAATATTAGTGATAAGAAAAAAGTCATAACCATAAAAATGGGAAATGAAAACAAGAAGAAAATGGTAGAAGGATGACTTATACATCTTGATACCAAAAAAAGTATGTACAAGTCCAGAAGAAATAGATGATCTTTCAGCAAAATCAAGGATAGACACATGAGTAGATCTGTAACTACAGAAGAAACTGCGCGGTTAACAATACGATATGTACAAAGTCCAGACAATTTTCAAGTCTGTTCATTTAAGGTCCAAGAGAGAGAATTCCTATTATTATCCAAAAAAAGAAAATTATAGACCATATAAAAGAGCAAAATAGCATAATTATTGCAACAGATGGTTGTTAAAAGCTTATCATTTTAACATCTGGTTCTGACTCAAATTTCATTAAATTGATAAAAGTAGTCTATTGAAAACCTTGAACAAACATCATAATTAAAGGTAAAATAGTTTGAAACATCCCATTTATATCAGGAAAAAAGCATAGATGCCAGTTAATACATGTAGTATTCAATGGTATTTTTGAAGTTTTAGTTGATACTTGAGATAAGTAAATAAAAGAGACAAAGACATGAAAATAATAGAACCACTTACATTTTTAGTTACAGTGGTTGTCTACAGACAACCATATAATTTGTTTATAATTTGTTTACAAATTGTAAAACTGCAACCAATAAAAGAGTTGAGTCTAATACATGGAGGATAGAAGATATAGAAGCAAAAATCAATACTTCTATGCACTAGAAATAAAAAATTATAAAATATAAAAGTTCCATTTCCACAAATAGCAAGAGTAAAAATCATACATTATTTAGAAATATACCTAACTGAAAATGTGGAAGACCCCATCAATACCCAAGATATACAAAGATATAAATTATTTTCTGGAGGAATTAAAGGAAGTCCTAAATAAATGGAAAGAAACACTTGATTCTTGGATAAGAAGAATCCATAATATATCAACTCTCCCCAAATGATTTTATAAACACCAATCCCAATCAATAATTCTCATTATTCAATGGTTAACTCCTTCACCTTCTTCAATTTTTGCCCAAATATCCCTTCCTCATTGAAACCTTTCCCTATCACCCTATTCAAAACTTCAACACTTTTTCCATCCAGGGAACTCTGACTCTTTTACCAGACTCCTCTACTTTGTATCTTTTTTTTCATAGCATATGTACCTACTAATTAGCCGATAATTATTTATTGTGTTCCTTGTTTATTGTTGGCTTTACCCTGTTAGAGTGTTAATTCCACACAGGAATTATCACCCGAGTTATTCATTGAGAAATGCCCAGCACCTTATGCCTGACATATAAAGTTGCTCAACTACTTTGCAAATATTTTTTATGACAGACTGTCAACTGTCTTCTAACTCTGTTTATGATATATTTGCCATATGGAAGTTAATTTTTTGTTGGTTTTTTTCAAGTAGTAAAATCCACTTTCTTAGTCAATCCAGAATTACATATGAACTATTTATATTTTAGTCTAGTGGTTTAATCATTTTTAAAATAAAAACTGAACTGAAGTAAACTAGAAAACTCAATGGCATTTTTAAAAAACCATTTGAGGAATGCCTGGGTGGGTCGGTTGGTTAATCGTCCGACTCTTGATTTCTGCTCAAATCATGATCTCATGGTTCGTGAGATCGATCCCTGTGTCGGGTTCTTGCGGAGACTGCTTGGGATTCTCTCTCTCTTCTTTCTCTCTGCCCTTCCTCCCACTCATTGTTGTGTCTCTCTCTCTCTCTAAAAAATAAATAAATAAACTTACAAAATATATACCATTTGAATAACTGAAATATTATTCTGGAAGAATAAATGTGCTAGAAAGCTCAAGATAATTTCAGAAAGACACAGAACTTGCCTCATTAAATATCAAAACATAATAAGAATTTGCAGAAATTAAGTAGTGTGATAATGGTATAAGAACAGGAAAAAAAGAATTAATGGTGAAAAATAGAATAGAGAACCTGGTTCATATACAGTGGGAATTGAGTATGATTAAGGTATAGAAAAGATAGATGATTTAATAAAATTTTTGCTGAAATTGGATTATACAGTCAAAAAATAAAATAAAGTTATATTCCTTCTTTCATCACAAACACAAAAATTCCTGGTGAATTTGAAAGTGAAATATGTTTTTCAAAACCTGGGTGGCTCAGTCTGTTGATACTGAGATTTCAGCTCAGGTCAAGATCTCACAGTTCATGGGTTCAAGTCCGGTGTCGGGCTGTGTGCTGCCAGCTCAGAACCCAGATCCTGCTTCTGATTCTGTGTCTCCTTCTCTCTCTGCCCCTCCCCCGCTATGCTCTGTCTCTCAAAAATAAATAAATGTTAAAAAAATTAAAGAAACATTTAAAAACGAGGCCAAAATTTAAGTAATTATTACATAATCTTGGCAAGCAAGTCACAGAATTCAGAAACAGTAAAGGCAATATTTGATAGATTTTACTATGAAAAACAAAATACAATCTTCACTTGGATATGGCAAATACACCATAAAAAGATAGCTGAAAATCTGTCAAAAAATATTTGCAATCAACATAAGACAAGGGGTAAACGTCAATACTAACTAATGAGCTTGGGGAAATTAATAAGTAAGAAGTCCAACAATCCACTGGAAATGAAATTGCCAATGGATATTACAAGAAAATAAATGTGTGAACACAGGCTTTGGATGAAATTCAGCACTGAAACAAGTCCAGGAAAAAGCCATAATGATAATCAGTTCATGATTATCAGCTGAGGAAACTTATCTAAACCATACAACATGACTCATTTGTGGGAGGCCACCATCATTTTATAAACATTGTGCCTGGAAAGACACTAGAGATACATAAAATGTTGACGATGCCAAAAATTTCAACCCTCATTGGAGCCATGTTACTCTAGTTAATCCTATGGAAACGGAAGCCAGCTCCAGAAAAAAGAACTAAGATTCTTAGTACTTTAACTCTTTAGTCTCTGGACACTGTTCTCTTATTCTTCTATTTCTCATCAAAAGCTGCTATTCAAAATTGTGATATATTAAGAGTGTAGTTGAAATGCTATTGGATAACAGGTCAAGTAATTTTGGTTCCATTTTTAAGGTCACAACTTAATATATATGATTTTGGAAATGTTATTAGCTTCCTTAATCCCTTAATCTCCTTGTATACTGATGTCCTTATCTGCAAAGTGGCAAGAGAGTATTTGCTCTCCAAGGGGCATCCTGGAGCTATTATGAATGTTGAGTCAGGGGACAGCAACCTGGAAGTGGCCACACTGTAATAAAAACCACAGGGAAATGAATACATACGAGATTTTGAAGATGACAAAATCATTTTTTTTTAGAGAGAGAGTGAGCACATGAGCAGGGAGAGGGACAGGGGAGAGAGAGAGAGAGAGAGAGAGAGAGAGAGAGAGAGAGACAGAGAGACAGAGAGAATCTTAAGCAGGATCCATACTCAGTGCGGAGCCTGAAGCCGGGCTCAATCCCACGATCCTGGGATCATGACCTGAGCTGAAATCAGGAGTCAGACACTCGATAGACTGAGCCACCCAGGTGCCCTGACAAAATCATTTTTAAAGATTGAAATTTTTGACCAGTTAGAAAAGTTCAGAGAGGATAGGGAATACATTTGTTTTCTGATTTATACACAGAAAAATTGAAATATGGAGAATTAAGGTAATTTACCTAAATCCATGCCAACAGGTCACTTTTCATTTGTACATACTGTAATAGTATTTCTATTTATTTAAACCACAGAAGGAAGGAGTCACTACATCCTTACTCTTGAAATTACAGCATTTTATTTGGTTAGTGTTATAGATTGAAATGTGTCCCTCCAAAATTCCTATGTTTTAGTCTTAACCTTCAGCATCTCAGAATGTGACTGTATAAAGCCATAGGATCTTTAAAGACATGATGAGGTATAAATGGGGTCATTCAGGTGGGCTCTAATCCAATAGGACTAGTGTCCTTGTAAAAATAGGAAATTTGGAAACAAAAAAGTTCAGTGGGGAGATCATGTGAATATAGGAAGAAGAAGGCCATCTAATCAACATGCAAAAGAATGAAATTGGACCCTTATCTTCCACCACATACACAAAAATCAACTCCAATTCGGTTAAAAACTTAAATATAAGGCCTGAAACTATAAAAGTTCTAGAAGAAAACGGGAAAATCTTCATAATATTGATCTTGACAATGATTTCTTGCCTATGACATCAAAAGCACAAGCAACAAAAGCAAAAATAGATAAGTGGAACTATAACAAATTAAAAAGCTTTTACACAGCAAAGGAAACAATCAACAGAGTGAAGAAAATATTTGCAAACCATCTAATAGATAAGGGGTTAATATCCAAAATACATAAGGAACTCTTACAACTCAATAGCAAGAAGTCCAAATAACCTGTTTTTAAAAATGGACAAAAGACTTAAATAGACATCTCTCCAAAAAAGGTAAAAAATACTCAACAAGTTATGAAAAGATACTCAACATTGCTAATCATTAGGGAAATGCAAATAAAAAACCTATGAAATATCACCTCATACCTGTTAGGATAGTTACTATCCAAAACACAAAAGATAAGTGTTGGCAAGGATGTGGAGAGATAGAAACCCTTGTACACTGTTGGTGGCGATGTAAAATGGTGAAGTTATCACTGCCAATAGTATGGAAGTGCCTCAAATAATTAAAAATAGAATTATCATATGATCCAGCAATGCCACTTCTGGGTATATCTCCCAAAGAATTGAAATCAGGATCTCAGATATTTTCACTCCCATGTTCACTGAAGTATTGTTTACAATAGTCAAGACATGGAAACAACCTAAATATTCAGCAACAGATGAATGGATAAAGAAAATGTGGTATACACATACAATGGAATTAATATTCCTTAGCCTTAAAACAAAAGAACATCAGGGTGCCTGGATGGCTCAGTTGGTTAAGCATCTGACTCTTGGTTTTGGCTCAGGTCATAATCTCACAGTTCATGGATTTGAGCCCCAAGTTGGGCTCTATGCTGACCTGACAGTTCAGAGCCTGCTTGGAATTCTCTCTCCCTTTCTCTCTGCCCTTCCCCTGCTCATGCGCTTTCTCTCCCCAAATAAATAAACAAACTAAAAAAATAGAGAGAGAGAAGGAAATCTTGCCATATACAACAACATGCTGAATCTGGAGGACGTTATGCTAAGTAAAATAAGCCAGTCACAGAAGGACTAATGCTGTATGCGTCCACCTATATGAAGTCTCTAAAATTGTCAAATTCATAAAAACAAAGTAGAAAGGCGGTTGGCAAGGGCTGAGGGGAAGGAAAAGAGGGGAGGTGCTGTACAATGGGTACATAGTTTCAGTTACACAAGATGAGTAAGTTCTAGTGAGCTGTTGTATCACATTGTACCTATAGTTAACAACACTGAATTGTGCACTTAAAATTTTTTCAGAAGGGTAGATCTCAGGTGAAGTGTACCTACCACAATTAAAAAAAAAGTGTTTTAACTATAAAAGAGAACATGTTAAAAGATGGCCATCTCTAAGCTAACAAAAGAGGCCTCGGAAGAAATGAACTCGGCTCACTCTCGAACTCATAACTCTATCCTCTAGAGCTGTGTGAAAACAAACCTCTGTTGTGTAAGCTGCCCAGTCTGTGGTACTTGGTCGACAGTGTTTCTTGCCAATGGATATAGACCAGTCCTTCTTGGTTTTGCTAGTCTGTATTTTAAGGGGATATTTTACGAAGCTTAAACTGCATGAACAGGGTCAGTGATATCAGTCTGTTTGACTGAATTAGGAAAATCATTCTGTCTTTATTGAGAACTAGATTCACACCTTGAAGTGGACTTTTTGAGCCCAAGGTGTGTAGTTTCTAACTGAAGGTGACAAATAGAGAATACATTACCCTGTTGATGATAACATTTTCCATATTTACTTGTCATGGTTAAGCACGCTCACAAGCTTAGGATATTTTCTTAAATCATCAATTGCATCAATTGCATATATACTGCATCAATTGCAGTATATATAATAATCATGCAATTGATTAAGTATATATAATTATATACTTATAAATAAGTAATAAACAAGTAGAGAGGTGACAGTGGTACAAGTTACACATAGGCTGTCTAGGCCCTGGGGGGTAGAGGAGAAACAAAGGCATGAGGCTTTGATAAGTCAAACCAGAGTGGTGACAGTAACGACTCCACAGCCAATCATGGGCTCTTCCACTACTGCCTCAGTCCATTTTCAGAGAGACGGTCTCTGATGGAGCCAGCTTGACCATATTATGACTCACTGGCGGCACAACATGGCTGCCCTTAGGGCAGGCGCTCCTCCCTTGCCCCATGACCGGGAGGGCAGTAGGTTTCCTGTGTCCTCATCGGGGCTACTGATGTGCTGTTTCATATAAAGGGGATGTAAATGGAGTAGACTCCATGACTGACATTTCTAATGTAGATCCTTTCTCCAGACCCACCCCTTGTTTGGAGATCCAGGCTCGACATCTAACGATAAAGGAGATTTGCTTATTAGTAATCCTCCAGCCTTCTGTGGTATGTCATTTCTCATCTTTCTGTTTGTGGATACAGAGCCCTCCTAGACTGCCCCTAGCGTGCACACCGTTTTACATTCAAGCATTAAATAGCCGCTCCGAGAACTTTTATATAGGTGGAATCAAAAGCCTCAGGAGGTCTCTGGCCATCTTACCTGGGCTGGCCTAGGATCTGTTTTCATTTGACTCCTTTGCACAGCCCATTCCACTCAGAGACCACAGACAGAATGAGAAGGGTATTATTTTTCCGTTCACTAAAAGATTTACAAATGCAGACAGGATCACACCCCAGAGGCTGAGAAACAACACCCCTGTGAATTCCTAAGAGAAAAACAAATTGTTGAGATTTTTTTTCCATCTGCAGTTCTTTATAACTCACTAGCCTAGCAAATACTGAAACTAAGGAAACAGGGTTTTACAGCTAAATGTTTCTCAATACTGCATTTGAACAAAACAATTTATAGGGTTCTTCACCTGCCTCCTTCAGTGCTCCATTTAGCATATATATTCCTGAGTCCAAAGTAACTGTACACACTAGGCATAATTCTTTCTGATGTACAGACCCCCACCTGATTCTCTGCAGAGAATAGGATTGGGAGCCCAGGAGTCTGTAGAATCCGCTGCCCAGAGCAGCATCTCTACCTTCTACTGTATCTAGAAAAAAGAAAAAAAAGATGGGGTGCCTTGAGTGGCACAGTTAGTTGAGCCTCCGACTCCAGCTCCTGTTATGATCTCATGGTACATGAGTTCCGTGAGTTCAAGCCCTGCATGGGGCTCACTGCTGTCAGTGCAGAGCCCTGCACTTCGGATCCTCTGTGTCCCTCTCTCCCTGCCCCTCTCCCGCTTGCATGCAGGTACATGCCTGCATTCTTACAAAAAGAAAGAAAACATTAAAAAAAAGAAAACCAAACATAAAAACTTTGGAGAAAAGTGATGCTTGGTCTATGTTCATGCCGGTTGGCATTTCTGCCATCGTGCTCCATAGCACTTGTTCAATGTCCTCAAACAATTAGAGGTTGTCAATGGATGAAGACTTTCACTACCTTCATAACTATCTGGGTGAAGCTCTCCTGTTAATATATTTCTTTTAGTCCTAATGCTACCAACTCTCTTCCGGGGCAACCTTTCTCTCCTTCCTAGGTGGCTTTAAATTTTATTTTTTAAAATAAAATACTAGTGTTTAGATAGGTGCCAACACAAAACGCAGCCTAGGATCCAAATTCATTTTTAACCAAAGCTAGGTAGGGGTTCAACTGAGCTTTGAAATACTAGTTATATCCCCGTCCCTGTAGGCAGGAAAGAGGGGATTGTAGCATGGGCTGCTAACAGCTAGCCAGTCTCAGGGGTAGAAAATCCTAGAGACAGGTGGCACAGAATGAAGACCTCACAGGGAAACCAAGCCTATTCTCTAAGAAAAAGGCCAGCCTGTCAGTCTTTTTTTTCACTGTTGCATGTCCCTGAGAACCAATTACTTAGCCAGGCATGCCGTCTGCAAAGTAAATTCCTGTGACCAGAGTATAGTCACCTCTCCTTCTGTCCAACATTCTAAACATGGAGAAATCTAGATATGGATGCTAGAAAATCCCTTCAGATCCCACTGTCCAAAATAAAGCCCAGAAGTTCTAGAGTTAATACAAATAGTATAATGACTAAAGATTTCAATAAGGTCTGACCAAGATAGAGTAATCTATGTCCCTGTGAATTGAAATGTTGGTGCTTTTTTCCAAATTTCTAACAAGGAGCTGGATTTTTAAAATAATCATTATAACAACAAGAACAACAATAAATCACAAGTCCTTTTCCTCTCTCCTTCCCTAGTCTTCCATTTTTATCTTTCATTGCCATTGTTGTTGTCATTCTTGTTTTTAGCTTTTTCTCATCTTGGTGATTGATTCTTTTTCTTTTTCTCTAAATTTCTCGGAAGAGAGATAGATAGTATTGACTGAAACCGAGGGCAGTGCTGGGGACCCAGTGGGCTTTCTGAGAGGAGAATCAATAGTGATGACAGAGTCTGATCTGGCTGGGATTTTGTTAATGAAATGTTCCCCTCCCCACAGCTACAGGAAGAAGATGAATTGGAAATGGTAGCTCACAGCAGGCTATTCTGACCTAAGCGCCCTTTCTCATTCAACCTTTGGAAGGAAAGGATGACCATTTACTTGAATGGAACCCTTTTGCGTTCCCATCCCATTGGAGGCTCAGAGTACTTGGACATATTAAGCTCTCTGAGGCCCAAGGGCATTGAATTGAGCCCAATAATAATTTTCTGAGAATCTCATTTGCGTTTAACTTTCAGATTCAGGGGCACACCAAAAAAAGAGTTCCAAGCTGCGACTTGGGTGGGCGAGAAGAATATGTCTTATGGTAGAGATATCATTAATTTTATTCCTGTGGGTGGGCGGTGGTAGTAGAGAAATAAGCATTAGTGGTTGCGGAAAAGTGATGAATAAAAGGCCCCATCCTTGGTGTTAGGAGGACTGTGTTTTAGAGCCATCTTGTTGCTAGCTAAGTGCTTTCATGTAACATAAAATCACGTAACAACTGGAAAATACCCAAGAATATCTTTGAATTCCCTTCTCACTTTTTTATTCTATGTCGCACAATCCAGGAGGCCAAGGATCCTCAAAGAATGGAGCTACAGGGTTATTACATGAGACAAGATGACTGAAAACCGTTCTCTCCAACTCAGAGCTTTGCATACCCGCAGATGGCATTGAGCATTTCACATGAGACTCCATGTTGATAGTGATGCTCTCCTTTCATATATTTCAGTCAATTTGTTAGTTTGGGGATATTTTTAAAAACCTCTCTTCTCTTCTTTTTTCCATCTCCTACACAGCTACCACGTCAATTGTTTTTTCTCACCAAATATGCCCTCATGTGATACCCCACACACAAGTGTGAAAATGACTTGGTCTGAATAGGCATTTACACAGCAGGTAAATTCCATCATGGTTGGATGGGAGATTTGGTACCTTATTTCTTCTTGAATGTTCTATTAATAATGACCCAAACTAATTGTTTTTCCCAGTATTTTCTCTTCCTTAAGCCTTTAGAAGTAGTTGTCACTAACAAGAAGCCAAAGGAAAATATAGTCGCAGTGTCTGCTTTTAGGATTTAGGTTTTTCTGTACGTTTTTAAATCATTAATGGTGGGTGTCTTGGGGAAAAAAATTCTTTAAGTAGTCCTCTGAAAAGATTAAAATCTACTTATTTGGTGAATACTTATTGAAGATTTATTATGTGCATAGCACTGTAATAGGCACTTTGGAGAAATATGAAAAAAATATGTACAAAGCAGTGGTAGAGTCTTCTAGTTTTCTATTCAATATCCCTTTCATCATTTTCATCATACCCCAACCATTAGCAAGTTATGCCATCCCTATCTTCAAAAGAGATTCAAAGTCTGATCCTCCAGTCATCATTATCTTTTAACTAGATTATTCCAATAGCTTCCTAACTGACCTCTCAGTTTCTCCTGGATCTTCCCACTGTCTATTCTCTATGAAGAACCAGAGTGATTCTTTGAAATCTCACCAATGGCTTTGCATCTGACTCACTGGAAAAACACTGTTCTAGAGTTCCTACTACCTGGCCTCTCCCTGCTACTATGACTTCATCTCCTACTGCTCCTGTCTTTCTCCTCCATTCCATCCCATCAGTCCTCTCTTTACTCAAACATGTCAAACACCTTCCTTCATCAGGGCCTTTGCACTCCCTCTTCTCTTGCCTAAAGTGTTCTTCCCTCAGATATCTGCGTATCTTGCTTTGACACTTCTTTCAGGTCTCCGCAAAAAAATTATAAGATAATTCAGTATAAGTTTACTGGATTATTTGTCTATTTACTTTGTCCATGAACTATTGTTTTTAAATTTTTTTAATCTTCACTTATTTTTGAGAGAGAGAGAGATGCAGTGTGAGCAGGGGAGGAACAGAGAGAGAGGGAGACACAGAATCCGAAGCAGGCTCCAGGCTCTGAGCCATCCATACAGAGCCCGACGCAGGGATCGAACTCACAAACCATGTGATAGCGACCTGAGCCAAAGTTGGACACTCAATTGAGAGAGCCACCCAGGCGCCCCTGTCCATGCACTATTAATGTGAGGTCCATGAGGGTAGAATCTTTATGCATTTTTTTCATTGTTTTATTCCTAGGAACTAGAACAGGGTCTGGCACATAAAATATGATCAATACATATTTGTGGAACCAATTTTCTCCTTTCTTACTAACAAAACATGAAGTTTATTCAAAATGGTAATGTAACCTAAAACACTGCATTTTCACAGCCTGTCTTGACTGGATTTAAGCCTAAGTCATTGGGTGGGTAGGGAGCTTTTGGAGAGCCCAATGAAAGGGAATGACTCATCTGGGAAACATTATTTTGTTGTTCCCTATTTCCTCTTCATTCCTGCCTGAATGTAGACTTGATGGCTGAAACTCCAACAGCTATACCGTGTTAATGAAGACACTCTAATGTTGATAGCCACAGTTTAAGGAAGACAAAGCATAAGGATAGAGTCTGATTCTCTCTGATGAACACCAGTCCTAGGCTGCTTGTCATATTATTTCTTTATAAATTCCACCATGTTTAATTCACTGTTATTTCAGGTCTCTGTAACTAGCAAACGAGCAGAATTCCTAACGGATGCAATGGCCATTTTCCTTCAGAAGCATATATTCATTTAAGAAGAGAAAGTACAGGGGCACCTGGGTGGCTCAGTTAGTTGACACCCAACTTTGGCTCAGGTCATGATCTCGCATTCATGGATTTGAGCCCGCGTCGGGCTCTGTGCTGACAGCTCAGAGCCTGGAGCCTGCTACGCATTCTGTTTCTCCCTCTCTCTCTGCTCCTCCCACACTCATGCTCTGTCTCTCTCAAAAATAAATAAAACATTAAAAATTAAAATAAATAGAAAGAAAGAAAGAAAGAAAGAAAGAAAGAAAGAAAGAAAGAACAATGGGAATGAGAAAAGCTACAAAGAATCTGGTCTTGGGAAACAGAGTAAGTGTGGCCAAACAGACTATTGAGAGAGGTGAGAGCCAAACATCAGGCTTAGTTTCTCAGGGAAGGTGAAGGGTCTGGCTTCAGACATACTTAATTTAGTCTGTCAGACTACTACCCAAATGCAGCTGTCTGGTAGATGACTGGAGATGCAGAGGTGGCCCTTGGAAAAGAAGTCAGAATTGGAGAATTAGGTGGGGCAGACCCTGAAGGGTATGTTAATAATGGGTTAGGCGGCTGTAGACAGTGGCAATTGGTAGTCCGTAGGAGAGGATTCTGAAAGCATCAGACTGGGACCAATGAACAAGCAGATTGGAAACTAGAAGCTTAAGGGGGCCAACAGAGAGTGGTTCAAGGGTTAGAAGGTAGACAATTGTGTTCAAAACAAAACAAAACAACTTTAGAAAAAAAACAAACACCAAAAGCAAAAGCAAAAGGAAAATGAGAAAAAGAGGACTGGATTGGGTGATTGGTTGCCTCGGGAGCTTTGTGAGTGCAGCTTCTGAGGTGAGGAAAGGCCACTGGAAGTAAGGAAGCCAGCGACAGGGAGAGAGGCAGCCCGAGGTGAGCCCAACTCGAAGAGTTTGGTGGCAGGGAGCCCCTAGCTTGAGAGGCAGCAGGGTCTGAAAGCAGTTTTATTCTGTGCCTTTAAAAGAGATCTTTATGTTTGAAGGTAAAGGCAAAGAAATCAGTACAAGAAAGATTGATGCTGTGGGGAAGGAAAGAGATAAATGCAGAAGGAGTTTACAAAGAAGATCTCCCCCTTTGAGGACAGAGAGAATGTTAAGGGCTCAGAGATATTTTCAAGGTGGAAAATGAGGGATCACCTTTGGAAGGAGATGGCTTTATCCATTCAATAAGAGAGCTGCTGAGAACTGAATTAAAGAGAAATGGAATGAGATTAAGAAGAGTGAAGAAGTTTTCTGTGGCTCCTGAGGAGGGCGTCTTGGCAAACCTGTTAGTGTCATAGTTACTAAGTAGTTTGTGGTGGTGATGTACGCAGAAAGGTGAGAAGAGTAATTTCAAATTGGAATAGGAAATCCAATCGCCGCTCAAAGCCAGCATTAAAATTAATCCTAAACTTTAACTTTCATCAATTCCGAATCAATTAGAATTCTTTTAAGGGGTCAGGAAAATGTGGCCTCAGAGCAAGAACTAGAATAATCTCAGGCCAAAATTAGAGGAAGTAACTTTCAGAGGGGAGGCGATTCATGTTCATCTGCATTCTCAGTAGTGACGGAACTAAAATATAAGCTCCATGAAAGTATGCACTTTGCTTTACTACTGTATTTCCAGCACTTAGACTAGCAAGGCACACAGAAAACACTCAATGAGTATTTACTGACTGATTGTTGAATGGATACATGCACAAGGGTTGTAATCATGTATTCTCTCTGCTCCAAACCACTGTTACTTTGAGTTACTGTTTACACACGTGCACACACACGCGTACACACTCTTTTGCATATTTTATAAAGTTTCTCTTTTTTATAAACTTTATTTATTTATTTTGAGAGACAGAGTATGTGTGAGCACTTGCATGTGCGAGTGGGGTAGGTGCAGAGAGAGAGAGAGAGAGAATCCCAAGCAGGCTCTGAGCTGGCAGCACAGAGCCTGATGGGACTGATCTCATGAACCATGAGATCATGACCTGACCCGAAATCAGGAGTCAGATGCTTAACCGACAGAGCCACCCAGGCACCCCTATTTTATAAAGTTTCTTAAAGGACCCAAGTGCTCCTTTCTTGAATTGAGTATCCTAGGCACCCCTCTGTGGTTCTGCCTACGTGGTTCCAGGTGAGGATGGTTGATGGGACTCCTGAATTTCACCTGTGCTCACAAGCACACAAGCTTAAAGACTCAGTTCAATGCCAAGATGAAGGCTCAAAGATAACAAAAGCAACATAAAGATCACCTACCTCTCCATCTATTGTAACTTTTATAGAACAATGGAATCATATGATAGACATTGTTTTATAACTTTTCTTTTGTTAACTTAATAGCATCCTGGCCATGTTTTCAGATCCGTAAATGTGGATCTACCTCGTGATTTCCTATTGGGGTTGCACTCTCATGAGTGTACCATAATTTACTTAGACATTCTGTTACTGATGGGCATTTTCACAGTTTCTGTTACAACCTCTGGTCCAGTGAGCATGTTTGTACACATATCTTTTTAGGCTTGTGACACTTGAGACACGATGAAATCCTAAAGTTAGCTTTGTCGCTGACAACTTTTTCATCAAACATTATACCCAGTAAGTCCTTAGCAACCTGCAAATGCTTCTTTTCCAGAACTTTTGCTCACATTGGCTCTTAATAATCTTTTAAATTTTAGCCACAGAGAAGCAAAATGACTTCTGTTTTAAAATTTGTGTTTCCTAAACATAAAATTAAATTAAAATTAAATTAAATTAAATTTGTGTTTCCTTAGTTACAGCTAATGTTTACCATCTTTTTCTATGTTTGTTGTCATCTGTGTTTATTTTTGTGTAAACTTCCCGTTCATATCTATTGCTCAATTTCCTATTAGATTGGCTTTTCCATGTTTATATCTGTATCCATATCTATATTTATATGTACTTGTATATCCTATGTTTATATAAATGCATTTTGTATTTTAACTAATCCTTTATGTGTCATATATTACTATTGTTTTCTCCTAGTCTGCCATTTTCATTTTTGTTTATGTATCCTTTGCCTTAATAATGTTTTTAACACTCATATAATTATATTTATTATTAAGTTTTTGCTGAGAGATTTTGGATTTTAAGTTTTCCCAATACCAAACTTAAAAAAATTATTTCCTGTACATTTTCTTCTAATACTTCTATCATTTTTTTTTATATTTAGATCTCTAATCCAGATGAAATTTATTTATTTATTTTTTTTACAATTCAAGCTATCATCTATTTCCTTAAATACAGATATCCAGTTGCTTTAACACAAGTTGCATCAATCCATTTTCCCCCGGGATATAAACTACTATTGTTAGTACATGTTAAATTTCCAATTGTTTTTGAGTTTCTCCAGATTCTGCTCCTGTAATTGGTTTATCTGATAGTGCTAACCTTTCATTATAATTCATTTTCTAAACTATATTGGCTATTCTCACTCACTTATTCAAGGGATTCCATAATCAGTTTGTCAAGTTAAAAATTAAACACATATATGAAATAATTGGGATTGGTACAGAATCATCTTAAATTTATATATTTAGTGTTTCCATTTGAGCATATGACATATCTCGCTATTTATTCAAACATTATTTCATGTCTTCAGAACAATTTTGGTATTTTTATTGTCCTTTTTGGTACCACTTTATACTAAGGAACTAACACACTGTGTTAATAGGTTTTTTTTTTAAGTGTGTGAGTCATCCTTAAAAATAGTGTCTTCTTGTTTTAATTATTTTCTGCATTTGAGTTGCTGATGTTTTGTTTAGAAATTTTTGTATATATATAAGTGCTAACTTACCAGCCTATTTCTTCCAGTGGTACTATTTTTGGCTTTGATGTTTCTGTTGGCTTTCTCATCTGAATAATGTGGAAATTACCTGTTTCTGTAGGGTTAGGTTTACTCTGATCCTGGCACACTTTCAAAGAGTAGATCTTTGACAAACCTCAGTTTCCTGTTTGGATTTTAGACAATTTAGCTTATATATCTTTTCCTGAGTGTTTTCCCCATTTTGTTTTGGCTACTTTCATTCAGTCTTGACCTTCAAGTTTTTGGTGAGAGGAACACAAAATAATTAGTTAAAATTTTGGAACTTATTTAATAACTGTTGTAGTTCTTTCCCGTTTCATTCCTAATATTGTCTTTTTTCCCCCCTTCTTTTATAGTTTTCCTTAGTATATTAAGTATTTATCCATTAAATTCAGTTATTTGAAGAAACTTATCTTAGTTTCATGTCTAAATTTTATTTTTTAATTTTTAGAAATATTTTTATATTTTTATACTTCTTTTTAATTTTAGCTTTAAATGAATTATTTCCTTCTATTTCCTTTTGGTTTATTTTATATTTTCTTCCTACTATTCCTAGTTTGTGGAGAGTTTTTTTTTTTTTTTTTACCGTAATTGTATGTTAGATTTTATCAAAACTTTTTCTGTACCTATTTTGAGGTGATCATACGATGTTTATTTTTTTATCTGTTAATATGGGGTGACCGATTCTTAGATGTTAAGCCAACATGGCCCAAGAATGCCCTTAATGGGTTATCCTTTTCTATATTGTTGAATTTAATTTGCTAATTTTTTTGTTCAGTTTCCTAATGTGTTCATGTGGGATGTTGGTGTGTAGTTTTCTTACATCTTTGATTTAGTATTAGAGTAATGCTGGCTTCTTAGAATGTTTTCTTCTCTTATAACTTCTGAAAGACTTTGTGTAGAATTGATGTTATTTCTTCCTTAAATATTTGATAGAATTCACTAACGAAGTCATTTGACCTGAGTTTTCTTTGTAGGAAGTTTGTTAACCACAAATGAAATTTTTCCTTGTCAATAATGGTGACCACAATAATGCCTCATCTGTTTTATTGCTTATTATGTGCCGGACATTGTGAAATTTGTATGAAAATGTCAGTGCTTACAACATTCTTATGAAGTTTGTGGTATCATTCTTCTCATTTTTAGACTAAGTAACTATGTCTTAGGGGAGCTCAGTAAGTTGCCAAAACACACAGTAAATAATAAAGCAAGGCTTAAAATTTATGTCTTTCCTACAGAACACATTAAGCACATATTGATTATAAATTTTTCATTTTAGTAATAGGCAGTGAGTAGGAAGTATAGTCTCTAATTCCTTTGTTTACTCATTCATCTACTCATTTCTTGCTGTCATTCAACAAGCATGCTTACCATGGGGCTTTACTACATGGCAGTCTCTAGGTACAGGGCATGCTTATTAGAGACCCAAGAAAAGAGGTAGGGATAAAGGGCGAGTTACTGAGGATGAGTGTAAATGTCTTCTATACACATTCAGTGAAAGATTTTCTGCATAGTTCCTCAGGAATGCTTACCTCTGCCAGTATTACAGTATTTTGATTAACTTCTTTCCTATCTAACTCTTTCCTGAACTCTTTCTAACCTCAGTCACATGATTCAATATTTCCTCATGCTTAAGAAACTTTTTTACCTGGATGCCAGTTCAGTTTATTACCACCAATAAAATCACGCCATTCCTTGACAAATAAAGACAGAAAGTAAACAATGTTAGACCCTATATACCAGCTGCCATGCTAGGGCAAACCAAAATTCTCTGATGTGGAAATTTTCAAGAAGCAATTGAAACTAAGTCTACATAATTTCCTTAGCAATCAAAAAGACAGACACCCCCCAAACCCTGGCCCCACCCAATAGTTTTTGGTTTCTCACCAACAGTCCTGAAGTATTATAGACTGACAGATGTCTAACATTTATCATCTTGCTAGGTACAGTAGAGATAGAATAAAATCATCTGTGTAGCTCCTAGGAGATTCTCAACTATTTTTTTCTCTTACTTGACACCAGTTGTTTCTTTCCTTTAAATATTTTTCAGTTGGGTTAAAGGAAGCTAGAAGATGTTCTTACACTTAAAAAATAGTTGTTGCCAGGAGGGTTTTTCCCAGTTTGAAAAATAATGCAGTGTGCCTCCAAACAAATTCATCACAAGAACTGGAAGCCAAGAGGCTAAAAACAAACAAACCAAAAACAAAACAAAAAAATGCTCAGCCCTAACATCTGCTTGGGTATATGTTCATGCTTGGTAGAAAAAATTAGGCCCACATCTGTTATTGCTGTCTAGGGTCATATTATGCGATCTATGCTTTGATAGGTCTGATTGGAAAGCTGGACCCAGGAAGAAACAGCATTACACTTGTACCCAATGACTCCTTGCATTGTCAGAAATTTGGCTTTAAGTTACAGACTCTGGGGGCACTTGGGTGGCTCAGTCAGGTAAGTGTCCGACTCTTGATTTTGGCTCAGATCATCATCTCACGGTTATGGGATCGAGCCCCACATCAGGCTCCACACTGAGCATGGAGCCTGCTTAAGATTCTCTCTCTCTCTCTCTCTCTCTGCCCCTCTCCCCTGCTAGCACTCCCTCTCTCTCAAAATAAATAATAAACATTAAGAAAAGGGAACTTTAAGTTATGAACTCTGCTCTCAAATCTCCTGACGAACTACTATAGACCATCAGATGGTGATATACACAATTTTAAAGCATAAAGCATTCTTAAAAAAACTTTAGTCTATGACATCATGTTTTAGTCTATGACTGAGGCAAAAGAAGCCTAATTAATTCAGCCAAAATCCAACTTCTAGGTAGTAGTAGAACTCAGACTACAGCTGAGTAGATCTCATGACTGAGAACTAGATCTCATGACTGAGACAATATATATTTTCCTCTACACCACACAACCTTTATACAGGTAAGAAATGTGGAAGGGTAAGAATAACACTGGAAAAAAGTCAAGACTCTTTGGTTCTCTGTGTACCTGAGGATTCCAGAACCTGCTTTACTCCAACTCAGATAGAACTTCTTCTTTAATTTTCTTTTTCTTTCTTTGTTTCTTTCTTTCCTTCTTTCTTTTTAGAGACAGAGAGAGAGATAGAGGGAGTATGTGCGTGTGTGAGCAGGGGAGGGGCAGAGGGGGAGAGAGAGAAAATTTTAAGCAGGCTTCACACCCAGCACAGAGTCCAACTTGGGGCTCAATCTCATTACCATGACATCACGACCTGAGTGGAAATCAAGTCAGACACTCGACTGACTGAGCCATCCAGGCGCCCGTATTTCTTTCTTTTTCTTAAGTAAGTTTTTAACTTTAATTCCAGCATAGTTAATGTACAGTGTTTTATTAGTTTCAGGTATACAATATAGTGATTCAACAATTCTATACATTACTCACTGCTCATTATGGTAAGTGTACTCTTAATCCTCATCACCTATTTCATCCATCCACGCCCATGTCCCCTGTGGTAACCACCAGTTTGTTCTCTATGGTTAAGGGTCTCACATAGAATTTATATCAAGTAATGAAAGATGTTATGGGGCAAACTTGAAAAGATATGCATAATCAGGATATGGTAATAAAACTTCTGAAGATGAAATGAAATAATACACATAAAACTACTTAGAGCTTAATAGATGCAAACAGTACATGGAACACGTAGGTATGTACTTAACATTTGTCACATCAATGAGCATTTATCTCTTTTCCCAGCTATGTTGAGAGTAAAAGAAGCTGTCTCCCAGAGTGAGTACATTTCCGTAGGGAAGAGCGTGTCCCTAGCGCAAACTTAACACTTTCGGCTCACTAACTGGGACTCCTAATTTTTAGCTACTCCGTGGTGGCAGATAGATGGGGCTGGGCTCTCTCTGCTGATGGAGAAGGACAACTAGGCTTCTGTTTGTGGGGTGGTGGAGACAGCCAGAGGCATGCTTCATCAGCTGGCTGCTGCTACCATACTACTGCATAACAAACAACCACAAAGCTATGGTGAAACCAGTTCATTGACAGAGCAGAGAGGAAGAAGGTGAGATGCCAAGGGGAAAGGTAAAAAGGGAGGATGAGGTCTTTAAGGGAATGTTTTCATGGAAGAGTAATACAGGAATAGAATTTTACTCTCCCTTCCTCTTAAGAACTAAAGGCACTGAGCTGTCTTAGAAACAAGTATCACCAATCACGGTCTCCATCTCTTCATAAGACAGTGACTAAGAAGACTATGTACAGAAAATACTACCTCTGTTAGAGTGCCCTGTCATTGTTGTACACGAAGAAGTGAATACAGGTTTACAAAGCAGACAGATATGGGTCTTAATACTGGTTGCTGCCTTAGTAGACCTTGTACAATATATCAGTAAGCCTTGATTGCCCCATCTGTCAAATGGCAATGATAGTAGGACTTACTCAGAGGGCTTGTGAGCATATGTATATGAAACACCTTACTTAGGGCCTACCTTCTCATATTTGGTTTAGTCCAGCTGCTAAAACATCACCAAGTTACACCAGATCTATTCCTCTTGAAAGTCCTACCACAAGCTGGACTTTCATGGGTGGAGACAGTATCTCATCCGACTAACACGACGCAGCTCTATTTTTTCTCTCATTCTTTTGGCTGCCAGTTTGGTAGCCACCATCGCCCATGGCAGCACGTAGACATGTAGTAAGAATCCAGTAAGTTCTACTTAGCCCTCTGTGGTTATACTGCAAGCAAATACTTAAAATTAAAGAGCAAAATAGGTCACTAACTAAAAGAAACTGGAGAGTTGACAGGTTGGTAGGTAGCCAGGGTGGTGAGATGTTCGCTTGAGTGAAACAATAGTGGAGAATCGTTGACTGTGAGAAATGATGAGACAGTGTCAATCCCTCTTCTAAAACCTTCTAGGCCAATGACATTATTTGCAGCAAACAGAGTTATGGAGCAAGAAATCAGTGAACATTTGCTAATGATATTGGAAGAAAAATCCAGTAATCGAGCAGTAATCAACAGCTGGAAAAATCCAGTAATCAACCAGAAGTAATCAAGGATTGTACTTGCCATACAAAGGCTGATTTGGGAGTTCTACCGACTTGATCTAAATGTTGCTAAAGTATAAAATATTATGGTGCCTATAATAATACATGAGTCAGGAAATATTGTTTTCAGTTAAAAATTTTTATTTTGGGGGCCGCTGGGTGGCTCAGTTGGCTTCCAACTTTGGGTCAGGTCATGATCTCACTGCTCCTGAGTTCGAGACCCACATTGGGCTCTTTGCTGACAGCTTGAGCCTGGAGCCTGCTTCAGGTTCTGTGTCTCCCTCTCTCTCTGCCTCTCCCCTGCTTGTGCTGTCTCACTCTCTCTCTCAACAATAAATAAACATTAAAAAAATTTTATTTGACATAATTGTAGACTCATGCAGTTTTAAGAATTATAGATTCAGGGGTACCTGGGTGGCTCAGTCAGTTAAGCATCTGACTTTGATCTCGCAGTTCATGTGTTCAAGCCCCGCATTGGGCTCCATGCTAACAGCTCAGAGCCTGAAGCCTGCTTCAGATCCTGTGACTCCCTCTCTCTGCCCCTCCCCTGCTCACATTCTGTCTCTCTCTCATAAATAAACATTAAAGAAAATTATAGATTCATATGCAGTTGTCAGAAATAGTACAGAGAGAGCTCACGTAGCCTTTATCCAGTTTCTCTCAATGGTAACAACTTGCAAAGCTATAGTATAACATTACAACCAGGATATTGACATTCATGTAGTCAAGATACAGAACAGTTCCATTACCACAAGGATGCCTGGGGTTATCTTTTTATAGTCACCCTCTTGCCTTCTGTCCCCATTCTCTCCTTAGCCCCTGATCTGATTTCTGTAATTTTACTATTTCAAAATGTTATACATATGGGAACATACAATGGAAATGAGGTAACCTCTTGTGATTGGCTTATTTACTCAGCTCAGTTCTTTGGGTTTGCAACCAAATTGTTGGGTAAATCGATAGTTCATTGCTATTTATTGCCAAGCAGCCTTCCATGGTACAGATGTACCACAGATTGTTTACCCATTCACCAGTTGAAGGACATCTGAGTTGTTTCTAGTTTGGAGATACGATGAATGAAACTGCTATAAATATTCTCGTACAGATTTATGTAAACACAAGTCTTCATTTCTCTAGATGAATGTTCAGGCGTGCAATTGCTGGCTTGTATGGTGGTTACATGTTTAATTTTTTTAAAGACCACCAAACTGTTTTCCAGAGCGCCCGAACAATTTTACATCCCCATCAGCAATGTATGAGTCATCCAGTTTCTCTCCATCCTGCCAGCATTTGGCATTGTCACTATTTTTTATTTTAACCATTCTGATAAGCGTGTAGTGATATTTCATTGTGGTTTTAATTTGCATTCCCTAATGGCTAATAATGTGGAGCACCTTTTCATGTGCTTATTTGCCATCTGTATATCTTTGGTGAAATGTCTCTTCATATCCTTTCCCAATGTTCTAATTGGATTGTTTACTTTTTTACTGTGGAGTTCGAGTTTTGAAAGCAATTTATATATTCCAGATGCTAGCCTTTGTCAGATATATGGTTTGCAAATATATTCTCCCACACCATCGTTTGCATTTGCATTTTCTTAGCAGAATCTTTTGCTGGGCAAAGTTTTTAATTTTGATGGGGTAAAATTTATAAATTTTTCCCTTTGTGGATGATGCTTCTGGTGTCAAGTCAAAGAACTCTGCCTGGTCCCAGCTCCCAGAGTTTATCTCTTGTTTGTTCCTTAAAATTTTATAGTTTCACTTTAAAGCCCACAGTCAATTTTGAGATAATTTTTATAAGGTGTGAAGTTTAAATAAATGTTTGGGTCTTTTTGTCTCTTTTTTACACCCCATTTGTTAACATTTATTTATTTATTTTGAGAAGGAGGGAGAGAGAGAGAGAGAAAGAGAGAGAGTGCGTTCACAAGTGGGGGAGGGGCAGAGAGAGAGAATCCCAAGGAGGCTCCATGCTGTCAGCACAGAGCCCCATGCGGAGCTCGATCCCACAAACCATGACATCATGACCTGAGCTGATATCAAGAGTGGGGTGCTTAACTGACAGCCACCCAGGCACCCCGGGGTCTTTTTATTATTATTTTTTTAAACTATGGATTGCCTCAGTGCTACTTGCTGAGAAGGCTAAGCTTCCTTCATTAAATTGCGCTTGCACCTTTAGAAAAAAACCCGGTTTGGCATATTTGTGTGGGTTGTATTCTCTTTCTGAATTCTCTACACTGTTTCATTAGTTCATGTCCATTTACGTCTGTCAATATTGCACAGTCTCAATCACTGTAGCTATAACAAGTCTTAATAACGGATAGATTGCTTCAACCCACTTTATTTATCTATGTCAAGATTGTTTAGCTATTACACAGTATGCGCTTTCCCAGATAAATTTTAGAATAAGCTTTTCTATATGTACAAAAAATCCTGCAAAAATATTAATAGGAATTACATTAAATCTGTGTATCAGTTTGGGGAGAATTGACATCCTTATTATGTTACTTTTTCAATCAATGAATAGAATACATTCTCCATTTATTTAGGTTCTTAAAAAATTTCTTTCATCAGAATTGTATAGTTTTCAACATATAGATCCTATACATGTTTTGTTAAGTTTCTAAGTATTTAATTTCTTTTGAAGTTGTTAGAAATGGTATTGTGTTTTTAGTTTTGCTTTCCACATGTTTGCTGTGAGTACATAAAAATGAAATCAATTTTTGCATGTTGATCTTATAAACTGACATTTTAAGAAAGCAATTTTATTTCACAATATTTGTTAGTATTCTATCCTGTGGAAATAACATCATATCATGGGGGATATTAAAGTGTAGTTAATTACCACCTATATTTTGATGGTGTTCATTCCACTCAATTTACCCCAGCAGAGGTTCAAAGTGAAAAACCATGAGAAAAAATAACTTGAATCCACAGATTATACAGCATACTTGAAGAACTGATGAGAAGTTTGGCAAAGGGAAAAAACTGTTGGATGAAAGGAGTCTGAACAGTGTATCAGGGAGCACGGCACCCAAGCCTTGTGTTTGAAATACCTGAGCTGTTTGGCACTCCTGATTTTCTCTGTGGCTCAAGCAAGTCTCTGAATGATTTCCTCCTCCATCAATGGTTCGCATAAGTCCTTTCTGCCCCAGAAACATATTTTAGAATCCAAAGAAATCATACTTGTGGACAGGCTCTGGAAACACAGAAATACTACACTAACATAAGCTTTGAAAGCATTCTTTCCTCCAGTGATTTAAATCATTAAGAGACATTTTCCACTTGGAAAATGATTTTTAAGTTTTATCATAAAGGTGAGATGTGTCTGATCAAGGTAGTCTGCCTACAAACAGCCATGTTTCTGGGGAACAGGAGTTAATTACATCACACCATGTAGGAGTGAGTGCCCCTTCCATCCAGGCCAACTGGGCATTATTACAAGTGAGTAATTGCACTGCTTTTCATCACTCGCCTAAATCATTAGAACACAAGATTATTAAACCAAGACCCTACCAATTTAGCTGCTCAAGGATGGAGTCTATTAGACCATCTGCTACCTTATCAACACCAGACACAGCAAGTCCAGGCAACTTTATACCCAACATGTAGCATCTTACCGTTTCCAACCGATCCATATACTATTTTTTAAGTGATGGTTATTTAATTGCTAGAGCTAACAAGAAATAACAACTGCTTCTCGGCTGTTAGTAAGATTTGCCAAAAGTGGACTGTTTGGTTCAGAAAGAACCATTGCACAACGTAAGGGTATTTCAAATCATGTTGTTCAGGGTAGTGCCTGGAAAGACTACTTCAGGAAGCACACGTGTTAGAACACAGATTTGTGACCTCATTCTCCTCTCTGCTATAGTGCTTTCGATAGTGCTTTCACTATGTGGAGGCTCAGTTATTTTAAAAGGTGAACAGGAAAAGAGAAATGTGGACTCTAGAAAATATTTGCATTTATTTTTACCTTTTCTCTTCTGGTCCCTCCTCTCTACCTTATGTCTCATCTCTCTATGAATGCGGAAGTCATTTCTATATTGTTCTCTATCATTTACAGCACCTTGTAAGTGCTTAACAAGTATTTCACGAACAGATGAGTGTTGTTAAATGAATATATAGGTGTACACACATATCTAGGAAATGAGGCAAGGGATGATATACACACAGCTTGGTAGGAGGAGAACAGGTTTACAGGAAGCAAACAGGCCACTTTCACCACTTCCACGTCCACCTCCATGACTTTCGAGGATCAGAAAGTCTGGGAGAAATTACCTAGGTGTGTTGGAGAACTGACTGGCCGGCAGAGCATCGTAGAAGAAAAACAAGAATGCTTTGGGTAAAAATGGAACGGAGAACTTGCCATCCTCTCCCAAATAAATCCTACCTTGCCATTCTTCAACCATGCAGCACCTCCATGAACCTCAAATTTCTGGAGCAATGAGATCTACCCTACTCACCAGTACTCAACCACTCATTGCTTAATAATGTATTTCACTTTTCGTCTAAGTATGTTAATAAGCATTATAAGTTCTTCAAATGCAAAGCCATGATTGCATTTATATTTCTCAAGGGCACCTGGCTAAGTATGGAGTGCATATTGACCACTGAAGACTGACTGATGGAAAGACCTTTGTTTTACCACCTCAGGAGTTGGGAGGAAGGAACCTGTGTGTCTATGTAACTGTCCACTAGGTTCTTCAGAGTTCACGGAGCTAAATCACTCGTCTTTTCAAAGATTCCCTTCTGATCCCCTTTAAAAAATTAATGGATAACAGGGCCATTGCTTTAAAAGTATTATTTTAGTTAGATTGCTCAAGATGAAAATTTTATTTGAAACATTAAGAGTGAATCAAAACCACACTCAGATATCACCTCATGCCAGTCAGAGTGACCAAAATGAACAAATCAGGAGACTACAGATGCTGGAGAGGATGTGGAGAAACGGGAACCCTCTTGCACTGTTGGTGGGAATGCAAATTGGTGCAGCCTCTCTGGAAAACTGTGTGGAGGTTCCTCAAAAAATTAAAAATAGACCTACCTTATGACTCAGCAACAGCATTGCTAGGAATTTACCCAAGGGATACAGGAGTACTGATGCATAGGGGCACTTGTACCCCAATGTTTATAGCAGCACTTTCAACAATAGCTAAATTATGGAAAGAGCCTAAATGTCCATCAACTGATGAATGGATAAAGAAATTGTGGTTTATATACACAATGGAGTACTACGTGGCAATGAGAAAGAATGAAATATGGCCCTTTGTAGCAACGTGGATGGAACTGGAGAGTGTGATGCTAAGTGAAAAAGCCATACAGAGAAAGACAGATACCATATGTGTTCACTCTTAGGTGGATCCTGAGAAACTTAACAGAAACCTATGGGGGAAGGGAAGGAAAAAAAAAAGAGGTTAGAGTGAGAGAGAGCCAAACCATAAGAGACTCTTAAAAACTGAGAACAAACTGAGGGTTGATGGGGGGTGGGAGGGAGGGGAGGGTGGGTGATGGGTATTGAGGAGGGCACCTTTTGGGAGGAGCACCGGGTGTTGTATGGAATCCAATTTGACAATAAATTTCATATATTGGGGAAAAAAAAAAAAACATTAAGAGTGACAGTGATGGTTGGGGCGCCTGGGTGGCTCAGTCAGTTAAGCATCTGACTCATAATTTTGGCTTAGGTCATGATCTCACCATTGTGAGATCAAGCCCCACATGGGGTCCATGCTGAATGTGGAGCCTACTTGAGATTCTCTCTTTCTCTCCCTCTGCCCCTCTCCTCTGTTTTTGTGCTTTCTCTCTCTCTCTCTCTCTCTCTCTCAAAAAAAAAAAAAAAAGTGACAGTGATGGTATAACAGAGAGTGGTTTCTTTGGAGTCAGACATTTGGTTTCAAATTCAGGCTCATTCCTTATAACCCTGTGGCCAAAGGCAAGTTATTTAACCTTTACAATTCTTGGTTTCCTTTTCTATAAAACAGTAATGATGAGGTGCTGTGAGAATTAAGTGTGCATGAAACCATAGGACAAGGGCTGGTACTTTGGTGAGTACTATTAAAGAGAGGTAATTATCAGCTTCAATTAACCTCTCTGATCCCTGATTTCCTCCTGTTAAAAAGGAAGATCGCAGAATAATATTCATCCCCACGGGGATATGGTGGGGAATGAGTATGTGCATGCAACCGAGGGTGCAGAGTCCTGCTGGGGGGCGATGGTGTACAGAGGTCGTTATCTTGAGGATACATTTTACTCTAGGATGATGAATGCATGAAAGCAAACACAGAACTATATTAGAATAGAAAGTAAAATATGAGAGAATTATCAACAGTTAGGAAATTTCAGAACAAATCCCCCGTCTGCTTCAGAATGCTTAGTGCTACTCCTTAGGCCCTAGAGAGTTCCATTCACTCCACTCTGCCATTAGAGGCAGTTTGGAGGAACTATTTGAGAAGCACCATGAGAAAATGACTGGCAAACCATAAAATGCCATACACTGTTAGTTGAAACGATGCATCTGGTGTCTGCCAAGTTTCCTCTTATGACCAAGAGCCAGGCATCAGACACACGTAGAATAAAACAAATATAGTTTTCTTCTTCTACATTCTTAGCATAAGCCCATCTTGCCATGGTTAGTCTCTCTGCCTCCCAGCCTCTCATTCCATGAAAGACTGCTCTTCCCTGAGATTCTCTCCAGGCTGGTTGATACTGTGGATCTATTCCCCTAAAAGGACATTAAGGAGAGTTTCAGCAAGTCCCTGGAGGTTTTCAAGTGAACCCTATTCAATGTGTTGTCCCTTCAGAGAAAGTGGCAACTCTCAGTCCAAACCCTAACCTACCATGTTCTCAGAACTCAGGAGTATCACACTTTATTTTGCTTACAAGCTTTTTCTAAGTTAACCGGATGCTTACCTTTCTTAACAACTCTTTCTATGTCTATCTAAATGTTGCACGTTATTAGAATTTTGTGTGTGTGTTAGGAAAGCTATTTGTTGTAAAAATTATACTCACACTTATCCTGCCACTAATATAACAGGCACTACACACTCCTGAAAACCCCTGAGTGAACCTGGTTCCAGGTGATATCCAGGTAGAATTGGACATGGTCTGTAGATTATAAGTGGCACATAGTAGACAATCAAGGTTTAGTGGATTTTTTTTACTCATTCATCAGATATTTGCCAAAGGTCTATAATAGGCCAGGCACCGGACAAGGCGATGGATAGACAAATGGATGGATGAATTTATGATGGTTATATCAATGGATGGATAGCTCTCCACAATGTAAGACAGTTAACATCTGATTTAAATCAAATACAGCAAAGATGAAGGGTAGAAAGCATATTACTTTTTAAGGAACAAGTTCAGATTCATAAAACACTGGGACACACACTACTGCAGAAGTACCTTGGGCTCTGAGTGAAGTTTCTTGGGTGTTTGTGATAGTTAATCATAGGAAGAGTTATGAGTAATTTCAGATGTACTAGATGAAAGTTTTTCTTTGATTTTCACCCCCATAGACAAGTTCCTTTAATCCTATTGTGGGGTAAATGCTTTTATCTTCCAGGTCTATCTACCAAATCTGGTATGTTGGAGCAGAATCAACCCTTCAAAGTCCAAGTAGAAACTGAAAGTGTCTGTTATGTTTTAATTTATTTTTTCAGTTTTTATAAGCTGTACCCAAACTTTGCCTTTAGAAAAATCATTATTTACTTCAGTGATTTCCCTGTTCATGTTATTTGGTGTAGTATATCCATTAAGAATATCAAAGGGGTGCCTGGGTGGCTCAGTTGGTTAAGCATCCGACTTCTGCTCAGGTCATGATCTCAGGGTTTGTGGGTTCCAGCCCCGCGTCAGGCTCTGTGCTGATAGCTCAGAGCCTGGAGCCTGCTTCGCATTCTGTGTCTCCCTCTCTCTCTCTGCTCCTCCCTGGCTCACACTCTGTCTCTCTCTCTCTCTCTTTCTCAAAAATAAATAAACAACAACAACAAAAAAGAATGGTGTTCAGCTTTTTGAAGACAAGGACTTTCTGGCTGTTTGTAGCAACATCTTAGCAACATGAATTAGTACCTGGAGATTTTGTTGACTGAATAAATTCATTAATAAGTTCAAGGCCCAGATTAAGGTTTTCACTACGATAATGACATTCCACCTTGCCACGTGAGGAACGATGCACCTATCCTCAGTGCCTTGTAACTGTTGTCATCTTTGCACTCCCCTTGAGCCTTGGTAACAATGCATAGTCAAAGAAAAGAGTAAAAGCAGTAGGAACAGAGTAAATGTATTAAAGTTGCCTGTATTGAAATAAAATCAGAAAACACCATCTGTGTCTCTGTGTCATACTGGTCATTTCTTTCTCCTGACCACACAATAACAGTGGCTCTAATATGTTTTAAAATCAAGTTATTCCTTACTACTTTCTCAGATCAGATTAGATTACTTCTCTTTAAAGAGGTGTGCATCTTCTCTTTTTTCTAATCTAGGAAGTTCTGGGCAAAAATATCTGTCTTTTAGTGTAAGTTCAAATGCTAGTTGACATTCTCTCCTAGTTATACCCAAGCCTGGAAGTAAACCAAGTCCTACCCCCTACTCCCATTTTCCCAGAATGTTATATGCAGAACATTCTAGAATCACACAAAAAAAATAGTCCTAGTGGATTTCTTTTCTCAAATCTTATGTGTCTTCTGTCTGACCTTGGGATTATATAACCTTCATCCTTCAAGATAATGGCTAATACAATGTGCCTAGACCCATTTACACAGAAAATGTCAATTAAATCCTATCCTCCATGAATTCTGGACCAGCTCGCTTGATGTTTACCATACTTTACTCATTTGCTTCATTAAGACATATTTTCAAATAATAATAATCATAATCTCAATAATACCTCTCCTATCCTCCCCCCAGCGCATTAGGCTCCCCTGATATTGGATTCTGTTTTAATTTAGTCAAGTATCTTTCAACGCCCTGGATTGGTGGACTCACTCAAGTACAGGACCAGGAGAAAATGCCCATCTCCACCACTGAAAGCTGACTTGCCAGGACGTGTGTAGAACTATCCTGTCTTCAGGCAGTACTTTTAACCCTGAATATTTTCCAAAGCAAGGGAAAAATGGCTAATCCATCATTTAGGGCCAGAGACATCATTCACAGGTTCAAGTAGCACTTGGAATGTCCTGTTTGTTATTGCACAGCCCACCGCCCCAAATTGTGTCTCTCCTGAAATTCATATGTTGAAGTCCAGTGCCTCAGAATGTGACTGTATTTGAATATGGGCTCTTAAAGAGGTAATTAAGGTCAAAGAAGACATAGGGATGGACCCATTATGACTGGTATCTTTGTAAGAAGAGATTAGGACACACACACGCACACACACACACACACACACACACGAAGAGCATGTGAAGACACAAAGAAGATGGTCACCTGCAAGCCAAGGAGAGAGGGTCTTAGAAGAAACCAATCCTATCAACACCTTGATCTTGGACTCCTACCTTCCAGAATTAAGAGAGAATAAACTTCTGTTATTTAAGCCATCCAGTCTTTGGCATTTTGTCATAGCAGCCGAAGCAAACTAATACGCTGTCTTAGAAAATCTAGAGAAGAGACGTCTGATTAAGGCAGAGGGGAAGGTAGAGAAAAACGGAGGGTCTTTGAGTTGCTGAGGTGGTAGGAGTCTGTGAAATGTGACTAGAGATAGTTGCCTGCTTAAAAAAACAAAACAAAATAAAACAAGTAGACCTTAATGAGGATGAGGGACCTTTCCTTTTGGCCCTACTTACATTCAGGTGAAAGCTAGATTGATTTCTGCTTTGTTCCCCAAACAGCTTGCATTGGTAACTGGCCACTGCCAAGTTTGGGCTGGGAGGGGAGAGGGCTTTATCAGTATGCAGATGAGGCGCTTGGGGCAGGCTGCTAAACCAAACACCCTTGTGCCTTTAACCTGATGTAGGAATTCAGTCTCATTTCTGGCCAGCAAATCAATTCATCCCAGAGAGAAACCTTGGGGATAAAAATTCACACACCATCAGGAATTCAAAACCTTACCTCCTGCAAGACTGGCTTCCAACAATTTGGAATAATAATACACCCCAACACAAAGGCCCAAAGCAACAAAGGCCATCTCAGACTTAAACACATTTAAAAAGCTCTAAGCAGATGGTCAGTTCCATCCCAAACTGAACAGGCTGCACTGGACCTATCAAAATGCTGTGTTAGCCCCATGCTTTCATCTTGATTCCAAAATCTAACGCTCACTAAGCATTTCCAGTTTCAGGCAAGCCCCATTTTCACTTTCATTTGGAGAAAGATGTGAACCAGTCCTCCCCAAAATTAGGTAAATAACTATTTTTTTAATATCCACTAGCACCTTGGATACCTGAAATACCTTGTACATTTCTCCCCTCAGTATATACCTGGTTTATCTGATGCCCTGAGTGGCTCGTTTTTAACCTATCTTCTTCTGATCCACAAACTTATTTCCAGCAGTAATCATGCAATTAAATGAATAATGGCCAGAAAATCAATGCAAATGATAAAAGCTTTTCTTTCCTTGAACTTTGGATTTATAATCACATTAGTGAAAAATAATAACAAAATAAAATGTCAATGTTTTAAAAAAGGAGAAAGGAATGAATTAATACTTTCCAATTAAATGCAAAAAGTCCAATTGAGGTAACTATGAAGTCATACCGCTCATTTAACATTGTAATTTCTTGATCATTCACTTCTTAACTAACAATCATAAAGGAATCACTGTCAATTTTAAAGTTACTCGAATTATTTAAAATATTTCACATATGAACTAAAATTTGCACTTACCAAACAAAATATTGCACCTTGTGGTCCCCATCCTGGCTCACTGTTTTAAATTTTAAACACTCACACACAAAAACTCCACATGGTCACAAAGAAAGACAAAAAAATGAAGTAACTCAAGTTCTGTTTTCTTCGTCTTGATTGTTGTTTATAAAGAACCCACCCAGCAGGTGAAGACTCAAACTGTGCCTGAAGGGAACCTGAATGATTTAGAAGCATCAAGAACTCGCTCTGGCAACAAACATGTGCCGCTGAGTCCACAGGTATCAGAGGTCAACTATGAAACGGGTTATTCTCCAAATTAACTTCCATGTAGACTACCTATGTAGTAAAGGGTCAGTAATAAAAATGCATGCACCAATTTGAAGATTACGCATATACTAATTGTCTAGAACCTAGACCTACAAATTTTGTTGGGAGGGGAGATACCGTGCCACTGATAAGTTAAGAATTGTTGGTACTTGGTGACAATAAAAAGCATTTTCACTAATGATTTATGATTTTTAAATTCTTTACGGTGTATCCTTTTACTCTGTGTCTGGGAAGGACAAGTGTAATGCCCTGCCCTTGATATCCCACTGACTTCACTTCCCTATCACATCTGGCACACAGGCTTCAGTTTTGTTCCCACATACTCCACCCTTTACAGACGTGCCTCCACTGAGCCACAGGACAGTTTGACCTTTCCTAGGGATGTTAAGATTTTGAAAGCAGGAACTATATCTCTCCTTTCTTTATATCCCTCGTGGAATAAATGCCAACTGAATAAATGAATGAGCCAGTTTATAAAAGGTTGGCTAATTTATCTTATATGGATACACACATAGTGTATGATGGATAGTGATTTCAAGCATTTAAACTCTTGCTTAAAGAGTTATATAAAATGTTTAATATTATAAGTTTTAGGTAGATGAACAGGCAGAGCAAAAGAAATCAGATGCTAAAAGAGCACATACTGTATGGTTTCAATTAAATAAAGTACAAAAACAAGGCAACTATTCTAAGCTGCTAGATATCAGGATGGTTTCTCATGACCCTGGCAAGGCAGGGAGTTTGTGCTAATAACTAAATGGGGGTAAAAGGGGTATTGGGGAGGTTCTAGTAATGTTCTGTTTGTGACCTGAATGCTGATTATATGGATGCTGAGCATTTATAATATGTGCACTTTGCAATAGGTACATTATGCTTCAATAAAAAGATTTTTCTTAGGGACACTTGAATGGCTTAATTGATTAAGTGTCTGACTCTTGGTTTTGGCTCAGGTCATCACCTCATGGTTCATGTGTTCAAGCCCCATGTGGGGCTCTGTGGTGACAGCCTGCTTGGGATTCTCTCTCTTTCTCTCTCTCTGCCCCTTTCCTGCTCTCTCTCTCTCTCTCAAAATAAGTGAACATCAAAAAAATAAAAAGGTTTTTCTTAAAAAAGGAATCACAGAAAAATGCATTATGTATTAAACAGTAAAGATAGATTTTGACCACATATGGGAAATAGATATCAAAGCTTTCTACAGGGTTGGGTATATACCCTTAATCTCTCTAAACTTCCACAATCCCTAAAGCCACAGGATTTTCTTAGTTTATTCAGATTAGTTATTAATATCTATAGAACTAAAACCAGGGTTAAAAATCTGATCAATGGAATTTTTGGTTCCAAACTCATCTTCTTTCATTTCTACAAACCAGGCTGACTCTGGAATGGTCTCTGGTTGTCAACGTTGTAATCGTTCTTTTCTCTTGGTTCTTCATTCTTCTCCTGCCATGGCTCTTCTCTCCTCTCTCCTCATCCTAGGCTTTCTGCTTCCAGAATCTTGATGTCAATACCTTCTTTTAAGCATCCTGATAAGCACAGGAAAATTTTCTCCCTTTGTCCTCAAATCAACTCAGTTGAGTCCCCACAACTTTCTAGGTGCCTTTAAAATTTATCAGTGAGGTCTCTGAGTGTTGGAATCAGCCAAAACTCCTCATCTACTTCATGCTCATCTCCTTTCCCCTGAAGACTCCCAAACTTCATGGTTTCCCATAAATCATACTCTTTCTCCAGAAAAGAGGATGATTTCTGCAGGAAGACAGTCTGTGAAGGGAAATGCCCATGAGCCATAGGTGAAATGGAAAGGCACTCGGGGCATGAGAAAAGAAGAGGAAGAGAGGAATTAACAACAGTAAGTAGGTGAACCACAGTGAGTCACGGGTTTGCCACAATCTAACACTATAGTAAGAGAAAAATATTTACTGGAGTTTCTCAGAATCTAATGACAATAGCAAGAGCAAGAGCAGCATCAACACTAGCTGTTATTTACTGAGGGCTTACTATATGCCAGGCACTGGGCTAGGAGCTCTACTTTAGTCTTGTTTGATCTTTATAATAAGCCAATGAGGTAGTTATTTGCACCTCCATTGTATAGATGCAATAACCAAGACTCAACCAACTTAACAGAAGAATCAAACCGTAATTTGAATCCAGTTTTCATCTGGTGGCCCCTATCATCACATAAAATGGCAAATACAACACAGAAAATGAAGAACACACAGTGAGCCCTCAATCCCAGAATCCATTTGAGAAACATTGTTAGTTTCAATGATGAGTGGTCCATGTTCATATAACAGAGATATTGGTTGAACTTACTCCTTTATCTTAGCATTTACCACATTTTACTGAAATTGTCTGGTTACCTCTTGCCTACATCTTTAAACTTTCACGGCGTTAGCTATACAAAGTCATCTTTGTATCTGCAGCATCTTGTATGGTGCCTGACACATCAGTAACAATGGAGGCTATTGTAGGAAATAATTCTCAAGATTTCCAACTCTTGGCTTAACAAAATCTAATAGAGTACACCTCCCCCATTTCAATCAATCTACACTGAGCAGCAAACCTCCACATTCTTATATCATTTAGTCAGGCTGAAACTAGGACTCACAAAGCCAATAACTGAACCCAATGATAATGAATTTTAAACTCTTTGCCAAAGACCTAGGTGGCTTTTTGTAGGGAATTCCTTTTTGTTTACATGTTGTTTCAGGGGGATATGTTTAATTTATTCACTCTGGCACCATCTCGACTCCAAATTGCCTCATTTCTTCTTAATAAGTAGTTTTCCCACAGCTATGAAGTTATAGAGCATCAAGCAAAAATAAAACAAGCTGCAATTTGAATAAAAAAAAAACCTAAGGGTCATTTAAAGGTATTTACGCGTGTTTTTTGCTTTTATTTTATTTTTTATTTTATTATCATTATTATTTCATTGTAAAGAGAGAGCACAAGTGGGGGAGAGGGGCAGAGGAAGAGAGAGAGAGAATCTCAACCAGGTTGCATGCTCACCATGGAGCTCAACGCAGGCCTCAATCCCACAACCCTGAGATCATGACCGGAGCTGAAATCAAGAAACGCTCAACTGACTCAGCCACCTACAAACCACTGCTTTTGTTTTTTTTAAATAAATAAAGAGATTATCAACCTTACATGAGGTCCATTTCCACAAGTTAAATGATTAGTAGCAGTAGGTTTATTTTATAGCACGGGAGGTTGTGTTTATATACAGAAGAAAGCTTGTTGACAAATAAGTGATGGAATGTACCGTAGGCTGCTGGCCAAGACTATCGTCTCTCTTTGCGACTCAACTGGTCATAGAATGAAGTGGCTACTTTGAGATAGTCGAAGTTTTCAGTCAAGAGTCAAATTCATAAGAATCCATCCTATGGAAAAGATAATTAACTCTAAATTATCTTTTCAGTTACATCTTGATACCGATTGACAAACCCTTCGCTCTGGAAAGCAGTATCATTAAAACATAAACTGGCTTGGCATTAAGTCCCTGTTTCCAACCAAAATCTTAGACATAAAATATCAAACAAGCTTCTCCATCAACCAAAGAGATACAGTGAAGCGTTGAGAAAGAGGCATGCATTCAGGTGTCTTAGTGCCCAGAACTTTGAAGTAAGAACAGGGCACAATTAACACTTTTTTCATAATTCTTTCTGATCTTTCCTCACCAACAAGAGGAAGCACGAACTTGAATATAGTTAAAAACCCCAACCAAGTACAACTGATCTCATTACATGAGTACGGGCTCCTCGACTAACAAGTGAGAAAATGCTGTCTCAGGAGATATCCTTTTCCAAACATGTGTGCCTCACTTTAGACAATAGTAGTTCTGGGCTCTACATTGAATAGGCTCTTTTTTTTTTCAAACAGAAGATGGCTCTTTCCTCTATAGGATACACCCACAGAAATTCTCTTCCTCACCCAGCACACATTAAGAGGCCCAAAGTGTATTCAAGATTGGGAGTGAGAACTGTCCCCATGAAATATCCCCAGGTACCAACCTGTTTATGGAGAGAGCCAAAGGGAGAGTCTTAGAATCTGTCTCAGGTCTGTGGCTACTCAGATAGATAAATGAACGTTACAGCTACCAGAGTGTTAATACAAAGAGTTCACGATCAAAAGTGTAAACACTCTCTAGTTTCATGGTAGCCTTAAGCCTGGAAACATAAGTGAATGAATTTACATAATAAATGTTTTTTTAGCATCACATCACAGTAAACTATATAATCATAGCATTACAGGATATCTTCATTGGTTGTTTTCTTTTTAGCAATCCAAAGTGCAATGCTTTGTGGAAAATTGCAATGAACATGGTACATTAATGTGACATTTCTATCAGTCCTGACGTGTGCATCTATGATGCAATATCTTAGTAATTTGTGTCTCTAATTTACACGGAATAAACCTGTGCTCTAGCATATCCTAGAATAAGATTAAAGGAGTTCATATTTAGTGAGCATGCAGTCCACTTCACAGCACAGTGTGGTCCAACCCAGTTTGGGAAACCATGTTCCACCCAATCTCTCACCCCTCTGGTGTAAGAGATAGTGCATCGCCCTATTGAAACCACTCTGATAGATTTAGCCTATCAATCTAGAATTTAGACACTTCTTTTTGTAAGAGTAGACTATTTTCGTAGGTAGGAATCTTGTCTAATGGACCATTTGGCTATGATTCCATAACCAGAACAAACTGATGTTTCTTTTTTAGACTCAATTATTCCACAAATATTTATTGAACATCTACAACATGCTAGATGTCTGAGCTACATCTGCAAACAAAACACAGTCCTGGCCTTTGTTAAGCTTACATTCGAGGGGATAAGGACAATAAACAATGAACATGATAAATAAATATAGAATAGAGTATGTTAGAAGGTCACAAGCAATGTGGCGGGAGGGCAGCACAGGGTAAGGGGGATTCATTCATATTTAGATATGGCACATATTTCACACTTTTATCCTTGGCTATAGGATATACATTGGGGGAAAAGATCAAAACATATGGACAAACTTACATAGCCAATCTGTAACAATATTTGAGTATGGTTGAATTTCAAGAAAAAATGGAATTAAAAAAAGAAATGCCCATTGGAGAATTGGAAAGAGAACATCCTTCAGAATTTCTTCTTTTCTTTTTTTCTTTCAAATAGGTCTCTGATTGTATCACAGGGAGAATTCACATGTGGAAAATTAAAAGGAGATTTAGGTTTATCACTACAGTTGGATTCAAGTCACCTTGCGTAAACAAACACCAATCTACTTAATTAGCCAACTTTTATTTTGACTTGAAATGTTGAAACAATCGAGACACCTTGGATTTCCTGACAGATAGTTGACTGTACAGGCCACATAAGCCAACAATTCAAACACGATTCAAGTGAAGGTTTAGAAGAATCCAGTTCAATATTTGCTATTACTTGTACATTGATTTCCAGAAGAAAATGGCTGGTTCTTGGCCGGCTGTTTGGTGATGCATGCTTATGAGAGATGAAGACCGAATTCTAGCTTCTAATTATGAGAGGAAATGCTGTTTGAACGTAACGCATTTCCTGGGACATCTTTGTGTAACCCATCATCCCTCCTCCCCAACCAACAAACTGTCACACCCTGACACGCTCCATCCTCAAATCCATAATCCATGACTCCTACTGACCCAGGAACAATGGGGGTGCTCCCTCGGAAAAAGGCATGAGGGGAGCGGAGTGACCGTTGAGCATATTCTGATTTTTTAAAAAACTGTCATATGGCGAGATAGTGGTAGGTTTCAATGCTGTCACCTATTCAGTCAGTCCAGATGAACTAGAATCACCATTTCAGTTATATCATAGCTCCAGGCAAGAACATGTCACCCTCTTTATTTCCAGCTTCCAACAAGCTGCTTAGGCAGATGCTAAATGTGGTCCTCCCTGCCACGTTCAGTAGAGTGGCCTTTGTGTGGGTTAATTGAGCCCCCACTCCATTTAATAGGCTGTTGAAGTCTTATTGAAACAGAGCTAGTGCCGCAGGTTAAATACATTGCAGTGCTCTTGCTAATCCTCTCATTAACAGGGCTGGAAAGCTCGTTGGGAGCTGTGAGTTTGCATATATTAACAGGGAGCTCTTCACTCAAGTGCTATCAATAAAATGACAAAGCCAGTTTGCAAATAGTGAAATCAACAGTGACGCAAAGCTAGATACCTTTAAAAAAATAAACAGCTTAATAACTGATAAATCTTATATTCACACTTGAGAGAAGAAAAAGATACGCTGGGGAAGATGTCTTTTACTGGGTCAGACTTAAGGCAGAAACGAGACTAATGTCAAACCACTGCAGAGACTAGTGGATGAAGCTGAGCTGAGAAATGATGTTAATGAGCCACCGAGGATAGGCCCACATTTACAAGTGCCCAAGATGGCACATTTTGCAGTTTTACAAAAATAAATAAGATCCTGGCAGTAGCAGAAATAAGTAAGATGAGAGAGTGTTGAGCTGCCGGGTGTCCTAGGAAAACAGTGCCACCATGACCATTCAGAAAGCATGTGGCATCGGGAGCAGACTCTTGGCACTGAGACTGCTCTGTGCCAGCAGGGGAAGTAGGGACAAGGGGAACCTGGAAGAGGGGGAGGGCCACAAGTGCATTCAGCTGAACACTGTCCATCATTGGTTTGTATGTCATAAGAGAATATGGAATGAGGATTTGGGAAGGAGGGTATCAATAGATACAGTGTCAAAAAGGGCTAAGAAGTGGGGCACAAAGACAAGAAGCTTTGTCAGATGCTGTGATCTGTTGCCCACACTTGATGCTTAGCAAAAAGATAAAGCAATGCTCCATGGGGCTTCTGAGGCTGAATGGATTCTGAGTATATTGGGTAAAATGATATCCTCATTTTAGGAAAAAATAGACTTTCCCCATGCCAACAGGTCAAATGGCAAGTCTTTACAACCTCTGCTAAAATTTTGAAAAGTAAAAGCAGATGAGGGATAAGTGATTAGTGGTACTTTTCCTAGGAGTGCTGAATCACAGAGCTGTTTTGCTGTCCCTCCTCCAATCCCAACCCTCTTCCCCCACCAACCATGTAGTTACAGCCCCCACCCCTATAGACCCTCCTTTAGTGGGAAAGCAAGAGAAGACCTGTCTGGGGCTTGTGTGTAATGGTTAGCTTCCAGAGATGTGCGGAAGACTGCTTGTTTTCCTGTCCATAATTGTTGATATGAATAGACAATGCCATAAGAAAAACACTCATAAGCATTCCCAAGGTTAGCCCCAAAGTTTCCAGCATAATCCACACGATCCTGTCTCTTGAACTTCTCTTTAGTCTATGGACTGGGCAAAAGAAAATATGCTTCTAAAGTTTTCCATAGATACCCACTAGACTGTCACCTCTTTAAGGTAAATTCCATCCTTACATGAGATCCTTCCTGAGATCTTAGATAATAAAGTTTACTCGGCACAACTAATGACCTTCAATTTACAAACTTCAATAAGGCTGGAATAGGGTCATGATTTTCTTTGGTTTGCCTGAAGGTATCTTGCAAAAAGCCTTCACCTAAAAGGGGATCAATAAAGATCTGTTTGATTAAATGGAGTGATTTGCAAAAAACACCCTTAAACATTCCTCTTGTGAATTGTAAGCCACCACTTAAATCTTTTAAAAATGAGGATATCTGGGGTTCATCCTTTGATACCTTGAAATTCCCTCATGTCATGTTGTGTGTGTGTGTGTGTGTGTGTGTGTGTGTGTGTGTGTGTTTAAGAAGGGCCATACATGTGAGTAGGCAAATAACTTTATACTGAAAAAGAGGAAATCCAGATTCTCATGATGATCAGTAATATATCCAAGATCACATGCAACTCCTTACTGACAGACCTAGATGAGAAAGTCTGAGTTATGCTGATCTAGTGAAAGGGTGGTTCATGGATCAGGATCACCTGGGATGTTATGGCCCCATCCCAGACCAACGGAGTCAAAATCTGCATTTTGACAAGATCCCCAACTGAATCGTGCACCCATTAAAGTTTGAGAAGCGCTGCTCACAGACCTCCCACTAGAAAAAAGTAACACCTTGAAAACTTCCAGGGATCAAAAGGTTTCTTTTAATCAAGACTTGTAGATACATATATTTTCATCAACCCGTATCTGTTGTAAAGGTAGTCTAGGACAAAACAAACAAACAAGGAATGACATCATTAGCATCCATTCTTACTAGTTTAGGACCAATAGTCACTATTAAAGGTCAAACTAATGTTGAGCCCCTTCTACCAGCTCACATGAAAAGTCTTTGGCTACATGCTGATTCAATGAAGTCAAATGAATGACTACAATAACTTTTTCCTCCCAACTCTGTCTAAATGCTATTATCCCAGTTTAGCACGGCAACTTTCAAGGCTGCTCTAAGACTTTTTGAACTACTCTAAAATTTCAGCCACTAGAATCAAGTATCCTACATTTTAAATCCATTTCTCCACCAGATATAAAAAATAAAAATTTTCTTTAGTAAAATCGGGGCTTATTTTGGTCTCTAATTATGTAAGGCATTGTTTACACCAGTTGTAGTAAAAAATAAAATACATGGGGGAGTCTCATAGCCAAACAATGAACATGACCACCTGAATGGAAATAGAATACTATGACTTTAAATTTGTTCTCTCCTCTTCTTCCTTCCCCTCACCTCTCCTCCGCTTTTCGTTAGAGAACAAGATTTGTCAGGGAGTTTCCTTGGAGAAGCACCTTGTCATTTCGCCAGACTTGAAGACAACTGTGGAATCCAAGAGGGAAGTTCTGCCTTAAGAATTCCCCAGTATCATGTTGCCCCAAGTCAAAACTGATCACATTTATCAAACACTAGAGACGTGCTAATGTTATGCATTGTTATCCACAGTTAATGCAATCAAGGGAACACCTTCAGTATTCGGGTGTGTATGTGTGTGTGTTTGTGGGTATGTGTGCAAGAGTTGCTCTTTGGGTAAAAAGAGCAGGAAAGGTTACAGCAAAGGCTAGTGTGGGCTTTTCTCCTTTTGAAGAAAGACATTAGGAGTTCTCTGTCAGTTTGGTAGGATGTTAACAGTTCCTGACAACCCCTCCCTCAATGTTCAGTGAAAATGTAAGTGAAAATGCAAGGAGAGAGAGAGAGAAAGAGAGTAAAAGAGTTCTTAAAGGGCAAAAAAAGACAAGGCTACAAGCCATAGCGAAAGAATAATTTCTATTAACTGTAGCTTTGATGCAGTTGCTCAGAGAAACATAGTCCTACAATACTCAGATTTCGCCCTCTGAAGCAAAAGCAAACTAGCATGTAAGGGCTGGAACAGTAAAAATGGCAGAGATGGGGGGAGTGAAATAAGTCTGCTGACTTCATTGAGCTCAAGGTGCAAATACAGCCCTGAATTAAACCGGAGTCTTAGCTTTTACTCCTTCACCAATAACATGACATTTATTTTCTTTACCAAAAAAAATTGCTCTTAAAAAAGATTCTGGGCCCAGCTAGTTTTACAGGAAAACTTCTCCCCCTAATGTTTAAAATACAGAAAATTTCTATGTATAACAATCCATGCCACAGCATGGTTGAAAAAGAAAAAAATGAACCTCATTCCATTGTATCTTATAAAGACACCAATGCTAATGCAAAACTGGGTACGAACCATCCCCAGCTCCCACTCCCACCAAGAATACTATAGATAAATCTCAATTATGAATAAGTAGAAAAAATACTAAATATAATAGTATCAAAAAAATAGAAATAATTGGAATGGTTTTCATTTTTAATCCATCTCCCCAGCAAACTATTTCATCCCAAGTAGGCTACATTGGGTTCCCTAGGAAGCAGACTGAAACACTGTGTTTAGCAGACAGGATGGTCCTAAGGACCAACATCTGTGGTAGGGAGAAAAAAGGAACACCACTGGACGGAGGAAGAAGTTGGCTTGTGATGCAGACCCCAGTACCTCCTCAGCAGGGCCTCAAGGAAGCTCTTAAGCTAGGACAGCCCTAAGTCTGCATAAGATGTCCAGCCTTTTTACTCCCACATTAATCAGTCTTTGGATGTTGGCCACCTTGAGAAGGGATATGACTTAGATAAAGCATCCCTCACAACCAATGCTAGGAAAGAAAATCTCCTTCTTTCCTCTTCATTTGTCGTGCATGGTCTAATGGCATATAGAGAGGGCCCATGTTTCATGGCACATGGAGAAAGCCTGTCTATCCTGATACAAAATTTAAATTACTCCAAGAGAGAGAAAGAGAGGAGAGAAAGAGAGGGACTGAGAAAAAGTTCTGGGGTCAAAAGTTTACTACTAGCAGTCCCTGAGGCTTGGTTCCTTCAGTTTTTCTTCAGTCCCCTGAGATATTCCAGTATCCTTTCTCATTATACAAGGAAAGAAAACCCCCCTTCCACCTAAGTTCGTGTAAGTTGAGTATTTATTACTTGACTTGTACACGATATCAGGTTAACTCAGTTGCCAAACCCAAGTAAAGAACACACACACACACACACACACACACACACACACACAGGCTAATATTAAGGATGAATATAGAATCAACCAAATAAAAATTATCACAAAAAAGCATTAAAACTGTATGTGAACTAAGGTACCTATTTAGTTATGGCTTAATATTAGAAAAAAATGTCAACATAACCTACAGAATCACATTATATTCAAAAAGGAAATATATGTGATCATCTTACTAGAATGGTATAGTAGGCCAAATAATGACCCCCCCCCCAAATGCCCATGTCCTAATCTCCAGAAACTATGAATTTGTATTTTATATGGTAAAGGACACTTTGCAGATGTGATCAAGTTGAAAATCTTGAGATGAGGAGGTTACCCTGAATTATCAGGCGGGCTCAGTGGAAACACAAGTATCCTTATGTAAGGGAGTTAGAGACAGAGAAGACCGGGCAACCATGAAGCAGAGAGTGGAGTGATGTCCTTTGAAGAGGAGGAAGAGAACCAACAACTGAGGAAAGCAGGCAGGCTCTAGAAGGTGGAAAAGACAAGGAAGTGCACTCTTCCCTCAGAGAGCCCAGAAGAAACCACTCCTGGCAATTCCTTCACTTCAGCTCAGCAACACTGATTTTGGACTCTGATCTCCAGACAGTTATAAAGTAGATTTGTATCGTCTTAAGCCACCAAATTTGTGGCCATATGTTACATCAGCAACCAGAAGTGAATACAAAGGAGAAAAGATAATAATATTTCATATTCAATATGAAATACTGAATATAATATTGGGTTTTTTAAACATAATAAGGAACACTGTTTTTTTTAGCATGACAAAGACGAACAACCTACTTTAAGTAGCCACACACAAGTGTTATGATTATTTGTTAGACATCGTTTTGGAAGTTTTAGTAAATCCAATAAGAAACACGATATGTTAGCTAACTAGAATTTAAATAAAAATTTGGAAAAAAATACAAATTCAGAGGGGTACATGCACCCCAGTGTTTACAGCAGCATAGCCAATAGCCGAACTATGGAGAGAGCCCAAATGTCCTATGACTGATGAGTGGATAAAGAAGAAGTGGTATATATATACACAATGGAATATTACTCAGCCACCAGAAAGAATAAAATGTTGCATTTGCAAAGATGTGGTTGGAGCTAGAGTGTATTATGCTAAGTGAAATAAGTCAGAGAAATAAGTAAGTTCGTACAAATACCTTATAATTTCACTCATACGCAGACCTTAGGAAACAAAACAGATGAACATATGGGAAGGGGAAAAAAAGAGAGAAAGGGAAGCAAACCATAAGAGACTCTTAATGAGAGAACAAACTGAGGGCTGCTGGAGGGAGGTGGGTTGGGGATGGTCTAGATGGATGATGGGTACTAAGGAGGGCACTTGTTATGATGAGCACTGGGTGTTGTATGTAAGTGATAAATCACTGAATTCTACTTCTGAAACCAATATTGTACTGTATGTTAACTAACCAGAATTTAAATTAAAATTTAGAAGAAAAAAAAAGAAATGAAAGAGAATTTAGGCAAATTCCCTGAAAAGGGAAAAAGTGATTTTTTTCCCTAGAAAATACAAGAGAGTGAATTATGAAAACATTAAAAGTCTGGTCACCAATTCTTTATCTATATTTCCAGCAATCCTAAAGCTCTGAAGTCAGTCTTCTTTGCCTAAGTTCAATGCCCACACTCACGAGTCATTTAATAACATTAAAAACATTCCACTTACATAAATTGTATAATACTTAAATTAAGTCCAATCTCTCAGCAGGAAATGTGTGGGGCTCCAATGAAAAAAGCTACAAAGTGACTAAAAAAGAAAAACGTAAAAAGACATAAGCAGAAAGATATACTGTGTTTCTATGTAAATAGGCTGAATATTGTAAAAAATCACCCTTTTTCCTCAAAATAATGTAAAGAGATAATGCCATCCTAAATAAAATCTCAAGAAAATTTAATTTAGAATTTGATTTTTTTTTTTAAATCGCTGCAGACTGTCTTTCCCGACTTCAGGCTGCTTACAGACATCACAGAAACCCCTCAGCAGTGTCTTTCCTGACACAGGGTGATTCCCAACCGGGCACATTTAAAAGAATTTACAGTCACATGAACACTAGCATAACCAACAGCAGTATGTGACAGTTTAAGGAGATGAGACAAGTTCATGAGTGGGTGGGGGGTGGAGGGGAGTGAAAGAGAGTTATATCTTTTTCTTCCATAGGGAAAGTCGATAGAGAATGCTTAAAACTGAACAGCAATGATATAGCAACGTAAGCATATCGCTTAGAGATATGGAGTTAAAATACCAAATAACAACAAACTTGGCACAGTATGACTTCAAACTTTGTTCTTTTTACTACCACACACATAGTCCCTAATTGCAGAACATCAGGGTCATTGTGCTCTCCTGGGAAGTGGCAGGAAGTAGCACAACAGTCAAATCGTGGGCTAGGATTGGGAGATTGACTGATACAATGGGTTGCACTGGCATAAGGAAGAAGGGAAAAGTATTTATCGAGAGCTAGTGATATACGTAAAACCTTGGATTGCAAGTAACTTGTCCTGCGAGTGTTCCGCAAGATGAGCAACCCTTTCCAATAAATTTTAACTTGATAAATGAGTGATGTCTTGATAAAATGAGTGATGATCATCACTTGATAAATGAGTGGTCTTGATAAAAATTTATTTTCCAATAAATTTTAACTTGATAAATGAGTGATGTCAAGTAGTACATGACACCGAATGTCACATGATCACAACTGAGCCGATGGTTCTTGAAATCTGCTTGGATATATGAAGGCTTTGGATTACAAGCATGTTTCTTGAAAAATTATGCTCACAAACCAAGGCTTTACTGTGTTTGTTTTTTTCGTTTAATCCTGTTGGTCTGAAAAAACCAATAATAGTTGTATCTCTCAACGTCTTACCCTGAAGAGTAGATGGATATTAACCAAGCCCTTATTTGTTTATTTCAAAGTGGCATTTGTTCAAGATGTCCACCACTTACGCTAATGCATAAATTTTATGCTCTAACCATCTACACAGTGTGCTTGGTTTCACTGGGACCCTGTAGACCCCAGAGGTGCTGGAGGCCAGTGTTCATACCGATTCATTCCAAACGTTACTTTATAAAACACATTTTTTATTTGTACATTCTCATTTTTGGTTTATTCTGATGGTTAAATCATAGGAGGATGGTTCTGAAACCTAGCTTAAGAAAAGTATATAAATGCAACAGAGTACGAGACATAAAGGAGAGAGGATATTTGGTTAGCTCAAAATGTTCCAGCTTTTGGATCCTACCTAAGGCTATAGTCCATAGAGATACAGGCTTGAAGGGAAACAGAATCCTTAATTATATTTCATCTATCCATCAAATATTAGTATGTTTTTTGATCACTGGGGTTTAAATGCCAATCGAGTTTTCATATTCTTTGAAGCAACACCTCCAAGCTGAGTTAATTGTAAAAAACAAAGAAAACCAGTCAAACTGAAAATCATAAAACACTTAAGAGGTGTGGATTTTCCCAACAACTTTAATAGGGGCTGTTTAAAAATCTAGTTTTAATCATTTCACTGCATTTCAGTCTTGCTTTGAAGCCCACATCTCTCCACCTAGTTCCTGTCACTACATGAGAGTCATAAAATATAGATGGCAAAAATTATAAAGTTGGGTTTCCATCTCAACATCCAGGGGCAGAAAATGAAATATACCTCAACCATACAAACACATGGAATGATGGACACATATGCACTTATCAACTATTTCAAAACAAATTCAAAATAAAAACAGAGAAAGTGGATCTGTGCAGGTCCTCATGCACCAAGGCCTTTAAAAAGTATTTGTAGTTAATGCCAGGCAGTCACAATTCTTGAAAACTGGGTTGCGTTCTTTTTGAAAAATAATGTTTTTGTGAACACAAAGACTTCAAAATCTTCATTAAACTCTTGAGTTTTGAGATGAGGGACCTGAGACACAGAGAGGCTGAATAATCTCCCCAAGGTCACCTACTAAAGAAATTGACTTTCAAGTCAACAAATACCAGTCTAGTGTTCTGTTGGTTTGATTGTTCATTCATTCAAAAATATTTTTTGAACATCTACCCTAACCCGACACCAGAATATAGCAATGAAATTTAAAAACAGCTCCTTGTCTGGTGGAGAAGACAGAAAATCAACCACAACCCTAACATTTAACCAGAAAAAAAGAAAATGAAGGATGATAAAAAGCTAGAACATGAAGGTCAATCGGTTTGGGGAATCATGACAGGAAATGAAGTTGGAGATGGAACCAGGGGCCAGGTCATGTAGGACTTTGTAGGCCATCATAGGACTTTATTTTATTTTAAGCATAAGGGGAAGCTTGGTGCGGATTTTGAGCAGGAGCTTGACATGATCAGTTGTACCACAGTGTGTTTATTTACAGAACTGAATGGTTTACCTAATGCTATGGCTATATTTTCCTTTGTTTTGTTTCAAAAATTTATGGCTACTGTTTGTTTTTAAAGACATGGCAAACCGTATCTACAGCAGACACCCCCTAACTTTGATGAAGTCGAGGCTTTGCGAGCAAACCTGGCAAATTTGCTGGGTCTGAGGGACAGATGATCTATTTGTCTACCGATCTAGGTTCTTTCCTCAAGATTTCTCTCTCTCATTAGTCTAAGTCCTATTTCCTTTCCCCCACCATTTCTAGTGATATCTAAATAGCAATAATGACTTGTCCCAGAAGAAATCCACTGCACCTTAAAGATGCAATACCAGCAATGCTACAAAAATACAATTTAAAAACAACAATAAAAACTGTAGCTTATCTTTTTAGAGAGCATACATCCTGGACTTTGTGGCATGATTTTTATTTCAGGTATTTTGTCCTTTATGTCCCTAAAAGATGTTTATATTCACTGCCCCATTATTTCTAGTGCTGAGTAGATAACTGTACTTATTTCACATTGTATAACCAAATGAACTGATGAATTGAGATTTGCTCAAAAGAGCCTTCAGTTGATCTTATATAATTACATAGTCACTTTGGAAATATGTATCAATTTGCTTTCACCTTTTCATATCCTTAAAGAAAGAAAATATCATTTAAAAATACCATTTTTGAGAGGTGGGTCAGGATTTTTAAAGTTTGCAAATTTTACTAACCTTGGAAATAGAGATTCCTCTTCAGGCTTTGGGCAACTAACAAGTTATTTTAGCTGAAAAGCATTTTTCATGTATATTGCTATAATAGAAATTTTTGAAGAAAAGAACACCTGAAGAGAGAGAAGAGAGGAAAGGAACTTTCTCTTTCATGCTCCTTCCCACACCTCCTGGAAAACATTTTAGATTTATTTTAAGGCTCATAATCATAATTAACTTGATCCTGTTTGATAAGCACTCCGCGACTGCAACTTTTCTCTGTGTTTCATTTTAATTTATCTAAAACTATTGTCTTTAAATGTATCTCGAATGCTGGGATTTGCTCGTCTTTTTTACAGTTCCAACCTGTACCAATACATTTTGGCACTATGTTACATAGATATTTGCTCCGCGGAATAGGCAACAATTTAACCAGACTTTTTAAAAACGCAGAACAAAAAAATACATATTGAGAATAATCTTGGCAGAGATCAAAGATATCTCTTTAGTTTAAATCCAGCTATAGTCTCAGAGTCAACCACAGTGGCAGTAAGCCTCTTGTCAAATGCTCTTTCTCACAAGATCAAATCTTACTCCCATCTAACTGCATCTATGAACGGCAGAATCGTAGATGGACCAAGTGAGGGGACACTAGAATTAGCCTTTACTAGACCTGTGAGCTTGAGTAAATTAATCTCTTTAAGCCTGTGTTTTTCCATCTGTAAGTGGAAAGGAAATATCACACATAGAGTGTTTAGCACCATATCTGACACATAGTAAGTTCTCATCAATGTGAACTATTTGCTACAATTAAGCTGGCCCCTGAGTTCTCCCCACACCCCTACTATCCAGAGGCGGCCGTCCTGATACACAGCTGTGCATCAACTGTCAGGAGACCACAGCAACTTTGAGCTGGAAAGTACCTCAGAGGTCTTTAGGTTCAACCTCCCACATTTCAGAGATGAGGAGACTGAGACCCAGGTCAGAGAAATACGGCTCAGGGGCACAGGGTTAGCTGTTGACAGAGAATAGAGGGTAGGTTTTCTGATGGCCAGACCCATTTTTATTTCCCATAATTCAAGCTGAACCAAATCCTTTCTTATAAGGTGTTATATGCAGCAGGGTGATTCTTCCTACCATGTAACCACCAGCATTGTCTGGGGAGCTCATTGGTCACAGAACTGGGACTTTAACTGGCCCCCAAATATTGCTCACAGGGTGGGCTGCTGTCTGAAGTCTGGAGTGGAGGGTAAGTGGGAGCCAGAGGGTGGAAATACTCTTTGAAGGGGGCAGCTAGCACCATCCTTTTAAAGCATATATCAGATCCTGTCACTCCACCAAAATTTTCCAGCAGGTTCCCATCTCATTCAAATCCTAAGCACAGCCTGTGAAGCCCATCCACCTCTCTGATGTCCCCTCTTACTGTAACCCCCGTCCTCACTCTGCTTCCAGCCCCTCTGGCCACATTGCTGTCCTTGGAATGTACCAGGTACCTTTCAGCCACAGGCCTTGACTTAGCATTCCCTCTACCTGGACCACTGTCTCCTAGACATCCACATGATTCTGCCTTCTCCTCATTCAAGTCTCAGCTCAAATGTCATCTCACTCCAGAGGCCTTCCAGGCTCTCCCTATATAGAACAGTGCCTCTGGACCTGCTACTCTCCTTACCTGGAAGCCTGTGTTATTACTCTCCATAGAACTGATCCAGAGCTGGCATTAGATGGATATTAATTTCCTAGCTTATTGTGTGTCTCCCCAGAATGTGAGCCCTAGGAGATCAGGGAGTTTGATGAGAAGAGTGCCTGATGCATAGGAAGCTCCCTAAGCCCATAGGAATGGAAAAGAGGAAGGGAGGCAAGGAGGAAGTTGGTGGAGGGATCTGTAAGTTTAGAAGACTCTCCTGAACAATTTTGAGCTGAGGTGGAAGGATCATGATAAACAACTCTCAAGGGGGACAGCAGGCAGCCTCTTTCTTCCGAAGTCCTGAGGCCACTCACTTGTTTAAATATAGTGCTAATATTGTCTGTCTCCTGTTCCTCTTTGGCAACCTCATGAGAGCAAGACCTTTGGTTCCCTGTGGTGTCCCTAGCACTAGACCAGTGCTTGGTACATGATCAGTGCTCAATAAATTGAATGCATCAATCGAGTAAGTTTCATCAAGAGGAAGGGAGAAGAAAAAATGTGGAAATAGTTGCCTTGAATATGAGTCATCAGAATTTAAAACTTTTAATGCATGCATTTGGGAAAAACCTACACTTTTAGAGACCACATTTAGCCATTCAGTCTTGTAATCCCAACATCTAACTAGTACCATACAAATAAGTAGATGCTAAATAAGTATTTGTTGAATGACTGACTATATGAATGTGTGCCAAGTGCTTTTTAAAACTCAATCTGCTAAATGTGATATAATTCGATTCAGTGTTCATCGGGCATACTGTTGGAAAGCACTGTGTTAGAACCTGAAGCACTGGATTTTAGAGGTGGAAATAAAGGAGTAAGCCCATGGCAGGGTATGGACAACCAAGCAAAAGGGTTGCCTTTTATATCATTGATACCGCCCTGTGGAAAATGACCCAGAGGACTTCACTAGAATGAAGCATCCCCAAACTTTGGCATTTGGAGTGGGTAAGCTCATCCCAGTCATTTTCACTGGGTCTTTGTTCTGTAAGGTAACTACAAGCCTTCAAATGGGGGTCAGCAGACGCTCGACACGGGCGTGACTATTCCCCCCTGCTACGTCAGTGACAGACATCACTAATGAATCTCAGTGCTTTATAGCTTGGTGTCTAGATGTGGCCTTGGACTCCATCTCATCCGGCACTTCCCAGCTGATCAGTTAATCCTAGAGAAAAACCTATCACAACCGCAGGTCTGACATGTGACCTGGCGAAAGCCATTCCCCTGCCAAACTGATGAGGCGGATGTCTCATTACCCTGCTTCTGCAGAGAGTGGCCCTCAGGGCTCCGGAGTTTAGTGGGGAGAGGAGACTTCAAGCACAAGGCTTCATCTGGGTCATCTTCCATCTGAGGAATGGCTCTCAAACGGAGTATTTTTCCTAGCCCTCGATAGACACGTCAGCACTCTCCCTACCTGCTGGCTCTGGCAGAGAGAAAGGGAGAGACAGGGACGAGGAGCTGCCATGGATTCCAGGTGTCCCTTAATGCAGTCCAACGTGGCCACCGCAGGGCCTCTCTGCTTGCCTGCAGATATCCTTTTGAGCGTTCAATTAAAAGGGACATTTGCTGACGTCCGTAGGTGGTGCGCATGGCCCTGGCAGTTTCGACATGTTGGCTTCCAGCATTGATGCTTATAAGATTTGGGGATTGTTTTTGTGTTTGTTTAAATGCAAACATTAATGTTTACAGGAAACTGGGAGATTTTGTGCTTATTTAAAGCCTCAGAAATAACAAGGCCTCTTTCTTTAACATGTTTTCCCGCAGCGGCCACAGGTGTTCTAGCATTAAAATTTGAGATTCGGAGCCAAGTGCAAAGAATAACCTTCACAAATCTCCTAGCCAAAGTTTAAAAAGTGACGTTATGAAGAGGAATTCTTTTTCTTACTCCTTGAATCACAATCTGAGAAAATTTAGGAGTAAGGGAGGCTTAGGTCTGAATTCTTGGGTTTCAGTTTCCTTAACCATAAAATAAGGCTAATGATATCTGCTAAAGGATGGTTGAAACAATGAAAATAATGAGTGAATGCTTTTGGAACTTTGGGGGTGGGGAGGGGGAGCAGGTGGTAAGGCCTTTTAAGAAGTACTCAAAATCCAGAGGCCATAAAGAAAACTGGATACACTCAAATACATTTACAAAATGAGCAAATCAAATCACAAAAGAAAAACTGGAAACATTGCCTTGGTCTTATATTACAAAGAACTCATCTCTTTAATATATAAAGAGCTCCTAGAAATCGAGAAGAAAATGGTCAAAAGTTTCACGAACAGACTGTTTAAGGGAAGAAAAAAAAAGTACATGCCGCGTTTATATGTATAATATGAAAAGAGCTCAGTTTCACTCCTAATAAGAGACAAAACAGTGAACGTACACTAAAATAACATTTCTCCCCTATCGGATTGGCAAAAACCCAAAAGTTTAACAACACACTCTGTTGGCAAGGTGGTAGGGAAACGGGCACTCTCATGCATTGCTGGTGGGAGTGCAAAATGGTACAACCCCTGCAGAGGGCAATTTGGCAAGCGCTATCAAAATTACAAATGCATTTACCCTTTGACCCAGCAATCCCACTTCTGGGAATTTATCCTACAGGTACACCTCGTAGACACGAAACAGAGAATATACATTAATATGCAGTACAGCATTAATGAACGGCCAAAGAAACAGTCCAACTGCCCACCAACCAGGAAATCAACTATGGTGCATGTTTACCATGGAATATTATGCAGCTGTAAAACAAAGCATGAGGTGCCCTTTATGCACTGATATGGAAAGATCTCCAGCATTTATTAGTGAATCCTTTCAGGAACAGATACTGTCTACAGGGGGCTCTATTTGTCTAAGAAAGGTGAGGCACTGAGGGAGAAAAAGCACTTATATTTGTTTTAAATTTCAAAAAGAATTATTTTTAGTACCCAAAAGAAACTATAGAAATAGAAGTCCTTATGGGACAGGGAGCTAGACGTAAAACGAATGGGAATGACAGTGGAAGCAATACTTTTTTGACATCTCCCTTTTTATACCATTTTTACTTTTAAGCGTGTGACCTTGTTACCTTTTCAAAAATTTAAATTTATGAAAAACAAAGAATTAAATGAATGAATGGACATAAAATAAGTAGCTAGTGTTCCAGATCCGTGTAGGTATAAACGTTAGTGGTTAGCGGTTTGTGTAGTTTAAGAAGGTACTTTCATGGTTTTTGAATCGGGCTCTGCAGCATTCTGGGACCATGTCTTATAGTGTGGCCTTTCAGACCACCAGCATCAGAGTTTTCTTTTTAAAAATTTTTTAGTGTTTTTATTTATTTTTGAGACAGAGAGAGACAGAGCATGAGCAGGGGAGGGGCGGAGAGAGAGGGAGACACAGAATCGGAAGCAGGCTCTAGGCTCTGAGCTGTCAGCACAGAGCCCGACACGAGGCTCGAACTCACAGAGTGTGAGATCGTGACCTGAGCCGAAGTTGGACCCTCAACCGACTGAGCCACCCAGGCATCCCAGAATTTTCTGAAGTGTGTATTTAAAATGAAGATTCCTGGGTCCAACCCAGTGCTTGCATGCATAATTGGAATCTCTAGAGCTGAGGCCTAGAATGGAGATTTTTTTCAAAACTCCGTAGGTGATTCTTATGGATCTTGAAGTTGAGCCCCACTATGGTCTACCTCAGCTGCACACGGCGATGGGGGCAGCAAGCCCCTAGGAGCCAATTCAGGCCATGACTGCTAATACCACAGAGAGCCTGTCAAGTTCCAAATACACTTCTCCAGTCTTGAGCTCCCATCCTGTACATCCAATTGCCTGCTGGTGTCGTCACTTGACTGAGCGACAGGGATCTCATATATAACACACCCCAAGCTGGATTTGGATTGATTATGTTGGAAATGGTCTCCTGCACCCATCCACTCCCTTACACGTTCTTCCCGCAGCCTTCCTTACTCAGTAAATCACATCACAGCCCTCCCTATTGCTCAAGCTGAATGTTTAGACATCATCTTTGATTCTTACATTTGACTTGTTCCTGGACCGAATCCATTAGCAAATGCCATTTTCAGCAGGGGCTGCCCCATTTCGCACATGCTTCAGCCCTGTATGAGAGCACCCGGAGGCTTCTCTTCGGCTTCGCCAACAGAAATTGAAATTGGGCATCTTTTGCACAGGTACGAGCTGTTTGTGTTTTTTTTTTTTTTCCTTTGAACATTTACTCAGGAACTTCGCATTGTTGGTTTTGTTTCTATTCACTTTCGAGGTGCTCACACACATGTGAAGGCTTCCCTACACTCAGGATAAACCCTGTTTTCCCCACTGTCACGTCGGCCTGGATGACCTGCCCCTTACTTTCTTATTTCATCCGGTGCCGCTCTCTCCTGCCTTTGCATTCCAGCCACACAGCCCTTCTTTCTTTCTTTGAATAGGCCACACTCACCCCTGCCTCAGGGCCTTTGTATTTGCCAGGTCTTCTGCCTGGGATGTTTTTCCTGAGTCTCCGGAGACTCATCTGTGCGAGTCACTGGGGACCCAGCTTGGAGCTCATCTCCTTAGAGAGACCTTCCCGACCACACCATCCCAAAGTGGGCCCCCTCGCCCCTTCCCCCCACTCCACCCCCTCCCAACAGGTCACTCTGTCGCCTGTCTCCATTTTGTTTTCTTTACAGCCCTCATTAGTGTCTAATATCTTTTGTATTATGTTTACCTCTTCATCGCCTGAGTGCCTCCCGGAAGCTGGGGCCGTATCCCTACCTAGAACTGTGCAGCACACAGTAAATACTCAGCAAATATTTGCTAAGGGATCAATAGCTTTCTGCTTCCCATGGCTCCTTATGCCATTTCTTCTGCCTCCTCTCCCTCAGCCCACTCAGCCTCCTAGTCTTGGTGCCAGCTATCCCAGTTCATGCCTACTTCCTTTTGTCACTTTTCAGTATAAATTCCTTTTTTTTTTAAGTTTGTTTACATGCAGGGGAGGGGCAGAGAGAGAGGGAGAGAGAATCCTAGGCAGGCTCTGCACTGTCAGCAGGGAGCTGGAGACGGGGCTCAAACTCACGAACCGTGAGATCAAGACCTGAGCCAAAATCAAGAGTTGGATGCTTAACCGACTGAGCCACCCAGGCGCCCCTAATGTAAATTCCTAAGGTAACATATGGGCTGACGGATCTCGTCCTTTTTCCCCTGTCATAGGTGGCTGTCTTGATTCAAGATCCCACCCCTGACCCCCCGATCCTATGTGGTGTGGGTGGGTGGGGGGTGGTAGAACCACGGTCATGTGGTTTGCATCGGAGCCTGGGAATGAGGCTGCTTCACTTAAAATGATGTATCTAGAAAGCCATTAGCATATTGAGTGCCTATAAAAGTGTGTGAAGAAAGGCCCTATCAGGATAGAAAGGGGACAGGAAGGAACACTGGGGACAAATTTTCTCATTTCACCATTTTCAACAGGGTCAGCCTTCTTTTAGAGGCTTGCCTCCATTTTCTCATACTGGGACCCAGGTCATTTACTAGAAAAGCAAATCAGGGACAAATCAGACTGGGAGCAGAGTGGAGCTCACATCTCTTGTGAGCCCAGACACAGACTCGAGTGAGCCAAGCTTTACAAACATGGGGTCATGGTGATCCATTGCTCTGTGCCATCCACATCTCTTCAATAACTAGCAAAGGAAACTGGAGTTTAACAGAAGAAGCAATTCCCATTTTAGTGGGCCATAAAAAATAATTTAAACTCTGCTTTACCCTGGGCTCTCGGACTTCCGAGCAAAGGAGGCATTGCGGTCCGTTATCAAATGAGATCAGCATCTTCTTCTCCTGTTTGCAAGCTCCTCTAAAATAAAACCACCAGATTCCCAGAAGATAAAAAAAATCCATTCTCTCCCTTCCGTTCACATAAGTGCATCCTCACTTATTCACAGGCTTCTGCAGATTTTAATAAGGTCCCCTGTGTAGGTCTCTTCAAATATGGGCAAAATACTCAGGGTGAGAAAATGTCACATCTAATCAAGGGTGCTATAAAGGCAGCACCCGTGGAAGGCAGACGGCTCACAAGTGGCTTGAACCAAATCACAGCCTTTGCCTGTTAGTAACCAAAATTGAAAAGTCTCGTTTTGGGTCTTCAATTTGACAATTGCAATGAAATATTTATGATTTTTTTAAGAAAAACTATATTTGATTTGGGCAAACACCCCAATGCTGAGATCCTCAGCCCTTTTATTTTCTGGAGAAGTGCTCTAGAGACTGATGTTCCTTTTTTCAAATTAAAAAAAATTTGTTTCCCCAATGTTCCTTTTAAGCATAAACACCTAGAAAACACAGATACGATTACCCTTAGCTCCCACTGCATCCCAAACCCTGACTCTGCATTCTATGGCTTAAGTCAACATCCCATGCTTTGCAGGTATCTGAGACCTTCCCAATATGTCTGGAAGGTTTGGTGTAGGGTAACTGTTCCTAGCCAGGGAGATTTTGCCCGTAGAGGATATCTAAAAATGTCTAGAAACATTTTTGGTGTCACAACTGGGGCAAGAAGGGTGCTATTGGCATTTAGTGCGGTAGAAGCCAGCGTGCCCCTAAATATCCTGATAGGCACTGGACCGCAGCCCACAACCAAGAATGATCAGGCCCCTCAGGGTGCCTGGGTGGCTCAGTCAGTTAAGCATCCAACTTCGGCTCAGGTCATGATCTCGCGGTCTGTGAGTTCGAATCCCGAGTCGGGCTCTGTGCTGACAGCTCAGAGCCTGGAGCCTGTTTCAGATTCTGTGTGTCCCTCTCTCTCTGACCCTCCCCCGTTCATGCTCTGTCTCTCTCTGTGTCAAAAATAAATAAACATTAAAAAAAAATTTTTTGTAAAGAGAATGATCAGGACCCAGACATCATCAGCGCCAGGGCCGAGAAACCTCAGGGTAGGGACCTGAGCTTCCATGGGGCACTGCATGCTACACACTGCTGCTTACTCAGCCAGCCCACGCTCCCATCTCCAGTGCTCAGCTTGGACCCACGCCTCTGCTATAGTGAAACAGCCTGTAGCTCTGGGATTCCGCCCTTTCTCTGTGCGATGCTGCTGCCACCATGCTGGTATCAGCACAGTGTCATGGGTGAAACATTATATTCCTCTTTACTGGACTGTCCCTTTGTCCCCCAACACACAAAGGCCTTTGACTGAAAGTATTAAGATCAAGGAAGGAGAGAACAACAGAGCTCAGTAAAGGGAACAGTTTAATATGCCAACATTCAGTTGTCCTTTAATTGAATTGTTTTTCAAAGACGTTTCTCTTCTAGGACTTTGTCTAGCATGGCTAGACATGGTTTGTCTTTTCTCCTAAAGCCCCGACACCTGCCATGTTACTCAGACTCATCCTGCCCTCCATTTGCACCTGCTGGTCCCCATCCCTCCACCCCCCCCCCAATCTTCTTCACTTATTAAGCTTTGCTCTCTCCACCCAAACTTTTTATCTATTTCTGAGTTTTAATTTTTTTATTTTTGCATTTAAACAACCACAGAAAGGCCTTTCCTTAACCAAAAGACTCTGATTTTAGCTTTACAAAAAAAAATCTGCCAGAAACTTGTAAACTACAGTATTTTCTTGAACATATTCTGGATCAAAATTGTAGGCAGGAGACCCTTTCAAACAAGTCTTGAGAGAGGAATAAACAAAAAATACATTTCCTCTCTAACTAAAAGCAAGGGAGGAGGACATATATGTTTTCTTTTGTTATATTCTCAGTTATGGCAAGAAAGAAGGGCTGAATAAAATAATGATTAAGAGTATCAGAAAATTCTAGATTCGAACCGTAACTCCAACCTGTAAGCAATGTGATCTGGGCCACATTGTTTGTGCTCCTTAAGGTTGGGGTTCCAAACAAAGGGATGACAACAGTATGTACTGATGAGAAGTCATAGGATTTAAATGAAGCAACTCATGTAAATACTTACAAGTGCATGGCACATAGGAAATCTTCAATGAATATTAACTCTTATTATTACAAATCTCAAATTTCTGACGCCATTAACACGAATGTCAGAGATTCTAGACCAACTCCTTTGAGAAATGTGACCAATCAACGACTAAAAAGCAGAGGGAAGATAGACCAAGCTTCCCACAGCTCTGAGGATAAAACCAATTTCCTAAGTACACAATTTTTACTCGAAGTGTGACCCTCGGACTGTGGCATCAACCTCCTATGGGAATTTGTTAGAAATGCTGTACCCCGGGACTCACCATAGAATGCCTGAATCAGAACCCCAGGAGATGTGCATGTTATATTAAGGTGTGAGAAACACCAGGGAACTTGGTATAAAAGATGTGGATGTGCCAGAAGAATTATCTCCAGTTGGTTCTGTTTCCATGGGTCTGTGGCTAATCCAGATGACCTATTAATACTTATCTGTATCAATATTCTATTGCCATGTGACAAATTACCATAAGCTTAGCAGCTTAAAATAACACCTACTTATTATCTCACAGTTCGGTAGGTCAAAAGTCCCACAGAACATGGCTGGGTTCTCCACTCAGGGCATTACAAAGCTGAAATGGAGATGCTGGCCAAGCTGAGTTCTCAGCTGGAGGCTCTGGGGAGTAATCCACTTCCACGATCACTCAGGTTGTTGGTAGAGTTAATTCCTTGTAGTTGTAGGGCTGAGCTCCCTGCCGTCTTGCCAGCTGTCGGTCAGGGACCACCGTCAGCTCCTCCATGCCAGTGTGGAGCACACCTTGGCACGTGACTCCCCCATCTCAGCAACAGAGAACCTCCCTTACATCAAATTTCTTTCAACTAAAATCTCTTTGATTTGTCCCTTCTGTGGGACAGACAGAAAACAACAAAAACAACAACCACCACAAAACAAAAAGCAAAAAACAAAAAAACCCTCTGCTTTTAAAGGGCTCATGTGATTCAGTTAGGATAATCTCACATCTGAAGGTCAAATCTGCAATATAACATAGCCTAATCACGGGGTAAAATCCACCATCTTCATAGTCCTGGGGCATGTGCACCAGGGGGAGGGAAATCTAGGTGACATCTTGGAAGCCTACCTACCATACCAGGTGTTATTGTCTGTGTGTGTTCCCCCTCAAATCCATATGTTGAAGCCCTAATCCCCCATGTGACTATATTTGGAGACGAGGTTGTTAAGGAAGTAATTAAGGTTCAATGATGTTTATAATGGTGGGGTCCCAATCCAATAGGACCAATGTCCTTCTATGAAGAGGAAGAGACACCAGGAGTGTGTGCTCACAGAGGAAAGGTGATGTGAGGGCACAAAGAGAAGGTGTCCATCTCAGACAGATCTCTGGAGAAACCAAACCCGCTGACATCTTGGTCTTGGACTTCTAAGCTCCAGAACTGTGAAAAATTAGTTTCTGTTGTTTAAGGCACCCAGTCTGTGGCATTTTTTATGGCAGCACTAGCAGACTAATACACCAGATAATATTACTGATGAAAATCTCATTTTTTAAATCTGAAATTGGGGTGGCAAGATCCTTTGATGAAGTTGGAAATACACTCATCTATAAGCCAACTTAAACATTTGTGGGTCAGCCAGAAGGCCAGGATGTGAGGTAAGATGATATAAAAATCTGTATATTATGGTGGATGCACCAAAAAAAATCACCTATGAACACAACTTAGTATAAAGCAATGTTCTAAGGTATATACCAAGGGCTATAGAAATTCAGAGAATGCAAGATTATCTGCAATGGTACTTAGATACTTTTGTAGATGGGGCAGCACCCTATCTGGTGGGCTGAGAGGATCTGATATGGCTTAGAAAAATAAGCTATACTTTGTATTGATATGGTTCCCAGTGACTATTTGTAATTGCTTGTTTACTGACTGACTGACAAAAACACTTATCCAGAAGGAATCCCTTGTGAAAAAAGAGAAAAAGTATCTGAAGGGGTATTACCAAGAGGCAGAGGGAGAAAAAAAAAACCCACATTTTTCTCATCTGAAATTTCACAATGATTCTGAGTAGTGTAATAGTATGGTTTTCAAAAGACAGCAAGTGTGTATTTTAAAAGACATGCACTGACATATTAGTTTTACTTTATTTCTGTTCTTCCCAAGTTGAACTAGTGATATTAAATTGTGATGATGATGGCCCAGAGACATAGCTAACAACTCTCAGTCTTCTTGGGATACAGTTGGACATATAGTCCAATAGAAAGAGTGTTTTTCATATTTGTTGCCTATTATCCAGGTGGACTCCATGGAATTTAATTACACATTTTAGAAAATAGGGCTGAGTTTTTCAGGCTTTTTTTTCCCCCGTTCAAACACCAACACTATTTTTTTTTATTTTTTGTAATTTATTGTCAAATTGGTTTCCATACAACACCCAGTGCTCATCCCAACAGGTGCCCTTCTCAATGCCCATCACCCACTTTCCCCTCTCCCCCCACCCCCCATCAACTCTCAGTTTCTTCTTAGTATTTAAGAGTCTCTTATGGTTTGCCTCCTTCCCTCTCTGTAACTTTTTCCCCCCTTCACCTCCCCCATGGTCTTCTGTTAAGTTTCTCAAGATCCACATATGAGTAAAACAATATGGTATCTCTTTCTCTGCCTGACTTATTTCACTGAGCATAATACTCTCCAGTTCCATCCACGTTGTTACAAATGGCCAGATTTCATTCTTTCTCATTGCCAAGTAGTATTCCATTGTATATATAAGCCACATCTTCTTTATCCATTCGTCAGTTGATGGACATTTAGGCTCTTTCCATAATTTGGCTATTGTTGAAAGTGCTGCTATAAACATTAGGGTTTAAGCGCAAACACTAATGCTTTCAGAGGAGATACATAAATCCACAGCCATCTTATTTTTGGAAGCCAAAATATAATAAAGTTAAAAACTGAAGGTCCCAAGTTCTCCTTGCATTAGAAATATAATCAGGAGTAAACAAGGATCACAGGGTAAACCAACAAATCACTTAATAAAACAAATTTCCAGCTATGAGCCTGAACTCTTGTGAAGGCTGATACAATCACATATGTAAATTGACCAGAGATTTTTTTGTTGCTTTGTTTTTTTTTAACATCTTGAAAAAGAAAAGGATTTGTTTTGAAATTAGCTGTAATGAAGGTGGGCACAGAATGGCAAAGGTTATCCTGCATGAGGTGTGACTAATCTCCAAACTAACCTCTCTCACGAGTTAATGACCTTATCCGTGGCCATGGGGGTTGCCACTTCTTTTATGTGTCTTTGAGTCACATGTTGTGGGTGAACCCACACTTCAAAGACAAAGATCAACGGGAGAGTGTGTTTCTGGGTGTAAGATTTCTTCCAAATGGGACTTACATCCTGTCACAGTGCAGGGCTCATGGAGAAAAGCTGCCTCGTCAGGGATGTCTTGGAGTGGCCCCCTTGACAGGGACTCTTGGATTTTCCAGTAGATCTTAAAAGACACAAGTGGTTCATTTGCCATGTAGCTTCCAGAGTCTCATTGCCTTTCCCCTCTTTCAGCAGCAGCAGCAGCAGCCCAATCTTGACTAACCTTCATGGCTTGCAGGCATTTATAAGTGTCATAAGCAAAGCTTCATGCCTATAGATTGAGGACCCTGAATGCACAGTCTAAATGTTGCCTAAATTCCATTTTTCCCAGAGGACAGAATTTAGAGATCTCTAGATCTGTAGGTTCCTTCTCCCAGAGGAAGTTATAGTTGGTCTGTGAGACGTTATCACAGCTCCCCCCGTTTTTTTGGTAGTGAGCAGCTTTGGCTGTAACTTGTAGCCAGTACTATTAGCTAGAAGTATGAATGGGTGAGTGAGTGAGTGAGTGAGTGACTGACTGACTGACTGACTGAATGAATGAATGTTGGCTGGCAGAAACCCACAATACAGGCACAAAACACCATTCTCACACCTGTATTCAATAGTTTCTCCAGATGTTACCCTGGTGAGATTATTGATCCATCGTTGTCCCCTTCCAGGCATCAGGCCTTGCAAAAATGAAAAAGAGCTTTTATTTATGAAAGGTTGGGATTTACCACCTTAAACAGTATAGAACACCCTGATGAATTCACAATAGCTTCCAACAGCCAGTGTTTGGTAGCTTCCGTGGCATTTACACAAAGCTGTGTGTTCTACACGGTAGAGCATTTTTCCTATTTTCTTTAAAAATTTCTTATGAAATTTGCCCATTTTCAGGACCTGTATGTTTATGCTACAGGAAGTTTGTGTGGTAAATTCTGTGCATTAGACTGTTTGTTACACTAAATAGAAAGAGAAACAAGATATTTTTGTTCCTATTATTCCTTATCTGTACAAGACACACAGTTTTCTACATGAATATTTCTCTCTCCTTCTCAGCCACATAGAAAATTTGTGACATACCCCCCACGAAAGCAAGATCTGTGGTACATAAGAGTCTCTTATTTGCCATCTTTGTGGACAATGTTTTAACCTAGAAGAGGGAGCTTAAAAGGAGTAGGATTTCATTTCACCTGGTGGAAGCCAAGTTTTTGGAGATAGAGGGCAGATCCTTTGCAGCCAGGCTGGTGTCCCTCACAGCCCTGTGCCTGTAACCACAGCTCCTGTACAAGGCAATCACACCGACCCTGCAACCAGAGTTTACTTAAGGTCAAAACTCAAAACTAAACTTCAACGAAACCAAAGCCCATCACAACTGAGAAAAAAAGAAAAAAGGAAACAGAGGGAGCTCATGTGGACAGAAACTGTCAAGTTTCCCAGTGCTTGTATTTGTCAGCACCACATCAGAAGTCCCCACCCACCTACCCTCCTCTCTCCTTCCCGAAGTGATGCTGAGGGCTATATGTATAGAAGCAATAGGAACGGGTACATAAGTGAGCACTATGGAGCTTTGCCAGAATGGTTTTGACCGCAGCAGATAATTTACCTGGCTCTGCTTAATACAACTAGTTCCCTTGACTTACTCTCTTTAGAGTTAAGTTTCAGCACCTAGCAAGTGACATTTAGCTTTGCCTCCTCGAAAGGGCACTTGGAGACCATTGCCACCCAGTCCCCAAGCTGCTTTCAGGACTTGAACTCATGTAAGAACAAAGGGCAAGCCACACAGTACTTTACCTACCCTACTCCCACACGTGGAGACCTAGCTCGATCTGGGCTGGTCTTTTGAGAGTACCTTACTTGAACATCTCACTGCTAAAAGTGTCCTTTCTCCAGGACTCCAAAAGAATGTAAGCACAATGAAGGTTCATCATGAGCATAATACCTCACATTTATAGAGCACTTACAATGTGCCAGGCCCTGGGCTAAATACTGAACGAGGATGAGGCCATTTAATCCTCACAAGAGTGCTGTGATATAGAAGAAACTGAGCCACAGAGAGGTTAAGTGAGTTGCCCAATATCACTCAGCCGCTAAATGGAAAAACCAGGCAATCTGAGTTTATGCTCTTAGGCATATTCCACAGGCTCCATACAAATACTTACATAAGGGTGTGTGTGTGTGTGTGTGTGTGTGTGTGTGTGTGCGTGTGTGTGTGTGTGTGTCCAATGTGTGTATCAGTGGGTTTTAGAGGAGAGATACTAGAGGTGACAGAAGAGTAGAATGAAGAGAAGAAGAGTGACATATTAAGAGTCTTGGAACAATTCTTCATGGACACACCTATGGATAATCTAAAGGGACTTTAAAAACCAAACATCAACAGCAGGCTGCTGGCAGGATGTATAACAATTTCTCACTCCATCCCAGTGACAATTTGAGGAGACCAATTCAATAAACATCAGTTACCAATTACTGAGGTTCCTAAGGAATTTACTTGGGAAAGGTGTGAATTACACTAAAAAGTATGTCCTAGCCTTGTTGGGTCCCAAAGCTTGCTTTCTCCAGCTTTATTCTGAGAGGGGGCAGGAGTGGCCAGTGGGATGATGAGAAAGAGGGAGGAAGAGAAGGGTGAGAACACTACAAAACCCAGAAAGAATCTTTCCATCTCACGCTATTTTGTAAAAAGAAACTTAACTATCCTGCTTTGATTTTCCTCTCTACTGTCATTGGGACTTCATAGACAACACAGGAGAGTTATTAAGACAAGAGGCCTTCTTCAGAAAGTAGCTCATGGATGGCTCAGTCAGTTAAGCGTTGGACTTCAGCTCAGGTCACAATCTCATGGTTCCTGAGTTTAGCCCCGGGTCAGTGGCTGTTATTAGTGCAGAGCCCACTTTGGATCCTCTGTCCCCCTCTCTTTCCACCCCTCCTGTGTGCATGTGCTCTTTCTCAAAAATAAATAAATGTTAAAAAAAAGAAAGATATTTTTGTCTTTCCTTTAAGAAAGACACCTTAATAACACCTTGACACCTTATTAGGGAGTTTAAGATAAACCATCCAACTGCAAGTTTGTGGATTTGCAAGACTATTACTTTGTACGTTCAGTTGCCTTTTTGCTTCCTTGTTTTCCCCATAGAAATTCCACTAAGCTCAAGAAACGTCCTATGTGGTTGGAAATCAAAAAGATGAAAACAGAGCTTACTGCATTATATTTTTAATTAATGTAGGCCCAGTAAACATTACTGCTAGAAGACCTTAGACATCATTTAGTGCCACCTTTTTATTCTTTGGACATGGAGAACAAGGCTCTCAATATCTCCCAAACTACATGTTATCTCAAGGTTTGATCCCACTCTGAATCTCACTTCATTCCTTACCTTTACAACATATTTTATATAGCCCCATTTGCTCAAGATGGCAATACACATTCAACATGAGAAAGGTGGTTCAGAAGCTTTCACTAAACTAGGATTCTTTCTTCCAATGTCTTTCTAAAGGGATCCCCTCTCCAAAAGTCATTAAAAAATGTGTGACCCTGTTGGCCAAACCTAAATGTTGGTAAAATGATACTTTTCTTTCATTATACAGTACTAGAGATAGCTTCAAAGTTCTAGGCAATGCAGCCACTTAATTGGATTGATTAGTAGGTTCTCTTACTGAGAATAGAGATAGAAGAAGCAAAAGTAGAAGGTGTTGGCCAGTGTGATGCCACAGTGTGACTATAGGTTCTGTGAGGACAAAAGGCTTGCCCGTTGTACTTACCACAGTAAACCAAGGATTAACAGAGTATATGGTAATTTGTAGGCACTTGACACATTTTGGTTAAATAAATCAACAAAAGGGTGATAGGAGTATGGAGGGGAGGAGGGGTTCCTCATACATTTCCATATGCTTCAGCTACCATGTTTCCCCAATGTCTTCTTGGCTTATGCCATATCTGACATCACTGGATCACACCAGGTAAATAGCATCTTCTTAAAGAATGGGACTGAGAAGAGATCATCTAGTGCTTAAAACATATGAAGCACTCGTATGTGCAGTGAAGGGAGAAGTAAAGCGGGCTCCCAAGAATGGTTTTCCCCTTTACTATCTTATCAATACTTCGAGCCTCTTATTATCCTTGGAGGGTACCTCCTACTTCTCAGGGTTGCTTTCTCAAAGCCTTAGCTTCCTTGCCTGTGAAATGTTAGTCATTCTGGTTAAAGGTGGTAAATAAGAAAAGGTGTCATTTCTGGATCGGAAATTTGGGGGATGTTTGGAAGAGAGGAGCAGAAATGATTTGTTGGTAGAAAAATCACAGCATGGACTGGCAATCCCAAATTGTGCCACGAATAAAGGGTACTAAAGCAGCCCAACCCTTCTCAATGGAAATGCAGCGGGCTGGGGTCAAGTGAGGATCCCTGAGATAACTTATCAGAGGACAGCTGAGTAGTTTTGCCGGTTGATCTCCATTCCCATCCATCTCCCCGTATTCAGCAGTCAGCCATGGTTTGGTACGCAGATTAAAACTACAAGAATGGTCTCTAAATAAATCGAGGGTTCTGTCTTGAGAATAAACAGTGAGCACTGGGACAAGAGAGAAAAGCTGGCTGCAACTCTGAATTTGGATTTACAATAGAAAGGCAGCTCCTTTTTGAAATGCAAGGTATTAAAGCACATTGCCTCATATATTCGGCAAGCACAAGAGAACGTACCATGCTCTTGGCTCACATTCTCAGAGAAGCCTAAATTCTACCATTCTTTATCCACTGAAGAGAAACTTTCCAGTGAGAGCAGAGTTCCACTACAGACATAATACTTCATATATGAGAAAACCCCAGGTCAGCTGCCTATATTAATTACTGCAGCTGTCAGTTTACAAAATTAAATAAACAAGCACGAATCACTAAACATTTGAGAGACATAAATCATAAGTTAAAAAAAAATTAAAATCTGGAACTGAAATATTCTAGGGAGAAAGGAAGAAATAAAAATAAGCCAAACACCTGTTTGAAGTGTGTGGGCTATAAATATTGACTTATTTTGGACAATAGGAAAATATGTATAAATACATTAAAAATATATGGCTAAACATGAGATAACTGGAAATAAGATGGAGAGCTTTCAAAACTACTAGTTTTAAACAAAGCAAAATGCAACACAAACTCAGGAAAAGAACAAAGGAAATTCAGTCAATCTAGTGACAAGAATGAGAAGATCACAGCAAAACAGAAGAAAAAATAAGACAGCAAGAATAAGATCAAATACATGTAATCACGTCAGAAGTAAAGGACTTGGACTTCATCATCAAAGACAAACACTTTCAGATTAGGTTTTTAAAGAAAAATTTCCATATATGCGGCTTACAAGGAAAATACTTTTAAACTGACTTGAAAGAATCGAAGATATCGAGATTTATAAACATATATCAAGCAGAAGATGAAGAGGCAATTCAAAAGGAAGAGATATGAATGGTCTATAAATCTATGAGAAGATAACCAAACTCTAGTAAGAATAAGAAGATGAATTTAAATGACCACGGGATGCCATTTTCCACCTGTAATGAGATAGGCAAAATGTTTACCAATGGATAGCTCAGGATTGTCCAAGCTGTAGAGGGCAATAGGGAGAAAGAACAAGAATGGTCCGGTCCCACTGACTCACCTCCAAGACGAAGACTGGGGGACTGGACCACAGGTTGTGTTGACAGGTCATGTCATCATAAAGGGTGGAAATCCAGACCCAGATCTGATGCTTCATTATTTTTTTTTCTCTAGGAGAACTCTCTTTGCTCAAGTGTGCATCAATTTCTCTATCTGCCTTACTGACTTCATAACATGAAATGAAATAGTATATGTAAAAGGCCTTGCAGAATACAAAAAGCTATACCCTGTATGGCATTATTGTTTTTATAACAAGAATAAAATTTATTGACATGTGTCCACAAGAAGCACAGGAAAAATGAAAGTGTGTAAAATTGGACAAAATCTGGCTGCCACCACCTGAATGTTTTTATTCTGCCTCAAAATTTATAAACGAAACAAAACAAACAAAAACCAAAACTTTAAAGGAAGTACATGCAGTAACCTTGGATAGATCCGAATATATGGTCAGCTTGTTTTCTTTATAGAAATGCAACAAGATGTTCCCCAGCTCCCCTACAGCTGTGCCTGTCTGAAGCATTCACAATCACTGGGCTTCTTGGAGATCCCACTTAGGAGAAACCAAAAGAAAGTGCTTTTAGCAGCTGTGTCCCAAACCCAGGCCACAGGACTCAGTGTGGCTTGTCAACCCTGAAGTGGGAAGCAGGGACTCAGGATTTTGGTTACCCCTTCCATTGTCTGCCTTTTACTGTCACAGCCACTGTTGTTGTTAAGGGTGACATCTGAGCAGGCTTCAGACTCTGGAGAGAGAGAGCTAAGATTTCCACAGTCTAGGAATGACAGGATTTCTCAGAGGGAATGAAACTGTCTTTTACTCTAAGACCCTTGGTATCATCTTCAGAAGTCAGCTCTTTCACAGAAAATTTCCATTAACCTAAGGCATTCTATTTGAGAGTTGTTACTCTATAAGTCAAACAACAACAACAAACAGCAACAACAATAATACAGTATTGGATAGACATCAATATACTTCAGGAGCCGTTAAGACACTAGGTTGGATTTCTGAATCTACTTGTTAGTAGATCTGTAATCTTATGTAAATTGCTTCAGATTACGTGTGCCTCAGATTCTTTTTTATTTTTCCCTCTTAGCAACTTTCAAGCATGCAATATAGTATTATTAACTATGGTCGCACATTACATTACACACCCATGTACATTCCATGCCCATGATTTGCCTCTGGCAACCACCAGTCTGTCTTCTTTATCTATGAGGTAGGTGATTATTGCTGTTTTTGTTGTTGTTATTATTTTAGATATAAATGAGATCATAGGGTATTTGGATTTTTGGTCTGACTTATTTACATAATGCTTTCAAGGTTCAAGGGAGGAGCCAAGATGGCTGAACAGCATGGAACCTTTTTTTTGTGTCCCGTGTCCGTGAAATACAGACAGATCAACAGTAAACCATCCTGCACATCCAGAAAACCGATTGAGGATTAACACAACAATCTGCACCACCTGAACCACAGAACTCAGCAGGTACGCGGCGCAGAGAGGTGAACTGGGGGAGAGAGAAGCTGCTGAGGGCAGGGAGTTGTTTTTGCTTGTGAAGAGAGGACGGAGATGGTGGGGGGAGGATGTGGGAAAAGCACCCCCCCCAAAGCAGCTGGAGAGAAAGTAGAAAACTGGAAACAGCTGCAGAGACTGAACTAAAAATGAGAAAGGGGAAAGGAGAGGATTTAAATTCCAGTAAGACTCTATAAACAGGGGAGCAGAGTCTGAAACTCTGCAGCTCGTTACCTGGTGGAGCTCTGGTGAGAAAGGCGAATCCTCCAGAGCCGTGTCAAGTCTGGGGTCTTCGGGCCACACGGGGAGAGGCGGTTCCCCTGCTGGAAGGACTCCCTACAGGCAAAGGCCCCACTGGACCCAGGAGAACGGCCACATTTGCTGGTGCTGGAACAAGGTCGCTGGGGGTGAAGCCTGGTGCCAGATATATGTTGTGATTTGCCATAATCCCTGAAACGCTGCTGCTACACGATCGCGTGAACTTTTTCTGGGGCGGGCTGGCACCGGCCAAAGTCTCTGTGCTTCCGCAGCAGCACAGTTCTGCAAACCTTCCTGGGTGTGGCCAGCACTCGCCATTGCTCGGTGAGACCCTCCCCCAGAGGGGCGGAGCAGGTCAAAGCCGCAGTCCCTCCAAGTGAGGGGTCAGGAAACACAGCTGCAACTGAGATAAAACTCAGGAGGGAGGTGCTGCCTGGGGTTTGGTCATAACAGTGTAAAAGCAGGGAGTGGTTGGAAGCCGAAGACAAAGTAGGGGTGCGCGATTGCTGATCGGGGAGAACAGAGATGTGATACTAGAGGATGGGTAGTTGGATGACGCCATTTTCCCCGATCCCACGCATGCGCACCACTCCCGCGCATGCGCACAGTGTGGAGCCTACAAGCTCCACAACAATCCACCCCAGTAAGCTAGGCAGAGCCATCTAGTGGAGAACGGAGCCATTACACTAAGCCCCGCCCAACGGGGCCAACCTTGCTCTTCGGGAACACAAGTCTCTCCACCTGCTTACTTTATGGACTATAAAGCACTTCCTAGTTTGACTTCCAGGTGAAATAGAAGTAATTTCAATCGCATTTCAGTCTGCTCACTGCTACATCTATTCAATTTTCTTTTTTTTCCTTTTTTTCCTCTCTTTTTCATTTCTTTTCTTTTTCTTGAAAACAGAAAGAAATTTATTTTTATTTTCAATTTTTATTAAAAATATTTTTCCTTAATTTTTTCTACTATATTTTTTACTTTTGTGTAAATGTTTTCAAATTCTATTTTACTTCCATCATTTTATTTAATTCTATTTCAGTGTACTCATTTTTTCAAATTTTCAAATGATTCGTTTCTTTTTTCCTTTCCCCTTTCCCCTTGTTTTCTCTAATCTGTCAAGCCTCTTTCAACACCCAGAACAAAACACACCTAGGATCTAGCATCATTTATTTGACTTTTTTTGTGTTTGTTGTTTTTAATTTTTTAATTGTAATTAAAAAAATTTTTTAACCTCTTTAATTCCTTTTCCCCCTTCAAAATGATGAAACAAAGGAATTCACCCTAAAAGAAACAGCAGGAAGAAACCACAGCAAGGGACGTAACTAACACAGATACAAGCAAGATGTCTGAACTAGAATTTAGAATCACAATAATAAGAATACTAGCTGGAGTCAAAAATAGATTAGAATCCCTTTCTGCAGAGGTAAACAAAGTAAAAACTACTCAGAATGAAATAAAAAATGCTATGACTGAGGTGCAATTTGAATGGATGCCACGGTGGCAAAGATGAATGAGGCAGAGAAGTGAATCAGCAATACAGAAGACAAACTTATGGAGAAACTTATGCTTCATTATTGAAGCAGAAAAAAAGAGGGAGACTAAGGCAAAGGAGCACAATTTAAGAACTAGAGAAATCAGTGACTCATTAAAAAGGAACAACATCAGAATCATAGCAGTCCCAGAAGATGAAGAGAGAGAAAAAGGGGTAGAAGGGTTATGTGAGCAAATCATAGTGACAACTTTCCTAACCTGGAGAAAGACACAGACATCAAAATCCAGGAATCACAGAGGACTCCCATCAGATTAAAAAAAAAAAAAAACTGACCATCAATAAGGCATGTCATAGTCAAATTCACAAAATACTCAGGCAAAGAAAGAATCATGAAAGCAGCAAGGGGAAAAAAAGTCCCTAACCTACAAGGGAAGACAGATCAGGTTGGCAGCAGACCTCTCCACAGAAACTCGGCAGTCCAGAAAGGAGTGGCAGGATATACTCAATGTGCTGAATCAGAAAAACATGCAACCAAGAATTCTTTATCCAGCAAGGCTGTCATTCAAAATAGAAGGAGAGATTAAAAGTTTCCCAGGCAAACAAAAATTAAAGGAGTTTGTGACCACTGAACCAGCCCTGCAAGAAATTTTAAGGGGGACTCTCTGAGGGGAGAGAAGATGAAAATATAAATAAATAAATAAATAAATAAATAAATAAATAAATAAATACCAAAGGCAACAAAGACTAGAAAGGACCAGAGAACACCACCAGAAACTCCAACTCTACAAGCATCATAATGGCAATAAATTCATATCTTTCAGTACGTCAATGGACTCAATGCTCCAATCAAAAGACATAGGGTAACATAATGGATAAGAAAACAAGATCCATCTATATGCTGTTTACAAGAGACCCACTTCAGACCTAAAGACAGCTTCAGATTGAAGGTAAGGGGATGGAGAACCATCTATCATGCTAATGGTCAACAAAAGAAAGCCAGAGTAACCATACTTATATCAGACAATCTAGACTTTACAAGACTGTATCAAGAGATGCAGAAGGGCATTATATCATAATCAAGGGGTCTATCCACCAAGAAGACCTAACAATTGTAAACATTTATGTGCCAAATGTGGAGCACACAAATATATAAATCAATGAATCACAAACATAAACTCATCAATAGTAATACCATAATAGTAGGAGACTTCAACACCCCACTCACAGCAATGGACCAATCATCTAATCAAAAAATCAACAAAGAAACAATGGCTTTGAATGACACACTGGACCAGATGGACTTAACAGATATATTCAGAACATTTCATCCTAAAGCAGCAGAATATACATTCTTCTACAGTGCACATGGAACGTTCTTCAGAATCAACCATATACTGGGACACAAGTCAGCCTTAAATAAGTACAAAAAGATCGAGATCATACCATGCATATTTTCAGGCCACAATGCTATGAAACTCAAAATCAACCACAAGAAAAAATTTGGAAAGGTAACAAATACTTGGAGACTGAAGAACATCCTACTAAAGAATGAACGGGCTAACCAAGAAGTTAAAGAGGAAATTAAAAAGTATATGGAAGCCAATGAAAATGATAACACCACAACCCAAAACCTTTGGGATGAAGGAAAGGTGGTCATGAGGAAAGTATATAGCAATCCGGGTCTTCCTAAAGAAGCAAGAAAGATCTCAGATACACAATCTAACCTTATTCCTTAAGGAGCTGGAAAAAGAACAGCAAATAAAACCCAAGACCAAAAGACAGGAAATAATAAAGATTAGAGAGAAATTAATGCTATCAAAACCAAAACCAAACAAAACAAAACAAAAACAGTAGAACAGATCAATGAAACCAGATGGTGGTTTTTTGAAAGAATGAACAAAATTGATAAACCACTAGCCAGTTTGATCAAAGTCCATCCATGTTGCCACATGGATTTCATAGTTTTTTATGACTGATTGGTATTCCATTGTGTGTGTGTGTGTGTGTGTGTGTGTATGTATGTATGTGTGTGTGTGTGTGTATGTATGTGCGTGTGTGTGTATACATCTTCTTTATTCATTTATCTATCAATGGACACTTGGTTTGCTTCTGTATCTTGGTTATTGTAAATAAGGTTGCGATAAATTTAAGGGTGGACATATCTTTTTGAGTTAGTGTTTTCATTTTCTTTGGATAAATACTCAGAATTGTAATTGCTGGATCCTATTTCATTTTTTGAGGGACTTCAAAACCTGTTTTCTATGGTGGTTGTACCAATTTACATCCCACCAACAGTGCTTAAAGATTCCATTTTCTCCACATCCTCACCAACACTTTTTGTTTCTTGTCTTTTTAATAATGGCTATTCTATTCAGAGGTGAAGTGATATCTCATTGTGGTTTTGATTTGCATTTCCTTTATAATAATAATGTTGAGCATCTTTCAACAAAGTGCCTGTTGGCTCTTCATATGTCTTCTTTGGGGAAATGTCTACTCATATGCCCTGCCCATTTTTAATTGGATTATTTGGAGCTTTTGCTATTGAGTTGTATGAATTCTTTATATATTTTGGATATTAACTCCTTTCAGATACAGGATTTTCAAATGTTTTCTCCCATTCAGTAGGTTGCCTTTTCTTTGTGTTGATTGTTTCCTTTGCTATGCAGAAGCTTTTTAGTTCAATGTAGTCCCACTTGCTTATTTTTCTGTTTGTCCCCTTTGCTTTTAGAGTCTGATACAAAAAAGCATCACTAAGACCCATGTCAAGGAGCTTGCCTATGCCTTTTTTTTCTACAAGTTTTATGGTTTTAGGTCAAGTTTTTAATCCATTTTGAGTTAATCTTTGTGTACAGTGTATGATGGTAGTCTAGTTTCATTCTTTTGCATGTGGCTGTCCATTTTTCCCAACACCATTTAGTTAATTCATTTATTGATTCTTTCTATTTGCAATGATATAATAATAGCACTTACCCACAGGTTTGCTACAAGAACCAAATGAGACGATGTAGTAAAGCATTTCACATAGCCCTGGTATGTGGCAGTGCTCGATAAGCAGCAGCACTGGTTTTTGTTATTGTCTCATTCATACTCTATTACCCTTTCACTTCCATTCAGGCAGAGTCATCATTTCATGAGCACACAATGTTAACAAATGAAAGCAGTAGGCAAGATAACATTTGGTCACCCAGGAGGAAAAGACCAGATGGCCTAGGTTGCATTTACAGACGCACACCAGGAGAAGCTGGGCTACTGTGGGTAAAATAGTTTCAAAATACACCATAGTAATCAGGAACCAGAGGACAAGCTTAGTACCTACCACCAGCTGTTGGGTCAGCTGAGGGGACATTGCTGGGAATTAGATCAAAACAGATCGAATCAATCTGGCTTCCCAAGGCTTTTTCAAACTAATCTAGAAGTAAGAGAATAACCCTTTCCTTTCTAACAGGCCAATTCAAGTTGAGATTCATAGCCCCAAATTACACGGTCTGCAAGTTCTTCTGGAAACATGTCTTCGAATGAAGACTTCTCATCCCCTTCCTGACCCTTCCCTACTCTTAAAAAAAATATCATCGTTCAGAGTTCCACTATGGAACTCTAAGATGTGGAAAACTAGACAAAATATCCCTGCTAATCTAACAACAAGAAAAATCTGAATAAATTACAACATCATCACTTTTCTTGAACTCTTCAGATTACTGAGATTGTAGGGCAAACAAGGAGCCTGAATCTAAGGAAAGAGAGGCTCCTCCAAGGAAAGATGGAATAAGAGCTTTGGCTAACTTGTGGAAGAGATGAAATGAAGACATTGGGTACCATACAAGCAGATATAAAGAATTCAGCTAATATTTTTAACAAATTGCCGAAGATTAAGTGAGGGCCATCATGAGATAGCGTGCATGGGATACTCAGACATTTGAGAAATGAGAAACCCTCACTCATGGATTTTTCCACGGCTACTCCACCAAGTACTCAAAAAAAACAGCCCAAAGGATGGGAGCAGTTGCTGCTGGAGAAAAGATGGAACCCCATCTGCACCTTTCTAGCCTACAGAATGTAAGTCTTAAGATGCTAGAGGGGAAACAACACACTTTGTCACTCCAATGGCACAGGTGAAAACCCACTGCATCTAGAGAAGGAAAAGAAGAAGAATCCTTCTATCCTTTTTTAGAAAATTTTTTTAATGTTTATTTCTGAGAGAGAGAGAGAGAGAGAGAGAGAGAGAATGAGCGGGGGAGGGGCAGAGAGAGAGGGAGACACAGAATCCGAAGCAGAGCTGTCAGCACAGAGCCCAATGTGGGGCTCGAACTCACATTCTGCGAGATTATGACCTGAGAGGAAATTGGACGCTTAACCAACTGAGCCACCCAGGCACTCCAGAAATCCCTCTATCCCTGGGGAAGAGCAGGAAATAGTTTTGGACTCAAGATCCTTTACAATTAACATTAGAGGTCTTTTACAGTTAAGAGAAGGGTCTGTAAGTCTAGTCTTGGATGATGGGCCCCGAGAAAGAAAGAGACAAAACCAACTGCCTCAAAATGTTTCCAATTTGGCACTTGTGAGCATATAGAATCATAAAATGGTGTCTTAAGGGAAGCGGCTGATTTCATAGGGTATCCCCCAGAAATAAAACTTCAATTTATGTTGATGGAACATTTTTCTCAGAGCTGGCTTCTTTACATCAATCTAGGCAGGAAATCCCTTGTGACAAGAGTTCTAATTTCATCTTAGGTAAGAAAGTTTGGTGACCTCTTCTCTGAAGAATTTCAGAATTGAGGCTTCTGTATCATGTAATAAACCATAGCACCTCAAATTTCTAAAGGAAGTTTCTTTCAAAGTTCTAAGTATCTTATATTCATTTTATTTTTCTTACTAGTCTCCAAAACATCTGCTTCAAATTCAGAAAACAATGTTTACATCATCCTTTACCACATGTACAAGCTAAACCATGGACAGAACTGGGTTCTAAACTGTTTCTCAAACTCATTTAGAGAAAATGACCACATTTGGAAGAAAATGATGGAGGCTTGGAATGTGTTGAAAAACTTCTAGAAAGGATCAGCATTGTGAATGTCATAGAAGTCAATAGAATACAGCTTTTTCACCAGAAGCCATTTGTTTTTCAACAGTCTCATTAATTTTATCTTTTGAAAGGAACTTGACCATCAAATTTATATCAAATACCAGAAGGCTGTCTTTTGGTTTTGAAAGGTGTCTGAGTCATTTACGAATCACGGAGTTCTGTGCTTAAGGAAGACTTTCTTTGGTGTTGAAAGATGTCTGAGTCACTTAGGATATGTAGAAAGATGGCTCCCTGCCAGCTCATGGGTTACCTAACATCTGAGCAGCCCAAAGTTCATGTTGGCTGTTTGCATTAATCACCATAATTTGACTAACAAGCCCGAAGTGACAGCTCAGCATCAGCATGGCACTAGGGCCACAAACTGAACAAAGACAAGAAGAAAAAAGGAGGCAGAAATCCCCTATTCCCCTCCACAGTAGCTGAGAATTTCCAAACCATCAGTGAAGGCATCAGCAATTCAAGCAAAAAGAGATCATGAAGGGAAGCCCAGGTGGAAGAGGACAGTTCCAACTGCCTGCTCTCTTAGATATGTTTTCATTTCTTTCTATTAATCTTAGCCTATTTCTCTCTGACTTTGGCTGTGGCTTTGTGTAGGGTACAGCAATGACCTCCAGGGTACCCTTGTGTCCTTCACCATGCTGATCAAGAATTCAAGCTGGGCGCTTTCGATTTCCAGTAGCCAGATTTTGTCACTTTCTGTACAAAAATATAATTCTTCCATATCTAAGACCTAGGTAAGAATGGAATTTTTAGAATTTCACAAAATATGGAAGAACCCTTCATTTGCAAGGAAACTGAAGGGAGAGCCCTACACCTCACCATCACCAACTCCCCACACATTTTCAGACAAAAGCATAGAAAAAAAATGATCTTGTTTAACACAGATCACTTAATTCTTAAGTCGAGCAATGGATTTTATTTTCTTAAAGTCCAGCAATTAATTGGCTTTCTTCTTGGGTAGGACTCTTAACTTGCCCATAGTTCTTCAACGCAGTCTGTCTCTTTGGGTCTGCCTGAAGTACGTTACTTGGCCAAGTATTATGGCTGTGCTTTTTAGTGAAGCATGCTTCTTTGCTTCCTTTGTGTGAGCTACTGGTCAAGTGAGCACATTTCTTTCCACAAACACTTCTTCAAAAATCCTCTCCCCTTTCCTGAACTGAGTGCCACAGAAAACTAGTCTGTGAGAATCGTTTTTAAGCAAACTTAAATAAGCAGCAGGGCCCCTCAGAATCTCTAGTATGTTTGTGTGCCTTGCAAATTTCCACAAGCAAATACCACATGCATTGTTTCCCAAACTTATCTGTCAGATGGGCCCCTTTAATTCTCCCACTCACAACACCTGTTGTTCCGTATAAAACCGTCTGGGTATTTCTGTCAACCTCATAACTTAATTTCCCGTCCAAATAACGGGAGGGGACTCCTTCCTGTTCTACAAACCCAACACTGTATTTCATTCTCCGGTGAGAATTCTACCTCCGACCCTGAGCTCATTCGCTGAACAAGTATGATTGACAGCCTGAATCCAACCCCTCCTGCCTGAATTTACCATCGGCTGCATTTTCCCAGGCGCTAAAAAAGATGCCTCTCTTTGCGGAAGAGTGGACTTTCAGAATTGGAATCATTACAGTTTTAGTTTATGATTACTTCACACGTATGGTAACACCAGAAAGAGTGTGCTCTCACATTCCCCCAAGCTAATTCGTAGCCTGGGGACGTATTATGTGATCTCCCCACAGATAGTTTTCTTCTTTCTGCTCTACCTGAACAAACTATAATCTCTTGTTTGTTTGTTTGTTTGTTTGTTGAAATCTGAGCTGTAGAGAGTAGCCATAACACATACTTCATGAAAGATCCTGAATTTTTTTTTAATGTTTATTTATTTTTGAGAGAGACAGAGTGCGAGCTGGGGAGGGGCAGAGAGAGCGGGAGACACAGAATCCGAAGCAGGCTCCAGGCTCTGAGCTGTCAGCACAGAGCCCGACGCGAGGCTCGAACTCAGGAACTGTGAGATCATGACCTGAGCTGAAGTCGGATGTCCAACCGACTGAGCCACCCAGGCGCCCCAAGATCCTGGATATTTAATAATAAGATAGAAACAGGTATGCGTATACTTTTCTTTCAAGCTGTAGCCAGTATTCTTGTTCATCAATTAAAGCCTGATTTAAAAGAAAACAGGTTTTCTTCATACCCATAGATCTGCCTGATCATATCCTAACTTTTGATTTCTGGAAACAGGGACACAGAGTGACGTACTCCTCTTTTAAATTGCTAATTGAAATTTGTTTCAAGGTTGTTGTGTTTTTTTCCAATAGAAATGGATGGATCAGATTTACAGAAATATTTACTTTGATTAAGTCAAAAGATTCTGTATGTATTTTGCAATAGTGCAATTTGTTAAAGTTCTTGGCATCTGGATGAAAGCAAAGATCACAGGGAGTAGGAAGAAGTGTCTCGTATTTTCACAGAGATTTCAAAGCTTGAGTCATCCTTGTTAGACTCAACTGCCTAAATGTGAGTCACAGGGGTGAGATGAAGTGGGGGTTAAACAGTAGTCAGTTTATGAAATGATCAACTATTTTTTATTCTTATACCTTTTAGAGTCATTGTAAGGAATAAGTGCGTCGGTATACGTACAACTATTTGAATAGGGCCCACCACAGAGCAAGAGCTCCCTACTCACTAAATGTAAGTAACAAATGTCGGCTATTACTACTCCTACTTTTATTACTTTAGCTATTAACTGCCTATTTTCATCTTTACTGCAGACCTGAAACTGTGTTTCCCAAATGCAAGGCTTGAGAATAGGTACTGTTTGCTTTTATTAATATCATCCCAGAACAAGTGCAACATTTGTAACTTGAGTAATTAGCATCCAGTCTATTCTTTCCAAAATGTGAGTTATCTCCCTCTCTCTCACTAGGGATCGGCATGCTCCGCTCTCTCTTGTGCTCTCTCTCTCTCTCTCTCTCATTTAATTAATGCTAATGCATACCGTCCTACAAGAATTTGCAAGCTGTACTGAGAAATAATGCAGTGTTAGTTTTGTAATTTAGTGCACAGAGCACATTTGTGCAAAAGCTTTGTAAACTGGGCCCATGGTCAAAAGGAGCAATTAGCACTTTGTTAGTATGCAATGATGTACTAATCTGTGCAGTCCCCAAAAGCAATTGTCTGTTCTATTTTGCCCGCATGTGCAAATTTTTTCCAGTGTATACAGCACTGCTCCAAAAATAACACATTGCATGCCTGGTGCTGTAAATTGGGTTCACGATGATGAAGACATATCAATTAGAAAATATTTGTTGGAGGAAATGCGCATAAGTTTGGCCCTACAATTTCCAGCCAAACAAGGAAGTTGGTGCACAGCCTTCAAGGGGAGCTACAGTTGTCTATTCCTCCCTCAGATTTCACAAGTGGAGTTGTCTTCATTTTCGGAAAAAGACGATGGGGAGGGCATTTGGTAGGAAAACAAGACCTCACACCAGAATAGTTAACCCAAAATCACACTGATGTCGACTTCGTTAACACTGCAGACTGATTTGCATTTAAACAGACACCATCCGTTTCTTTATTTAAATAGCACATATGAACCATATAACAATTTGTGCATTCTTTGGACTTCTCGAGTTCTTAGTGAAGCACATGACCGTGTCAGGTTAATGATAAAAATAACAATGTCTTACATTAATACAGCGATTTGCAGGTCCCCAAGATATTTCAGGTACACCAGCTCACTTGAGTCTCACCACACATCTGTGGGCAGGCATTACCATCACCGCTCTGCTGATGTGGAAATGTGGGTTCAGAGAGGTTGGGTGGCTTGAACAGAGCCACACAGGAGACAATACTTTGTAGTGGTTCAGAACATGGGCTCTGAGGCCGGGCTGCCTGCAGGCAAATTTCTACTCTGCTACTGTCCGACCATGTAAACTTGACTTCACACTTCGGTGCTGCAGTTTCCTCATCTACAAAATGGGAAGGATGATCACAGGACCTGCTTCAGGGGGTTATTGTGAGGCTTCAAGGCAAAGCACTTACAGTACTGCCTGCTACAAATATGTGCTATCTAAGCATTAGCAGTTGTTATTGCTATTATAATTGTCATCCTTATCATTTAGCATAAGTAAGCTACAAAGCTAGGATTTATTCTCAAGTGTGGTGAGCATTCAAAGGATTTGAAGGTATCTGGTAAATAGACCTATCTTTCTTTCTCAAGGATCTATTTCTCAACCCAAAAGTATCAAACATACTTTTGATGGTAAAAGAGAGCTGAAGGGCAAATCAATGCTGTTACCTTGAGAAAAAACTACTGTAAGGAAGATAGTGAATCTGGTTCTTTATTATCGTCAAAGAAGGACAGAACAAGCTGGTAAAGAGCTGAAACACGATTTTGATCTGATATAGAGGAACAGCCGTGATGGTAGAGAAAAGGTGTTCTTGGGGAGTGTGGCAGATTGCAGAAATGACCACAGTCCAGCACCTCTCCTTGTACCAGTGGCCCCTGTGAGATAGCTTCACAACTCCTGCCATCAAGAGGTGGAGCCTACCTTCCCACCTGGCGATTCTGGCCCAGTCCTGTGGCTTGCTTTGGCAGACAGAATGTAGTAGAAGTGATGGCATGCCAGTCCTGGGCCCAGAACTTTCCACTTTACAACTTCTCCTTGAGCTCTTGCAAAGCTGCCCAGTGAACCTAAGCTAGCCTGCTGGGGGTGGGAGGGGGGGGGGGAGGGAGTGCCCAGGGGACAGCCAGCAAGTTCAGGAGGCAACAATCTAGCCCCTGGTGCCTGACTGCAGATACATGAGCAAGCCCACCTGCATCCAGAAGAATCACCCAACTGAGCCCAGGCCAAATGGCTAACTCGTAGAAATATGAACTAAATCAATATTGTTGTTTCAAGCTGCCAGATTTGTGGTGATCTGCTATGTAGTGAAAGCTGATTGACATCGGAAGACTATGGCATCTTTAATCTTAAAAATTATTGAAGACAGCATCAGTACCTCCCTTTGGGAACTATTTAAAAAAAAACTACATGGGATAAGAGAATTAAATAGGAGCCTTTAGAGGTTTCGTTTCAACACACATGCTTTTCTGAGTTTGTTAAGTGGAAGTTTAAGCTTCAGCTAAAGGATTATTTTCTGCTCATAAGCAACCCATGTAATCTTTTAATTATGCATTCAGGAAACATTTTTGAGTAACTACTATGTGCTAAAAAGTTAAGAAAATGAAGTTATTTCTCTCCTAAAAATACAAAAAAATAAAAATTGTGTCAAATATAATGTTGACTATATTTGGTTCACTAGATGACATTCAAGATTAAAATCTTTTAGAGGAAATAGATTGTGTTCCCAGAGAAGTCAAGTGAGCTTAATGACGATAGAACAGGAAAAACAAATAAGTTAAAAGGATGTTTTTAGAGCATACACAAATAGTTTATGTATCATAATTATAGTAATACCTATTTGTAAAAAGTTGAAAATGTAGGGGCACCCTGGGTGGCTCAGTCAGTTGGGTGACTGACTTCGGCTCAGGTCATGATCTCACAGCTGGGGTTCAGGGGCTTTGCGCCGACAGCCTGCTTTGGATTCTTTGTCTCCCTCTGTCTCTCTCAAAAATAAACAAACATTAAAAAGATTTTTTTTTTAAGTTGAAAATGTAGATACAGACGTTGTGGACGTCAGGCCACATCATCATTTGATTTTCCCCAGTCCAATTTAGTAGAACATGTCCTGACCCCTACACTCAACTTTTGCCCAAAAATGTATGCACCAATCCATATTACCTGTCATACAAATTTGACACATACACTTTGAGCCACCTCATTTGTTTTTTTTTTTTGAAGAAAAAGTTTCTGACTCGTACTTGAAGTTAGCTTTTTAACCTCTTTGGTCAAATTACTAACAAATAGCCATGGGTATCTGGTAAATAGACCTATCTTTCTTAACTATCTTAAGTTATAGTTCAATAAGTTAATGTAAATAACTGCCCCATAATCAAAATCCTTTATAAACTTGACTTTTCATATTGAATTTTCTCAATGCTAAACATGCCTTTATCTCTATGTACTAGAAATAACTTACTGTTATTCAGGTGAATCAGAAAGTGTATGACTTTGTAAAGGATCAAACATAATTATCAGTCCATAATTATCAGTCTACTGGCTATGCTTCTCCAGAAGCAATAAGACAAAAACAGCATATAGTCTCTACTCCAATTCTAATTGATTTATCTGAAACAGAATTAATGACTTTTGGCTTGAAACCCACGCTGGGTTAATATTGTACATTTGAATGATAACATTTTATGAGTATGCAAAATGCTTTTGGAAACAGTAAAAATCAGATAATTCACACCAGCGACAAGGAGGTCCAATACAGATTAGCACATTTCTTGGGAGGGAGGATTAATTGAAAAAAAAAATGATCTAAGTTTACTCACTCACCCTGCAAACTGTGCCCAGAGAGACATACACTGTTGACAAGAATCTTGTAGTAAAGATACCATAACATATTTGGTAAACATAATGGGGCTTGCCCTTGCAGAAGACCTCATTACAGCTCTTGGCTATGAAATCTTGGTGGAGAAGCAAGGTGCCACTGCTGGGTTTTCTGTGAGAAGTATTCAGTTTGTGGATTATTAAGGAGGTGAGAACCAGTAAATAAGTAAGGGTAGGCTGCGCAGCATTTTGCAAAATTCATTCCGTCTTTGACGTTTAGGCTGCTAGAGATATTCCTTCCCAGATTCAGCTCAATCCCAGGAAATGCCTTTTTTTAAATCGAATTATTATTTTGCTTTGTTTGGTTTTGATTTTACTTTTTCTTTTTCTATCTTTTTTTAAAATTTTTAAATTTTTTATTTTTTTTTTTTGTGGTACCAGATGCCATTCCTTATAGCAATAAAATCTTCTAAAGGAGAGGAGAGGAATTGGACTTGGGGAGAGAAATAACAGACTGCTAATAAATAACCTTTGGATGTCACCTTCTCTGGCTTTCCCAGCTCTTAATAGGCCCATGAGAGAGCAGAAAAATTTAAAACCCAGTGGGAAAGGAAATTAAAATTACTTCTACCATGGGCCAGACCTGACCAATCTAATAAAGAAAGCCGCACGTTTCCTTCGTAGGTCCACTCTCCATCCCATACTGTTTTTTTTTAATTGTTTATTCCTTGATGACCGATTCAACAAGTTATTTACTGAGCACCTAAGAGACACCAGTTTAAATCTCTGCAAGTTTGAGGGGCACCTGGGTGGCTCAGTTGGTTGAGCGTCTGACTTCAGCTCAGGTCATGATCTCACAGTTCTAGGTTCAAGCCCCGCATCGGGCTCTGTGCTGACAGCTTGGAGCCTGCCTCAGATTCTTTGTCTCCTCTCTCTCTGCCTGCCCCTTCCCCCCCCCCCCCCGCCAGGTCATGCTCTCTCCTTCTCACTCTCAAAAATAAATAAATATTAAAATTTTTAAAAAATAAATCTCTGCAACTTCCACAGAAAGGTACAAGTGGTGCCTGCTGTATTAGTGAGGGTGGGAGAGATGTAATGAACAATGCCAATGTCTCATTGAATTAACATAAGAAAAGTTTCTTTCTTGCTCGCATAACTTTGGAGTGTTGAAGTTGGTTCCCAGGTCCCTTCCCTCTTGTACCTCTGTCATATCTCATATTGTTTCATATCTCAGGGGTTTCTATTGTGCTCTCTTCATCAGACCAGAAGATGAGGGGAAAGAAAGTCAAGGATTATGTGAGAATGTCACCATGAAGCAAGCGTGGCAGGGGCATATATCATGTGTGCTCCCATTTCACTGGTCAGTGCTCAGTCATTTGTCCACAGGTAATTGTAAAGAAATGTGAGAAATGTGGTCTAACTCTTGCCAGGAGAAGAAAGAAATGGATTTGGGAAAGAGCTAGCCAGTGTTGGCCACAACTACCTTCAGAAAACTTACTTGCTCCCACATTCCAGCCCGGGAGCACTCAATGCCATCATGCTTGCAAGGATTAACATTTCTTTCACGCTTTATACCACACAAAGGTCTGAAATCTTGTAGCCTCCTGGGATCATTGGAGGCCGGGATAGGAATTGATATCTGGATTAGAATAGGAAATGAATAAGAAACCACGCTACGCCATTATTTTAATCTTACTGAAATAAGTAAGTAATTATCTAAAGCTGATTCAGTCCTCACAACCACTCTGAAATATAGGTTCTATGGTCAACATATTGCCAGTGACAAGCAGATTCAGAGAAGTTAAAATCCTTCCAGAGTGACTGGGGTTCCATCTCACGTCCATTGAATCCTGTGTCTGGCGTACTTCACTACACTGCTGGTCTCCAATCTTGAGTCTTCTGTGCCCCACGGTCTGCCATTTGCCATCCTAACAGATCCACATTCGTGTGGAAAAGATCCCCTTATCAAGGGCTCCTGGGTGGCTCCATCGGTTATTTGTTCCACTCTTGATTTCGGCTCAGATAATGATCTCCCAGTGTGTGGATTCAAGCTCCGTGATGGGCTCCACACTGCCAATGTGGAGCCTACTTGGTATTCTCTCTCCCTCTCTCTCTGCCCCTACCCCTTCTCAAAAATAAATACATAAACTTAAAAATAAATAAATAAATAAATAATCCACTCATCAAAACTTAGCCTCAACCAAAGCTATGCTCTCCGTTGATATGATATGAGGGTACTGTATTTTCTGGTGCATCTTTAATCCAATGGTCAATATCACCCACCTTGGCAATCACCCTATTGCCTTTATTTTCATTTTTTGTCATATAGAGAAGACTGGGTACTTTTCAGGTCGATGTTTGTCATTTAGGACAATAACCTGATAAATAATTCTCAGCAAGGAAGAAAGACTAGGGTTGATCAATCTATAACCCTTTCCCTGGGGTCTTTGCATTTTTAAAAAGTTATGCCAAGTTTAACCCAGAAGAAGTATCTCCAAAATGATATCTCTCAAATTAAAACCACCAGAAGTTATCATTTCAGAGCCGATGGAATGACTAAAATTAAAAAGACAAATTTAAAAAGCAAATTCGACAAGAATGTGGAGCAACAGGAACGCTCATAAATAGCTGGAGGGACTGTAAAATCATATAACCCCTTTGAAAAGCAGTGGGACAGTTTTTTAAAAAGGTTAACATACATCTATCCCTGACCTAGAAATTCCACTTGCGGGTATTCACCCAAGAAAAATGAAAACATATGTTCACATACACACCATAAAAACAGTACAAAATGTACAAACATTCCCAAACATTTTGTTCTTGGAACTCCTTTCAATTCTTTATAATCACTGAGAACTCCAAATCCTTTAGTTTCTGTGAGTTTTATTTATTAATATTTACTAAATTAGAAATCAAAAACAAGAAATGTAAGAAATTCATTCATTCATTCATTCATTCATTCATTCAAAAATAACATTAATAAACTCATTACTTAACCTAAGTAACACGTTTTTATGAAAAATGTCTATATTCTCCAAAACTAAAAAAAAATCAATGTAGAAGTGGCACTTTGATTTACATTTTTCAAATTGCTTTAATGTCTGATTTGATAGAAGACAGCTGGTTCTCATATCTGCTTCCACATTCAATCCATTGTGATATTACATACCATGTAGTCTCTGAAAAATGCCACTGTACGTTTATGAGAGAATGAGCCTGAAAAAGTCAAATAATGTCATGGTATTGTTACGAAAATGATTTTAGTCCCACAGATCCTCCTGAGCAGGTTTCCAAAAACTCTCCACATTTCTGAGCCACTCTTTGCAAACTACTACCCTAGGAAACTTTCCCACCTACCCACAGGTTTAAGAATGTTTGACATGCACAAGAATGCTTATTGCACTATTGCTTATAATAGGAAAAAAGTTGGAAACAACAAAGTGTGCATTTAACAGAGGGATGGATACATTTCACATGCACAATACTAAATAGCTGTTCAACTAAATAGAGTTACAAGTATCAGCCTGAAGAATTTCAAAAACATGATGTTGTCTAAAGTGGCACATATAAGAATAATACACAGTATGAGACCATTTTTATAAAGTAAGAAAACATGAAGGGGAGTTCTAAATGCTGTTGACTGCATTCCACATAAATTGCATGGAAATTATAAACTCCAAATTCCAAGTAGTGATGGCTTCTCAGTAAGAAAGGAAAGGAGAGAGAGAAACAGAGGGGAGAGCAGTACTCAGGGGTACTTAAATTGTATTTAAAATGTTTGGCTTTACAATTCTAAAGCAAATTTGGCAAAACACTAAGATTTGACAAGGCTGGGTAGTCAGTACATGGATAATAGTTATTTTATCTGTTATTCTTTTATGTGAGACTGAAATATTTCAGAATAATATTTTTTTTAAGTTTATTTATTTTTGAGAGAGAGAGGAGAGAGACAGGGAGAGGGAAGATCCCAAGCAGGCTCCACACTGTCAGCACAGGGCCCTATGTGTGGCTCGAACCCAGGAACTGCGAGATCATGACTCGAGCTGAAATCAAGAGCCTGATGCTTAACCGACTGAGCCACCCAGGCACCCCTCAGAATAGTATTTTTAAAAGACTATGTACAAGAGTACAAGAGCTTTTGGGAGGGAGCTAAACAAATGTGTTGATAGTCCATGTTTTAAAGGCTGTTCACAATTTTTCTGTTTTGAAGCCTTTGCTAAAAATCCACAAACACAGCAAGAAGAGTTTAGACTCAATTCTTGCACATATTTGTGTTCTTAAAACTTCCTAAATTTGGAATCTTTGTAAATTTTAAAGGAACAGTCCTTTAAAGCTGGGGATACCTATTCACATTCATTCAGTGAAAATTCCTTGAATACTTTACATTAAAAAAAAAAAAAGAAACTGCACAAGATATTGAAGAAATACAATGACACACATTCTGCATCAGTCAACAATGCAACAATAAAGACTTTCCTTATCCCAGCTAAGTTCAGAGATGAATGGCAATTAGCAAAAACTGATCCTGGGTGTCTGTCCCACAGGTATATATGCATCTATACCTGGGACACATGTACAAGAATGTTTACTGATTTTAGCCATTATTAACCGTCATCAGGAGAAGGGTTGAATGAATTATACTTAGTCCATAATGGGATATTATCCAGCCCTAGTTTATAGTAGGTATTGACGTCTGATAAGGCAACACCTTTTTGCATAATTATCTTGGTTATTCTTTCTCAAAAATTTTAACATAATTTTATCCAAGTTGAAGGAAGAAGTCTGATTTTTAATTAGAATTGCCTAAAATGTAAACAATAAGTTTGCAGGAAACTCTTAAGTGTTTTCTCATTTTTGTTGTTATTATGAGTGAAACGTTTTCCATTCCCAATTTCAGGTACTTAAGCCCAGAGTGTGTGAGAGCGAGGAGGGAGCTACGATGGCGGCATAATAGGAGGACCCTAGGCTTGTCTCATCCCTCACACACAGCTGGAATCTATGAGAGCTGTAGCATACTGAAAATATGTTTCATATATAGCAACCTTACCAAATTTCTTATTAATTCCATCAATTTTTAAAATAAAGTTTTGTTACTTTTCTTTGTATGTTTCTTGGGACTCAGATCTCTTTGACCAAGGGGAAGTGAAGTGCACCTGCCTCATGACTCCTCAACTTAACACCTAGCCTCCTGCTGAGACACCTAGACTAAGGAATGTTCCTGCTTTCCACTCTTCTTGTTTCCTTTCCTGTTTTTAAAATTAGTTTTTTTAATGTTTATTTATTTTTGAGAGACAGAGAGAGACAGAGTACGGGGGTGAAGGGGCAGAGAGAGACGGAGACACAATACGAAGCAGGCTCCAGTCTCTGAGCTGTCAGCAGCTTGAACTCATGAGCCATGAGATCATGACCTGAGCCAAAGTCAGACGCTTAACCAACTAAGTCACCCAGGTGCTCCTCCTTGTTTCCTTTTTAATACTCAGTCCTCCTGTTCAGTTGTCTTCTTGTGGACTAGGGATACCTAGCACGTTCATGAAACATCAATGATGACCATCTCCCAGGAGTTTGCTAACCTCCACAAGGCAAATTCTTACCCAGGAGACACAAAGGAGCTCACCCAGACAACAAGGAAGAGACAACAAGGAAGTTTTCCCCACAGGGTCTCTCTGCCCACCCAGCTGTCTGGGTCAAGCAGGATCAAACAGATTGGAATTGGTGGTAATACTGAAGAGTTGCATTTGGTCACTTGTTCCTAGAATCCCTCTGTTTCAGATCTCTAGCTTATTAGGGCTAATAAATTCGATGTTACTTTTTAAGGATGCTGTTGAAAGCTCTATCTATGGCTTCATCCTGGCTCAAGTACTTAGTGACTTAGCTTCCACATTCCTCTATTCTCCTTCTCTATCCAACTACACACACACCTTAGTTAAATGGAGTCTCAATTATCTCAATATGAGCTTTATACCTCAATGGGAATTCCATTCATGGATACCGAAGCCAAAGGATTAAAACATGCATTCGATTGAAAGAATTCTAGAATAAATGATTGAATTATCCATGCAAGAAGGTATATCATGCATTATTGTTGGAGACTGAAGGACCAAATACATAACACATTATGTTAGCTGGTGTCCAAAATGGCCCCAAATGAACCACACACACCACCCAATTTTCCTGCCCTTGTGTCATTCACTCGGAGATTGAATCTGGGCTAAAACTGTGACTTCCTTCAGCTGACAGAATGCAGGGGCAGTGATACCAAAATTGTTCCAAGGCCTCAGCCTATAAGAAGGCCTAGCATCCTTGAGCCACAGAGTATGATGTCCAGCTACTTTGCTAGAGAGACTGTGTGGAGACATCAGACGTAAAGACCAACTGAAGGAGGGAAAGAGAGAACTAATTATGCTCCACTTGCCCCCACCAGCTGAGGCCGCTCCAGCTTCGATGTCCTTGCCTAGAGGCCAGTCAGACCTGTGAGTGACAGAGACTACTCAGGCCCTATCGACAGCCCGATTCCAGCTCACTGTGTGAGACCCGCAGAAGAATCATCTCACAGACCCTATGTAAAATGAACGGGGGAAATAACATGCAAGTGATCTTGGAGTTCAGTCCTTGCTGAGGCTTAAGCTGGCTTCGTTCATTCAAATATCCACCCTTCAGACTGCCAGCCCACAGAATGTAAAGAACAATACAACGGCCGTCATTTTAAGCCACGAAATATTGGAGTTCTGGCAACAATATACAACCAAAACATATGTTAAGGGAGAGATTTGGGGTGAAGATGGGGACTCTCAAACCCACATGATGACTTATTTCTAGGGACGGATTTTCTGTTTTGTTCAATAGCTTCCTATCGCTAACCAGACCCTCTGCCACCTTGTTACACTAACACACAAATCTTAAATCATTTCATTGATACTGACTCCCAGGGATTGAAAAGTGCTTCCCCCCTCCTGCCCCCCCCCCAATTTAAACATGAGCTTCCTTGGAACCTATAGCAAAGAATGCTGATAAAAGCAGCCTTCCCTCTTCAACTCCCCAACACGTACACCATCCACCACTGAAAGCATGGAAACTTGTTTCATTTCTCAAAAGCATGAGGCTTTCTGAATCAGGCCTTCAATCCAGTGAAGTGTCTGAAAGAGTAAAATAACACACAGTCTCATAGGCTCGTGAAATCATAATATAAATAAAACCGCTCAGGCTTCTTTTTTTTCTTTTTTCTTTTTTCTTTTTTTTTTTTTTTTCAGCTGTGAAGCAGCACCTGCCATTAGCTGTGGTGGTTCCTATTTTCATATTGTCTGACAGTAGCAGTTGGATCAGGCTTGAGCCAGTGTGACTGAGAGGCAGGCTCCCTGCTTCCACAAAGCTGAATTTAATAAGATGAGAACAGCATGCCAAGATGGGGAGCTCCCTCCCTAACACTTATCCTGACACCAGCCCCTCAGCGGGGCCGTATTGCCGTGGTAATCTGGGTGAGCCGGACAGAGCGTCCTGCTTACAAGTTCAATATAATGGAACAGCAGGGGGCGAAGGGCTGGCAGAAAAGCTTAGCAAAGTTAAAGCCTATTACTCTATGCTTGAGGAAAAATGAGTCACAAAATATTACACCCAGAGCAAGACTTGAACCTGCCAAATGCAGCAGCAACACACGCTAAGCCTTGTCCATAATGGTGCATTCATTATTCTACGGTCCAGGGTAATGTGGATTTAAATGTCTTTAACCCTAATGGAAATGTATATGCAAATTTCCCCCTAAGCCCATCCCTTCCTCGCTATTCTTTTGCTCTGTTTGAATCTAATAGGCAGGGTGACTGCATACTACATATGTCTAAGAAAATGATGCCTTTTTAATCTGCCTTTGGTGGCAAGAAGAAGGCAAGAAAATGGACCCAAACCTTTCAGCTGCACATTATGGTCTTTGTTGTTGTTTTATGCCTCTGTGGTGTTCAATTTGAAACTAATGGGAGAAAGAGCAAGCAAATGGTCTCTGAGATCAGTCCTGGTTGAGGCGTGGGCTGGCTGAGTTAATTTGAATATCAACTCTTCACATAAATGAGTTCTAACAAACTAATCAATACCGGTTCGTCAAATCAAACTTAGACTTGGAGCAGACCTGCCTCACGCTTTCAATCAACCAGTGCCCCAGAACCAGTCCAGGGCTCCATGTAACTAAAAGACCATTATGTTGAATCCTGAACTTTAAGCTGCTGTAGGACTTGGGTTTTTTGAAAGAACAACAATAGAACTAAGATTTGTCATTTCTCCTAGCACCGCAAATTCACTCAGGTCATCAGGTATGGTGTCAATGACAGAGCCACCAATAACTGAGCTCTTACCATGGGCCACGTGCTTGGTTGGGTGCCTTCTGTCCCTTATCTCTAATCTTTATGTAGTGACTTGTAAATTTTCTCACAACGCTTCGTGGCATCTCTGTACAAAGAAATTTCAGCTTCTTTATTCATAGCCGATCAAATCTTCTTCATAGTCCTCCAATGGAGAAACAATATTAAATGTCAGACCGGACAGATTCTATTTTTTATTCTCGTACGGTTTTAACAGACTTTTGGGGTGTGTGGTTGTGTGTCCAATATATGCTGTCTTTTAGATTTCCTCTCTGTCCTCTTGCTCCTATGTGTCTGGAGCTCATATGCCAGGTGCCAACAGAGAACGGGGCCCCCAGACTCGTGTGGTAACGCTCAGACCCCTGCAGGCCTCTGCCTTGGGATGGCACGTTGGTCAGCTGCATGGATTGAAGAACGATTGTGTCTACACCAGCCATTTGGAACTTCCTGCTGGCGAACTACTGGAAACTGGTCCTGGCGTATTGACTACGTTCATGAAGTGCTCACACATGCAGACTCTGACCATCCCAAGGTGTGTTCCAGTCCACTGTCTGTCTCTGAACCTTTGTGTCCCCGTGTCAAGACTGGCAGGAAGATCAGGTGCAGTCCAAGCAGGGCAAGCCCACGTCCTCAGGCTCATCTCACCAGTTTGTCCATCAGCCAACAGTGTATTTGCATTCCCACTCCAGGAGGATATGGTGCAGACATCAATATGGAGATCTTCCTGGGATCTTAGCAATGTTGAGGGAAGTAGCCCATGAACTTCCTAGACCCATCTGACCATTTCAATGATTCTCCTACTTTAAGTGCAGGGCCAAGAATGAGGGAAATGGGAGTCTTGACATCTGACCTCCTCTCTTTATCTTTCTCATCTTTCTCCTGTTCAACACTGCCCTAGGCCCAGAAACACGGCTTGCCCCTTCCTCTCCCTGGCTAGCCAGACTCCCTTACTTGCTATGCTGAGTTCTTATCACACTTATGACTCAACTAATTTAGGTTCCTTGAAAGCAGGCAAGGATTCAAACGGATCTAGCTTATTTGGGAGAGGCAGAGAACATCAAAAGAGGACTGGGGAGAAGAGAGAGGGAAGGGAAGGCAGTGAGAAAATGCATTATACACCAGTCACTCCTGTGAGCCACTGGCCCTTGATCCCATGGGGAAACTCTGGGTGCCAGTACAGAGCACGTGTTCAGACTTACCCAAGCAAGGGTTAAGGCAGCTGCAGCACTTGTACCCCAATTCCTGTCACTCGTGGATTGAAGACCGCTTCATTTGGGATGATGGAACTATTCCTATACGTGTGTTAAAACTCACAGAATGAAGATATGCAGATGGCAAATAAGCTTAGGAAAAGATGCTCGTGATCATAGGCTGTCAGGGAGAAGGTGAATTAAAACAACAAATAGCACTACACACTTACGAGAACAAAAGTCCAAAACACCGACACCACCAAATGGTGGCAAGGACGTCGACCAGCACGTCCCCATTGCTGGTGAGAATATAAAATGATGCAGCTACTTTGGACGACGGTTCGGCAGCTCCTTACTACACCAAACATACACTTACCAAACAATCCAGCAATAGCACGCCTCGGCATTTACCTAAATGATTTGAAAACTTACGTCTGCAGGTGTACAAAACCTGCACACGGGTGTTTATAGCAGTTTTATCCATAATCGCCCAAACTTGGGAGCGACCAAGGTGTCCTTCAGTAGGTGAAGGGTTAAACACACTGTGGTACATTCAGACAATGGAATATTACTCAGCAATAAGAAGAAATGAGCTATCAAGCCATGAACAGACATGGAGGAAACTTAAAGGCATATTACTAAGTGAAAAGGTTACAAGGAAAAGGATTCCAACCATATGACACTCTGCAAAAGGACAGCCTCAGAGATAGCACAAAGAACAGTGGTTGCCAGGGGTTAGGAGTTTGGGGAAGGGAGAGAGGAAAAAGCAGAGCAAGAAGATTTTTTAGGAGAGGGACACTGGTCTGTATGATACTATAATGTCATTATAATGTATATGCACGTCTTTTACATATTAGTCAAATCCCAGGGAATGTACAATGCCAAGAGTGAACCCTCATATAAACCATGGACTTTGGATGATAATGATGTGTTTATGTTGCTTTATGAATTACAACAGATACATCACTGGTGGTGATAGTGGGAAGGCTAGGTTGTGTGGGGACAAGAGACATATGGGAAATCTCTATAGTTTCCCTTTAATTTTGCTGTGAATCTAAAACTGTTAGAAAAAATCTACGGAAAAAAATTCATAGAACTGTACACAACAAAGGAAGGTCAAATAAACTATTTGCCTGTTTTACTTATTTACTTGTCGCCCAGTCATTACTCGTTTTCTCCTCCGAGGTCTCTGAGCCTTGCAATACAGCCTTGACAATGAAAGATTACAAAAGAGCAGTTTTAAAGGGGTGATAATCATTCATCGATTTAATAGTTTCAAATTATTACATGTACTGCCAATTCAAATCCTGCTAGGTAGACATTATTGCCTTCATTTTACAGACAAGGAGTCCACGGCACAGAGAGTTTATATGACTAAACTGTTGGTGGGTGTGGAAATCTGTGAATTGAATCCAGGTCTGTGTGGTCCCAAAGTTTAGGCTCTACTGACAAAAAACTAATACAAGTCTGCAAGGCCACTTGTTGATAACTCAGACAATTGGATAATATTATACCTGGAAAGAATCCTCCAAGGTAGAAAAGGTAGGAGGGGAAAAGGAGGAGACGAGGAGAAAGGGGGGTAGGAACCAGGGACAGCAATCAAATCCCCAGCTTCGTGAATGTACCACACTTCAGTGAGAATGAGCCAGGAGTGGGGTAAGAGTATTTTTTTTTTAATTCCAAAGATGGATGAAAACATGGTTATTAAATTTCTGCCTCAACTTGTCCTGCCAAGATGTTAAATAATTAAGATATTTGCTCTGTATTTATTCCAAAGGGAAGCATTTCTTTTTTTACCCAACTGGTTCTAGTTATGGGACATCACTTACTTGCTGTTGCTTCAACAAAGCCATAGGGTCCTAGCAATGGATTATCTAATTCCAAATGACATTAACAGTTAAATCCTGTCATTTTGCGGAACTGTAATTTTCCTAAAAATTATTTCATTGACTCAGTGAACTTTCTTCTTTCCTCTCTTGATCTGAAAAACAAACAAGCAAACGGTAACTGTTAAGATGTTCATTCTGGTTCAGCGGAAGCCATGTGTGAGAATGGAAAATAACTTGGTTGGTTGTCAATATCACAAGAAATTCATTGTTTTGTAGAAAAGGAATAGCTTTTGGGGCACCTGGGTGGCTCAGTCGATTGGGAGTCCAGCTTCGGCTCAGGTCATGATCTCACAGTTTGTGAGTTCGAGCCCCACGTCGGGCTCTGGGCTGACAGCTCAGGGCCTGGAGCCCGCTTCGGATTCTGGGTCTCTGTCTCTCTCTGCTCCTCTTCTGCTCACACTCTGTGTGTGTCTCTCTCTTTCTCAAAAATAAGTAAACATTAAAAAGATTGTTTTTAAGAAAAGGAATAGTTTTTAAAGAGAAATCCGAATGAAACTTTTAATCAAACGGAAGCAGTTACAAAGGGAATTTAAAAATAACGTGATTTGTCATAAATCAAAATACTGTCCCAACCATGCTAGGGTGCCACACTCTCTTTTTCCCTCTGGGCTTCTTCCTGAAACATCCTGGCAGTCCACGTTCCAATTCACAAGAAGGTACTTTTATCCATAGCTCAAGCTACTGAATTTTTATAGATTATGTCTGTCTATGCAATATCAGCCAGTTTTCTTCTCTGAAACCCAATAGCTCATGAGCTCATGAAGACAAGGACAACTTCTAGACAGCTGTAGCTTGACAGCTAGTATGACTCGCATGCTCACAATGCGAGTTTTGCAAAATGAGTGAATTACACTTCTGCTCATCCCCCCCGAAGGCTAGCCCAGGTTAGGAGATAGCGGGTGGAATCAGAAAGAGCCGGGATGAGATCCTAACTTACCAGCTCTGTGGCTTTTGGCAAATTGCCTAACCTCTGCAATCTTCTGTTTCCTCATTTGTGTTATGGGAACATTAATATTCGCCTGTTAAGGATGTTACCCTAACAAGTGAGATATTGCAAATCAATTGCTTGACATTTTACCTAGCAAATAGGAAGCACTCAATGGCTGGCAAGTGGGTTCTCAACAGAGGCTGCTTGAAACCATGTTAACATTTATAATGTATTTATTCCCACCATCACACTAGTCTGAGAGGCTAAATATATAAAGCAGTGGTTCTCAAATCTTCGTGTGCATTCGAATCATCTGGAAAAACTTACCAGAACAGATTGCTAGGTCCCAGTTCTACTTTCTGATTAAATAGGTCTTGGGGAGGGTCTGAGAATTTGCATTTATAACAATTTCTGGGGTGATGCCGATGCTACTGGTCCTGGGACCACACTTTGAGAACTGATTTGCCTCTTCCTCCAATTCTTCATCCCAGGCAACTGAATACCGGAATCACTCAAGAAGCTTTCAAAATTACTGATGTCTGGGTCCCATACCATGGTTTCAGAATTAATAATAGGTCTCTGATGAGGTCTGAGCATTGAGATTTTTTTCTTAAGCTTTCCAGGTGTTTCTAATGAGAAGCCAAGGTTGAGAACCACAGCCCTAGATACATGCCAGTAGAACCTTGCATCTCAAAGTGTGGGCCCCAGATCAGCAACATAAGCGTCACCAGGGAGCTGGTCAGCGATGTGCAAAGCCAGACCCCACCCTGACTTAACTAAAGAAAATCTGTATTTTTACTACTATCTCCAGAGAATTCCCATGCATGTTAAAGTTTGAAAAGCCCTGAAACAGGGACTCCTCCCTCCCAACTTACATCAGAGAAATCATCACCAGATCTCACCCACCCACTTGAGGTTTTCCTTCCTAAGATGCTGGGATGTCAGACAGAATGAGGAGCTCACTCTCCCTGCCCTTGCCCCAAAGGGAGAGGTTTTTTACCCTCTACTTTACAAGCGTGAACCTGAAGAGCCTTCTGTCTTTGTTCCCATTTTTTTCTCCTCCCTGTCTTCCCAGACTCAGTTTCCATCTCCAGATACAGCCTGCATCACACCTATTTATTAATGCTAAGATTTCACCGGATTCAAGTAAAGACAGGAGGCAGGATCAATGTCTTAGTGGGATTCAGAAAAACGAAACTTTTCTTTAAAAAATAAGTTAGCACCTGGTTCCCCCCTAAATTACCCTCACACAGATGGGTTGAGGTGGCATTAAAATAGAATCCTTATCCACTGCAGGTGGGAAAGTGAAAAGTAACATGGAAGAGATGCCTAATGATTTGGAAAAAGGAAAAGATCCATAAGTGAAGAAATTATGAGGTGTCTATGACCAGAGAAACCTGAAATGTGCTAATTGAATGCCCTCAGATGCCATTATCAGTGAGGCCCCTCCGGAGCTAGCAGCACAAGCACATCTGAGCAGAAACCTGAGCTAACTAACAGCGTAGAGAACTGTCTTGACAGCTTAAGTAGGGTACAGTGTGCATGAGTCAGCAGGGGAGGGTCCTTGTGCACGCAGTTCATTAGAAATCCTCCACAAACAAGAGGGAAAATCTCCCCTGGCTGAGTGTGCCAGGCATACTCAAAGAGAAGACAAGTTTGGTTTTTAGAAAGAACAAGAACAGCCATGTTAGGAATACATGCATGGAAATATACACCCACATACACACGCACACATTCCAAATCACAACTTTGGTTACTCAAAATGTGTTCCATGGACTAACATCAGTAACATCTGCGCCCCCCCACCTACTATTAAGAATCTACATTTTATTTTGTTGTTGTTGTTTAACTTTTTGAGGACACTCCATACTGTTTTCCAGAGTGGCAGAACTACCCTGCGATCCAGAAATTGAGCTCCTAGGTATTTACCCAAAGAATACAAAAATACTAATTCTAAAGGACATACGCACCCCAATGTTTATAGCAGCACTATCTACAATGGCCAAATTGTGGAAACCGTGCAAATGTCCATCGACTGATGAATGGATCAAGATGTGTTATATGTATATACACACACACACACAACCAATGGACTATTAGTCAGCCTTAAAAAAGAATGGAATCTTGCCATTTGCTACAATGTGAATGGAGCTAGAAACTATTATGCCAAGCAAAACAAGTCAGAAAGACAAATACCATATGATTTCACTCATATGTGGCATTTAAGAATCAAAACAAATGATCATGGTGGGAAAAAAGGGAAAGAGAGGCAAGGAAACAGACTCTTAACTATACAGAACATACTGATGGTTAACTGAGGGGAGGTGGGTGGATGGGTTAAATAGGTGATAGGGATTAAGGCGTGCACTTGTGACGAGCACTGGATGTTGTAAGTAAGTGTTGAATCACCAAAAATTTACACCTGAACCTACTATCATACTAACTGGAATTGTTTTCATAAAATTTTTAAAAAATCTACATTTTCAACAAATATCCCAGGTGATCTGTTTGCACATTAATGTTTGAGAAGAATTGCTCTAAACCAGTGGCTCACAATGTTGGCTTCACACTGGAACCACTCAGGTATTTCAGTGTGCAGCCAATTTTGAGAACCTTCCCTTTTCCCCTCAGATTGAGTCCTTCAACCAGTTTGAAAGCAGAATAATTGATGCATAAGAGAAACACTTCAAGGCTGCTCTTGGGAGACCTGATTTATAACTGTTATTTTATTTTCATTCATTCATTCATTCATTCATTCATTTTGAGAGAGAGAGCATGAGCAAGGGAGGGGCAGAGGGAGAGGGAGCGAGAATCTTAAGCAGCCTTCATACCCAGCGTGGAGCCCGACACAGGGTTCAACCTCATGACTGTGAGATCATGACCTGAGCTGAAATCAAACGTCAGACACTTAACCAAGTGAGCCACCCAGGCACCCCTATAACTCTTTTATAACTCTTTTAAAGGCTAATCTTATTCTATTCTGGTAATTTTTTTTTAAGTTTATTTATTTATTTTGAGAGAGACAGAGACAGCACAAGTGGGAGAGGGGCAGAGAGAGAGGGAGAGAGTGAATCCCAAGCAGGCTCCATACTGCCGGCACAGAGCCCAATGTGGGGCTCAAACCCACGAAGCTGCGAGATCATGACCTGAGCGGGAACCAAGAGTCATACGCTTAACCAACTGAGCCTCTCAGGTGCCCCTGATCTGGTAATTAATTATCTCACTAGCCATATGCTTCCTGAGACCAGTTACCATGACTTATGTCTTTGTCTTACCTTAGACTTTGGGCTAAGGGGTTGGGATTGGGTTAGGTGTTCAACTAATGTTTGTAAATTAATAATAATAAATAAAAACTAAAATTCTGGCTTCTCTGTGCTATTCACTTTTTTGGTACATCTGAATTTTTGAAGGCATTATTATGGTTATGTCTTCCCATTGAGACTATAATCTTCTTAAATGCAAGGACACATTTAATGCTTTCTACCCTCCTTGCCATCCAAATATATATTTATGAACAGGATATATATTTCATACTTGTAAATTTTACTGAATATCCTCAAATTTTTATGCAACTAGGAATTATAGTTTTACATGAGGAACATTTGAATCTATGTAATCATGAAGTGTGCTTTACTGGTAATTTATTGTGTTTTTACATAAGAAATCCTGATTAATGGGAACTCAGCAAGCAAGGAAAAATAAAAGCTGATGTCAGGAATAAACTTTCTTAAACATGGGGCACCTGGGTGGCTCAGTCAGTTGGGCAATCGACTTCGGTTCAGGTCATGATCTCATGGTTCCCAAGTTTGAGCCCCGCATCAGGCTCTCTGCTGTAAGCACAGAGCCTGCTTTGGATCCTATGTCTCCCTCTCTTTCTGCCCCTCCCCTGCTTATTCTCTCTCTCTCTCTCTCTTTCAAAAATGAATAAACATTTTTTTAAAAATCTTGACTGTCTCTAAGATAATGTCCTACATTTAGAAGATATTCAATAGAGTATACCACACTTTACTTTCCATAATTTGTGCAATGACTATCAGTGTTTAGAATGATTATACTAGGCAAAGTGTTGGCAAATATTTTCTGTAAAGGACCAGATAGTAAAATTTTTGGTTTTATAAGCCATTCAGTCTCAATAGAAACTACTTAACTGATGTTGTAGTATAAAAACAGTCATAGACAATAAGCAAAGTGTTGTACCTGACTTCTAATAAAACATTATAAAAATAGGTGGACTTGGCCTACAAGCTGTAGTTTTCCAACCCCTGCAATAGCAGGCTATAAGAACTTTATGATTTAAAAGTAAAATGGAATAAACTATACTTAAAAAGGCAAAATAAGTTAGTTTGGGGGAAAACCAGGATATATACAACTGTACGTACTCATACTTAGATACTATTTTCACACAGAAAAGTGAACAATTTTTAGAGCCAATGTTGGTAAGGGGTGGCCGCGACAAGATGCTCTGTTAACTTGTAAGTTAAAAGAATATGTAATTAACCAGGCCATGATATTCCTCAATAATTAGGTTATTCTCAATTACCTTTCAAAGGCAGTAGCACCTAGGGTGATTTTTTTTTTCAATTATGGGAAGTGTCATGTAATGGCTTGAGCAGGTGAACTGGAACCATAACCCACTTTAGTTTTCCAGAGGAAGTAGGGCAATGGGAAAGCCAGCCAGGAGCTGATGGAAACATGGGCAGTCAAAATGATATCCATTCCACTGTAAGGACTCTTAGCCTTTTGGTTGGAGCTGTGTGATGAAAGACCATTTCAGTGTTGAGGCTGTTGGGTCCTAAGTGGATAGGTAAAGAGTTTCAGGTTCTTAGTAATTTCATTCCCTCCCCTCAAAAGAATGGAAGTCGTAACTAGTAATCCAAAAGGAAACTCAGCCAAGCCTGAGATGCTGTTGTGGGCCCCTTGACAACGTCTAATGCATTAGCCTTCATCACTGGTAAGTCCAAATGTGCCCACAGGAGAATCCATTTCTCTAGCAAATAAAACACGTTTAAATATTTGCTTGATCTAAAGCATATGGCCTCCAAGTTTGATCTTGGTTGGTAATTTTAGAAGACATAGATTTAGGCTTAGCTGGAATTGAGTATTAGAGTGTACTCTGGGTAAAATATTCTGGATTTGAATAAGAAATTTAGTTTCACTCAGGGATTCATCAAGCTAGTGTCATGTTTTCTTTTTGTTGTGGTGGTGGTGGTGGTGAGAGTGGCTTTCCTTGGGGGCTTGGTTTAAGACTCATTGATTAAACTCTTACCAGTTTCCTTCTTTTCCTCCATCCTAGAAGTACTCCTCCTCCAAAGCAGTAGGGGTTTAACACAATAAACTTGCAAACTAACTGGAAAGAAGCATCTCTGAATTCGGTATTGGGCACACTGGACAGATTTCACATCTTTTGGCAAGAATTGGACTTCGCTTTAGGGATCAAGTATCTCTAAGGAAGTCTCTCAGATTTAAACCTGCCTTAGAACTTAGGGCTTGTGCGGAGTATGTAACAGTTCCCTTTTCTGTGGCATTCTGTGGGGGTTGGCTATCAGAGTGCTACTGTAGGGAGTCATTTACAAACTGAAGGTGGGGTAAACACATGTTCTGATGTGACTGGGGTGATCTCACTTTTCCTCTGCTGTCCCAGCAAATTATTAGTAGGGTCTCGTTGCCATCTCAAAAATGTCCCAGTTGAGCACCTGGGTGGCTCAGTTGTTAAGCGTCCACTTCAGCTCAGGTCATGATCTCGTGGTTCGTGGGTTCGAGCCCTGCATTGGGCTTTGTGCTGACAGCTCAGAGCCTGGAGCCTGCTTTGGATACTGTGATTCCATCTCTCTCTGCCCCTCCCCCACTCACTCTCTGTCTCTGTCTCTCTCTCTCTCAAAAATGAATAAACATTTAAAAAAAATTTTTTTAAATGTCCCAGTTGAAAAAAAATAGTGTCCACTCATATGTGGAATTTAAGATACAAAACAGATGAACATAAGGGAAGGAAGCAAAAATAATATGAAAGCAGGGAGGGGAACATAAGAGACTCTCAAATATAGAGAACAAACTAAGGGTTGCTGGAGGGGTTATGGGGGGGATGGGCTAAATGGACAAGGGGCATTAAGGAGAACACTTTTGGGATGAACACTGGGTGTTATATGTGGGGGATGAATCACTGGATTCTACTCCTGAAATCATTATTGCACTATTTGCTAAATAACTTGGATGTAAACTTTAAACAAGAAAAGAAAAAATAGTGTCCAGAGTGGACAATGAATTGTATGGTCACTGTAATGAGAGCTGACATCTACTGACCTCTTACTTTAAGCACTCTGCTAAGCACTGCTATGCAAATTATTTCGTTAAATGCTCACAACATCCCTCAGAGATTACATCATCATTGTTTTCAACTTATACATGAAGAAACTGAGTATAAAAGAACTGAAGTTACATGAATAGTAAACAGCAAAACTTAGATCTTATCCCATGAGAAAGATTCTAAAAGTCAGAGTGCTTAACCACAATGTTCCATCTAATTAAAACTTGTAGTTAGAACAAGCTTCCAAGGAATCATCCTCTTGTGCTTGGAAACTGTGTTTGGGAGAAGGGGAGAGTCAAAGATAGATGAAAAGAAAGGTGGACGCTGCATAAAGATAATAGTTTTATATGCAACGCTAGTTTCCACGCCCTCTCTTTCTTGGTTGGCTTAGTCTAGCATATGACATGAGGTCGAAATGTACATTTCCAGAGGGGTTTGTATACATATGCCCACGTCCAGAGCTATGGGTGGAGAAGAAATCGTGAAGAAACTGACGAGAGATGGGGTGGCATTTGTCAGTAAATCTATAGTGAGGGTTATAATGTGTTCCAGGTTACATCTGTTACAGATCAAATACCATATTTTCATCATTTTAACACCTCTTCCCCCTTTCATTTTAAAATATTCCCCAGTCTGGGCAATAAATTGTATGGCATCCCTGTCTATAATAAAACATTGATATAAATTCATTTCTGTTTAGGCACTTTTAATGCTTAATTATCAGCTTAATGCATCCCTTTTAATATTTCTTGTAATATTTCATTTAGAAGACAACAATGTGATCATTTACTTAAATACTTATGGAAAGCACTAAACCAAGCCCTGGAGAGTGCGAATGAATCCACAGATGAAGATGGCAACCTACAAACTAGAGGTAATTATGAGATATTATACCGAAGTCTCATAACAGAGGTTGGTAAAGCTATTTCTGGAAAGGGGCAGCTTTATCAAGGATGTAGCTTTACCCTAGACATGAAATAGACAAAAGTTTATTGGGTGGTGTACACAGAAGAGGAATATTCCAGAAAGAATGTAATAAAACGCATGCAAGCCCTCTGCAAAGTAAGGTGAAAAGAAGAAGGGACATTTCCACTCCAGGGCCAAGTGGCAAGTGAGGGGAAGAAAGAGAGAAATCACAGTTTTCTGGTCAGAGTTAAGGGCTCTTCTGTTTCGTGCCTGATGAGCCACACTGCCATTGCCATCACCATCACTACAGGATTGCCTGGGAGCTGGAGCAGTAGGAAATGTCAAGGAACAATAAAACAAGGCATCTTGTCCTCTCTCTCTGACCAAAGGAGCCCCCTTTCTCTCTCTTCTGGCCCAAAATTCAAGGGCCTCTTTGGAGCTCTGTCTGTACCTGGTACATGGTTTCAGGTTTCTGACTGTCCCTGGATTCTAGAACAGAAGATACCAGTGTGGGAAACAGTCACCTCACCACTGACTCAGGAATAGTTTGAGTTCTGGTTTCCTTCCCTAATTTGCTTGCTGCTGTTAACTTTTCAGACTCCTCAGAGAGCTGCTGCATGTATTCCACCCAGAATTTTTAACTGCATTCACTGAGAGACAGAAAGTAGTATATTTACTCCATCTCGACTAGAACTGGACCCAAAAAGACCATCTTAATTACCATTAAGGAGACCAGCTTTGTGACTGAAAGTGTCCAGAAACCTTCCTACCTGTATTTTGAGAAAGTTATGGGACCTGTCTTCGATTTCACCCAAGAACTAGGAGAGAAAAGAATCAAGTTGCTTTATGAATGGTCTTTCAATCTACTAGTCACATGGTTAAATCTTCATAAAGAATATTTATAGGTATTTCACCTTCAGTAATCAATTCCATAGAGCTGGCGGGGTGGGGGGAGGGGGAAGTCAATCTGAAAGCGCTTGAAATGCTTAATTATTTTTCAGAGTACAGAGTATGGAAGAAAAAATCCCAAGATCCTAACTTTGGCTCTCCGCTTCACTGAATCACCAAAATAAAGGGAAATCTTCAACCATGGCTTCAGATTGAGGCAAGATGAGAACTTCATCATGCCTGCGTTATTGTTGGAGGATTGATTCAAAAATAAAAGACCTAAGTTTCAGCTGGTCCCAAACTATGGAGAATTTTACCCACACAAAGCCCCCATTTGCCAATGCAAATCTGATAATTGGACACTTAATTACCCTATTTGCACACATAAATGAAGGGTGTGCCGGGGAGAAATCAGAGCCCACTCTTAAAACTTTGGCCCCAAGCAATGAAACCACATGCTTTTGTCAACAGCTAAATTGATTAGAATTGTGTTTATTTCTGCTCGTGTTAGTCCACATGTATTTTCACTGGAGCCTGATGTCTATTGAGTTAAAGCTTAGTTAAAAAAAAACCTACGTTATGCAGAAAACCTAGATAGTAATTGCCAACTATGTGCCAAGAATCCTTTCATTTTATAGAGAATGCAAGGTCTGAATAAAAAGAAATATTCTTTGCAACCTCATATGCTTGGGCAGACTCAGCAGCCTTATAGTCATAATAAGGACAGAAGGGCCTTTTAAAAGAATACTTTAAGCAAAATTTCCAGCATGGATTACTCTCTTGGGTAAATGACTCAGGCATTGAATTTTCCCCATTTCCCTGGGGCAGGTAGGGGGTGAATTTTCTCTGAATATCTTTTAGCTAGACAGTGTCCTAACAATGTCCTAGGGGGGAATAATCTTAGATTTGGAAGCATGTATTGTGAGTAGGTCCATCTGGGTTTCGTCCCCATGAATAGAAACACCAAGAGTTGGCTGTTTCTTGATCTTTGATTATATATAGGCCTGGGTTCTAGTCCTGGCTCTAATTCAAACTATCCATGTACCACTGGGGACAGATTCAATTCCTTACAATTGCTGAATAATGATAAAGGAAAAAGGGAAAGCTTGTCAGGAAGGGTCGGGCAGTGGGTCTGAGAAGCAGAGGTAGGCCACGGGAGGCTAGCATCAAAAGGAAGACAAGCAGTGAGGAACCATCCATGGATTTGGCGACTTGAAAGTCAATGGTAACTTCATCTTTGTTTGGCCAGATACTCAATATACATGTTGAGTGAATGACTTATTTATCAGCAGCATTTATTGAGTACACTCTGCACAGGGAGCACTGTGTGGGCAGCCAAGAGTCCCCAGAAAAAGAAAATGAGCCCCTGCCTACAAGACTATTGCAAGAGTGCCCCTTGAAGAGTAAAAGCTCACTAAGGTGAAGCAATATTAAACAAGACGAAGTTGAAAGACTCGATGTGAGGATGAGGGGCAAGATGACCTTGGAGTCCTTACATAGTGATAAGATGCCTACTGTATATTCCATGGAGGGGTTCTCCTCCAAGCCTGGGGCCCAGGGGCTCAAACTGTGGAATGATTGGCGGTAGCTTTCATCCACGACTATCTCCTTGGGTTCAGCAGGTGCCAACAAGGCAGAGGGGCTATGAACCAGGGCCTGCCACGTCTTAACACAATGAAAGCTAGAGAACCCTGGACACAGGCCTGGATTCTGCCAGCCTGAAGGTAGAATGCTTCCTTTCATCACTGCTCTGGTCTCTCTGGATTATGGGACATCAGAGAACTCCTGCTTGGACTCTGTCTTCTGTTACTGCTCATGATGTATATCTCAGATATATGATGGAATACTCATTTATCTTATCCTTTCACATTTAAAACAGAAAACAAATAGGGGCACCTGGGTGGCTCAGTCAGCTAAGCATCTGACTTCGGCTCAGGTCATGATCTCACAGTTGGTGGGTTCGAGCCCCGCGTCAGGCTCTGTGCTGACAGCTCGGAGCCTGGAGACTGCTTCGGATTTTGTGTCTCCTTCTCTCTCTGTTCCTCGCCTGCTCACGCTCTGTCTCTCTCTCTCTCTCTCAAAAATAAGTAAAGATTAAAAAAAATTTTTTAAACCAGAAAACAAATATATCACTGCTTGCAAAACTATGTTTCTGTCCATTGTTTTATTCTCAAGTTTAATTTTCCAAAAAGTCTGTCTGTAAATGGGAAGAGTTATGTGTGAGAACTGTTAATATAAGAGTGGAAGCAGAAATGCAAGCTGTTTCTGTCATATTCATTACTATAATCAGTGTCTTCACCATCCCCTACCCCTCAATAAAAAGTGTTGTTTAATCATGATTTTCTTTGGGGCGCCTGGGTGGCTCAGTCGGTTAAGCTCCTGACTATTGATTTTGGCTCAGATCATGATCTCATGGTTCAGGGGTCAATTGAGCCCCATGTGCAGCTGTGTGCTAACAGCACAGAACCTGCTTGGAATTCTCTCTCTCCCTCTATCTCTGCTTCTCCCCCACGAGTACATGCACATGTATTCTCTCTCTCTCAAAATAAATAAACTTTTTAAAAACTCATGATTTTCATTTTCTTCTTTTGCATCTTCTTTTTCTGAGAAGCTGCAGGTGCTATTCTGATGGGTTGACCAGAAGTAGTTCAAAAAGTAAGTGAACCCATTCATCTCACACAGAAGAAACAATGTTATTATCAGTGGTTAAGCAAAACTCTGACCAAACTTTAGAGGTCAAGGGGCCAAGAGAAATGTTTTTTCACTGCTAAAAACCTGTGAACTTTAGCTAGGTCCTCTTGGTTTAGAAGCTTAAGAAAGAAAAAGAAACTAACATTTATTAAATATCTACCTACCAGATACTGGGCTCGCTGACCACATCATTTCAGTTAACTCTTTCTACCATAGTTATTAACGTTATTTTACAGACCATAAAAGTATCGTTTAGGGAAGTCTGGCAACTTGCACAAGATCACCCGGAGAATCACTAGAAGGAATGTTCTACAATGTCAAGACACATCTAAGACATTGGTGTTTTTCATTCTCTTCTTTTTAATAAATTATTTTTATAAAAAAAAATTTTTGAGAGACAGAGCAAGCTGGAAAGGGGCAGAGAGAGAGGGAGAGAGAAATCCCAAGCAGGGTCCATGCTGTCAGCACAGAGCCCTATGTGGGGCTTGAACTCACAAACTGTGAGATCACGGCCAGAGCTGAAACCAAGAGTTGGACGCTTAACCAACTGAGCCAACCCCACGCCTCGATGTTGGTGTTTTTCAAGCTATGAATAGGAAATCAATTCAAGTGTCATGGCTGGAGTTTTTAAAATTAAAAATAAACTAGATTAAATTTGAAAATATCCAAGTATTGTTTCCTTAAGCTTTTGCTTTATGGTGTGTGTGTGTGTGTGTGTGTGTGTGTAGGACTGTACTATGTGATGGTGAAAAATGTATTTCTTCCTATGAGTTTTGGTCAAGAAGTTTGAAAGCAATTGCCCATGCTGGCACTATGCAACAGGAATAATTTGTCTACTTATCATTAGGGCTACCTGATTATCATTAGGGCTTCTACATAATTTTTAATCAAAACCAGGACATTTCAGAGAATGAAAGGAAGTTCTATTATAATTAAATAAAGTTTGCAAACATAATCAGGGGTTGTTCTGGGGAAAATGGGATGGACATCCACCTGATTATAACCCACTCCTCATTTCCAATTATCTCTTCCATTTTAGTAAAACAAAATGACTGATATAAAGTAAAAAAATCATTTAGGAGAGTATGTAACACATCGTACATTTGAGGAGGTAAAACTATTTTAGGCTGCAAATATATATTTTTATCTATACACTATTGAGATCTAAGTTGTTGTACACCTGCCCAAATAATGTATCCCTTGTTCAGAGATTGTAATACTTGGCAGCATAATCTGGTATTATTAACTGTGTTAGTAATTAAATCATTAAAGTATGAAATGAAGAGTTATAATATAAAAAGGCAGGTCTCTTGTGTCAGGGATAAAGGGGGTACAATAGTTTTGTGTCCATAATTCATTTATTCAATACCCATTGCAATCCTATAGATAATAGTAGAAGCATTTGCAAAGTTGGGCTCACCCCTTTACCTTCACTACTCTTACAAAATGTGTATGGTTTTAGTTTTAGAAGGCTGAAGTTCTAAAGGAAATCACTAGATGGAAATACATGGAGGCAGCAGTGACCAAAACATAATATGACATGTTCTATGTGGAAATAAAGGATGTTGTGTCTACGGACAGGACAGGTGCTTGGTGACTTCTGAAACGTATGTGGTACTTCAGCCCACCTTGCTCCTTTGTTCACCTTTGATGCCTTCTGGAAAAGAATGGAAAATGTGAGGTTATTAGGAGCACTTGAATTTTCTGCTACCAACTCTCTTCCCGTTATTTTCCTGCTGTCTATATTCATTTTGTAGATCTACTCGTGATTTGTATAGTCAGAGAGAGAAAGAGAGGAAAAAAGAGACACATACAAACAGATAAAAGGTAATACAATGTGGCAAAAACTACAGTAAATGAATAGCATTCTCTAGAAATTCAGAGTTCTGGGAAGACCACCTCTGTCTGGGGAAGTCAAGGAGGTAAGAGATAGGGAGAGAGCACTCTAGAACTTGAAATGAGTAGTATATTCTATAGTTTTCCGAAGCCTAAAGCCATTCAGCCATGTTTGAGATGAAGAGCATAATTCCTAATAAGAAATGCCTTCTCTTCAAGTAGTGTTGCAAACATAGCTATTTTTTTTCCACCTAGATGGAAAACTACTTGAGTGTGGACCCATGTAAGTTTAGCAGCTTTCGATGTCACTTGCAAGCTTGAAATTGTGCTCATTTAAAGACTCTGAACCTATGTTTATAGCAGCACTCTCATCAATAACCACATATGGAAAGAGCCTAAATGTCCATCAACTGATGAATGGATAAAGAAATTGTGGTTTATATACACAATGGAGTACTATGTGGCAATGAGAAACAATGAAATATGGCTTTTTGTAGCAACGTGGATGGAACTGGAGAGTGTGATGCTAAGTGAAATAAGCCATACAGAGAAAGACAGATACCATATGTTTTCACTCTTATGTGGATCCTGAGAAACTTAACAGAAACCCATGGGGGAGGGGAAGGAAAAAAAAAAGAGGTTAGAGTGGGAGAGAGCCAAAGCATAAGAGACTCTTAAAAACTGAGAACAAACTGAGGGTTGATGGGGGGTGGGAGGGAGGGGAGGGTGGGTGACGGGTATTGAGGAGGGCACCTTTTGGGATGAGCACTGGGTGTTGTATGGAAACCAATTTGACAATAAATTTCATATATTGAAAAAAAAAAGACTCTGAACCTGCATGATAGGATACCCAAGGTCCAGCTGTACTTCCTGGGAGAAATGACAAAGATTTTGAGACAGATAGCTGTTTCTCACTATGCCAGAATTGTGATTCTTGAATAGTGGCACTTCAAGGGACTACAACAAAGAATAAAATTTAGTCCAACCTCTGGAAAAAGTGTACTTGTCAGAAGGAAACTCACCTTGAGGGGAGATATAAGGAGTACTGTTTCCCTTACAAATTATACAACAGTTTACTCTCTGGGAATCCAGTAAACACCAGGGAACTCTAGTGGAGGTAGGGATAGGGGTTGCCCTCAACTCTGGGAGAACAGAAGCAGTGTCAGGGTGAATGTCAAAAACAAATCTCAGAAAGTCAGACACATGGAGTCAAAATACAGTGTTTTTGACTTTTGTATTTTGTTGTTTTTTTTTCAAATAAGCATGGATTACTTCTACATGTCTGATTTTTAAAAATTTATTCATGTTTCAACTTACATCCAAGTTAGTTAGCATCTAGTGCAACAGAGATTTCAGGAGTAGATTCCTTAATGCCCCTTACCCATTTGGCCCATCCCCCCTCCCACAACCCCTCCAGTAACTCTCTGTTTGTTCTCCATATTTAAGAGTCTCTCATCTTTTGTCCCCCTCCCTGTTTTTTTTAATTATTTTTGCTTCCCTTCCCTTATGTTCATCTGTTTTGTCTCTTAAAGTCCTCATATGAGTGAAGTCATATATTTGTCTTTTTCTGACTAATTTCGCTTAGCATAATACCCTCCAGTTCCATCCACACAGTTGCAAATGGCAAGATTTCATTCTTTTTGATTGCTGAGTAATACTCCATTGTATATACACACCACATCTTCTTTATCCATTCATCCATCGATGGACATTTGGGCTCTCTTTCCATACTTTGGCTATTGTTTATAGTGCTGCCATAAACACCGGGGTGCATTTGCCCCTTTGAAACAGCACACCTGTATCTCGTGGATAAATGCCTAGCAGTGCAATTGCTGGGCTGTAGGGTACTTCTATTTTCAATTCTTTGAAGAACCTCCAGACTATTTTCCAGAGTGGCTGCACCAGTTTGCATTCCCACCAGCGGTGCAAGAGATCCTCCTTGCCTGCATCCTCGCCAACATCTGTTGTCTGAGTTGTTAATGTTAGCCATTCTGACAGGTGTGAGGTGGTATCTCATTGTGGTTTTGATTTGTATTTCCCTGATGATGAGTGATGTTGAGCATTTTTTCATGTGTCGGTTGGCTATCTGGATGTCTTCTTTGGAGAAGTGTCTATTCATGTCTTTTGCCCATTTCTTCACTGGATTATTTGTTTTTTGGGTGTTGAGTTTGATAAGTTCTTTATAGATTTTGCATACTAACCCTGTATCTGATATGTTGTTTGCAAATATCTTCTCCCATTCCATAGGTTGCCTTTTACTTTTGCTGATAGTTTCCTTGGCTGTGCAGAAGCTTTTAGTTTTGATGAAGTCCCAATATTTCATTTTTGCTTTTGTTTCCCTTGTCTCTGGAAACGTGTTGAGTAAGTTGCTGTGGCAAAGGTCAACTTTTTGCCTGCTTTCTCTTTGAAGATTTTGATGGTCTCCTGTCTTATGTTTAGGTCTTTCATCCATTTTGAGTTTATTTTTGTGTATGGTGTAAGAAAGTGGTCCAGGTTCATTCTTCTGCATGTTGCTGTCCAGTTTTCCCAGCACCACTTGCTGAAGAGACTCTTTATTCCACTGGATTTTCTTTCCTGCTTCATCAAAGATTAGTTGGCCATATGTTTGTGGGTCCATTTCTGGGTTTTCTATTCTGTTCCATTGATCTGAATGTCTGTTTTTGTGCCAGTACCATATTGTATTGATGATTACAGCTTTGTAATACAGTTTGAAGTCTGGGATTGTGATGCCTCCAGCTTTGGTTTTCTTTTTCAAGATTGCTTTGGCTATTCGGGGTCTTTTCTGGTTCCATACAAATTTTAGGATTGTTTGTTCTAGCTCTGTGAAGAATGCTGGTGTTACTTTGAGAGGGATTGCATTGAATATGTAGATTGCTTTGGGTAGTATTGACATTTTAATTATATTTGTTCTTACTATCCAGTAGCATGGAATCTTTTTCCATTTTTTTGCACCTTCTTCATAAGGTGCAAAATTTCTTTCATAAGCTTTCTATTGTTTTCAGGGTATAGATTTTTCACCTCTTTGGTTAGATTTATTCCTAGGTATTTTATGGGTTTTGGTGGAATTGTAAATGGGATCAATTCCTTGATTTCTCTTTCTGTTGCTTCATTATTTATGTATAGGAATGCAACCAATTTCTGTACATTGATTTTATATCCTGTGACTTTGCTGAATTCATGGATCAGTTTTAGCAGTTTTTGGTGGAATCTTTTGGGTTTTCCATATAGAGTATCATGTCATCTGCGAAGAGTGAAAGTTTGACCTCCTCCTGGCCGATATGGATGCCTTTTATTTCTTTGTGTTGTCTGATTGCTGAGGCTAGAACTTCCAATACTATCTTGAATAACAGTGGCGAGAGTGGACATCCCTGTCTTGTTCCTGACCTTAGGGGGAAAGCTCTCAGTTTTTCCCCATTGAGGATGATATTAGCATTAGGACTTTCATATATGGTTTTATGATCTCGAGGTATGATCCTTCTATCCCTACTTTCTTGAGGGTTTTTATGAAGGATGCTGTATTTTGTTGAATGCTTTCTCTACATCTATTGAGAGGATCATGTGGTTCTTGTCCTTTCTTTTATTGATGTGATATATCACATTGATTGTTTTGTGAATATTGAACCAGCCCTGCATCCCAGGTATAAATCCCACTTGGTCGTGGTGAATAATTTTTTAATGTATTGTTGGATCTACTTGGCTAATACCTTGTTGAGAATTTTTGCATCCATGTTCATCAGGGAAATTCTTCTATAGTTCTCCTTTTTAGTGGGGTCTTTGTCTGGCTTTGGAATCAAGGTAATGCTGGCTTCAGAAAGAGTTTGGAAGTTTTCCTCCCATTTCTAGTTTTTGGAACAGCTTCAAGAGAGTAGGTATTAACTCTTCTTTAAATGTTTGGTAGAATTTTCCTGGAAAGCCATCTGGCCCTGGACTCTTGTTTTTTGGGAGATTTTTGATTATTAATTTGATTTCTTTACTGGTTATGGGTCTTTTCAAATTTTCTATTTCTTCCTGTTCCAGTTTTGGTAGTGTATATGTTTCTAGGAATTTTTCCATTTCTTCCAGATTGCCCATTTTATTGACCTATAATTGTTCATAATATTCATTTATTATTGCTTGTATTTCTGCTGTGTTGGTTGTGATCTCTCCTCTTTCATTTTTGATTTTATTTATTTGGGTCATTTCCTTTTTCTTTTTGATCAAACTAGCTAGGGGTTTATCAATTTTGTTAATTCTTTCAAAGAACCAGCTTCTGGTTTTAGTGATCTGTTCTACTGTTTTATTATTATTATTGTTATTATTATTATTATTTCAATAGCATTGATTTCTGCTCTAATCTTTATTATTTCCTGTCTTCTGCTGGTTTTGGGTTTTACTTGCTGTTCTTTTTCCAGCTCTTTAAGATTTAAGGTTAGGGTGTGTATCTGTGACCTTTCTTCCTTTTTAGGAAGGCCTGGATTGCTATATACTTTACTCTTATGCTGTGTCCCAGAGGTTTCGGGCTGTGGTGTTATCAATTTCATTGTCTTCCATGTACTTTTTAATTTCCTCTTTAACTTCTTGGTTAGCCCATTCATTCTTTAGTAGGATGGTCTTTAGTCTCCAAGTATTTGTTACCTTTCCAAATTTTTTCTTGTGGTTAATTTCGAGTTTCATAGTGTTGCGGTCTGAAAATATGCACGGTATGATCTCGATCTTTTGTACTTGTTGAGGGCTGATTTGTGTCCCAGTACGTGATATATTCTGGGTAATGTTCCATGTGCACTGGAGAAGAATATGTATTCTGCTGCTTTAGGATGAAATGTTCTGAATATATCTGTTAAGTCCATCTGGTTCAGTGTATCATTCAAAGCCATTGTTTCCTTGGTGATTTTGTGATTAGATGATCTGTCCTTTGCTGTGAGTGGGGTGTTGAAGTCCCCTACTATTTTGGTATTATTATCAATGAGTTTATGTTTGTGATTAATTGATTTATATATTTGAGTGCTCTCACATTCAGAGCATAAATGTTTACAATTGTTAGGTCTTCTTGGTGGATAGACCCCTTAATTATGATATAATGCCCTTCTTCACTCTTGTTACAGTCTTTATTTTAAAGTCTAGCTTGTCTGATATAAAGTATGGCTTTCTTTTGTTGACCATTAGCATAATAGATGGTTCTCCATCCCCTTACCTTCAATCTGAAGCTGTCTTTAGGTCTAAAGTGGGTCTCTTGTAAACAGCATATAGATGGATCTTGTTTTCTTATCCATTCTGTTACCCTATGTCTTTTGATTGGAGCATTGAGTCCATTGACAGTTACAGTGAGTACTGAAAAATATTAATTTATTGCCATTAGGTTGCCTGTAGAATTGGAGTTTCTGGTGGTGTTCTCTGGTCCTTTCTAGTCTTTGTTGCCTTTGGTATTTATTTATTTATTTATTTATTTATTTATTTATATTTTCATCTTCTCTCCCCTCAGAGAGTCCCCCTTAAAATTTCTTGCAGGGCTGGTTTAGTGGTCACAAACTCCTTTAATTTTTGTTTGTCTGGGAAACTTTTAATCTCTCCTTCTATTTTGAATGACAGCCTTGCTGGATAAAGAATTCTTGGTTGCATGTTTTTCTGATTCAGCACATTGAGTATATCCTGCCACTCCTTTCTGGACTGCCGAGTTTCTGTGGAGAGGTCTGCTGCCAACCTGATCTGTCTTCCCTTGTAGGTTAGGGACTTTTTTCCCCCTTGCTGCTTTCATGATTCTTTCTTTGCCTGAGTATTTTGTGAATTTAACTATGACATGCCTTATTGATGGTCAGTTTTTTTTTTTTTTTAATCTGATGGGAGTCCTCTGTGCTTCCTGGATTTTGATGTCTCTGTCTTTCTCTAGGTTAGGAAAGTTTTCCACCATGATTTGCTCACATAACCCTTCTACTCCTATTTCTCTCTCTTCCTCTTCCAGGACCCCTATGATTCTGATGTTGTTCCTTTTTAATGAGTCACTGATTTCTCTAATTCTTAAATTGTGCTCTTTTGCCTTAGTTTCCCTCTTTTTTTCTGCTTCCTTATTCTCCATAAGTTTGTCCTCTATATCACTGATTCACTTCTCTGCATCATTCATCCTTGCCACCATGGCATCCATTCAAGATTGCAGCTCAGTCATAGCATTTTTTATTTCATCTTGACTAGCTTTTACTTCTTTTATCTCTGAAGAAAGGTATTCTAATCTATTTTCAACGTCAGCTAGTATTCTTATTATCGTGATCTAAATTCTGGTTCAGACATCTTTCTTATCTGTGATGATTAAGTCCCTGGCTGTCATTTCTTCCTGCTCTTTATTTTGGGGTGAATTCCTTCTTTTCATCATTTGGAAGGAAGAAAGGGAATTAATAAGGTAAAAAATTAAAATTAAAAAATTAAAAACAACACACACAAAAATCAAATAAATGATGCTAGATCCTAGGTGTGTTTTGGTCTAGCTGTTGAGAGGAGCTTGATAGATTAGAGAAAAAAAGGGGAAAATAAGAAAAAAGAGAGAAAAGAAGAAAAAAGAAAATGTTTGGAAATTTAAAAAAATGAATACAATGACTAGAATAAAATGAAATGATGGAAGTAAAATAGAATTTTTAAACTTACAAACAAGTAAAAAATATAGTAGAAAAAATTTAAAGAAAAATATTTTTAATAAAAATTGAAAACAAAAATAAATGTTTTCTCTTTCTGTATTCAAGAATAAGAAAAAAAAAGAAAAAAAATACTGAATAGATGGGCCAGTGAACAGACTGAAATACTATTGAAATTACATCGGTTTCCCCTAGAAGTCAAACTATGAAGCACTATAGCCCATAAACTAAGCAGGCGGAGAGACTCATGTTCCTAAAGAGAGAGGTTGGCCCAGTTGGGCGCGGCTTAGTGTAACGGCTCCGTTCTCCACTAGATGGCGCTGCCTAGCTTACTGGGGTGGATTATTGTGGCATTTGTAGGTGTGTATGCGCATGCTCAGGAGCGGTGAAAATGGCGTCACCCAGTCTCTAGTATCGGAACTCTGTTCTCCCAGATCAGCACCCATCCTCTGTCTTCGGCTCTGTCCACTCCTCGCTTTTATGCTGTCTGTGACCAAGCCCCAGGCAGCACCTCCATCCTGAGTTTTATCTCAGATGCAGCTGTGTTTCCCGATCCCTCACTTCTGAGGGCCTGCGGCTTTGACCCGTTCTGCCCCTCTGCCCCAAGCAACGGCCAGGTGCTGGCCCACCCAGGGATGTTCGCCGAACCGTGCTGTTGCCGAAGCCGAGACTGCGGCTGGGTACCAGCCCGCCCCAGAAAAAGTTCACATGATCGTGTAGCAGCAGCATTTCAGAGACTATGGTAAATCACAAAACACATCTGGCACCAGGTATTGAGCTGTGGCGTTTCAGACTCTGCACTCCCCGTTTATAGAGTCTTAATGGAATTTAAACACTCTCCTTTCTCCCTTTTTTGTTCAGTCCCTGCGGCTGTTTCCACTTTTCACTTTCTCTCCAGCTGCTTTTGCAGGGGTGGGGGGTTGCTTTTCCCATATCCACCCCCCCAATCTCTGTCCTCTCTCGGCAAGCAAAAACAGCTCCCTGCTCCCTGTGCCTTCTGTCCCCCAGTTCACTTCTCCACACTGCATACCCGCTGAACTCTGTGGTTCTGCTTATGCAGATTGTTGTGTTAATCCTCAAATCAGTTTTCTAGGTGTGCAGGATGGTCTGGTTTTGATCTGGCTGTATTTCATGGATGAGAGACACAAAAAAAAACTTCCATGCTGTTCCACCATCATGACCCCTCCTGATTTCTTCTTAGGAAACATGTATTACTTCTACAATTAGAAAAATTCATAGAAAGTTAAAAACTTAACACTAAAGATAATCAACCAATCTCTTGGTGGTCAAGGTGATCCTTTAACCATTTAAGATCCTTTAGGGCTAAGGGAATTGGGCTGGATGGGTTGGGTGTGAAACAGGAGCAAGAGGTGTTGTGGTGCATCTTAGGTTATGTTTTCCAGAAGCAGATCCTGAGGCAAGAATTGATGTCTAAGTGATTTGGGTTTGTTTGTTTGTTTGTTTGAATTTTTAAATGTGTATTTATTTTGAGACAGAGACAGTAAGGGGGAGGGGGGAGAGTCAGAGAGAGAGGGAGAGAGAGAATCCCAAGTAGTCTCTGTGCTGTCAGTGCAGAGCCTGATGCGGGGCTTGATCTTACAAACCATGAGATTGTGATAAAGAGACACTTAACTGACTGAGCGACCCAGACTCTCCTAAGTGATTTGTTGCAAAAGCAACCCTGGGAGAAACTTTGAAGTAGGGTAAATGGGGTAGGAAAATTTGATGATGCTCTAGTTACCATTTTTAATTTTATACTTTGTGCTTTTGGTATCTTATCTTTTTTAAAAAGCTGCCTAATTCAATTATGAAGATTTATGTTTGTATTTTCTTATAAGCATTTTGTATTTTAGCCCTTAAATTTAGGTCATTGATCCATTTTTTCATTAACAGGCATTTTGTTTGGAACAGTTTTAGATTGATTACAGATGTTAGTTGTGAGTTTTTATAGATGCTGTTATCAGCTTGAGAAAGTTAAAGTTCCCTTCTATTCCTAATTTGTTAAGTTTTTTTTTTTCAAGTTAGCTAACATACAGTGTAGTCTTGGCTTCAAGAGTAGATTCCCATGATTCATCACTTACATACAACACCCAGTACTCGTACCAACAAGTGTCCTCCTTATTACCCATCACCACTTTTCCCCACTCCCCAAACCCCCACCCCCATCAACCCTCAGTTTGTTCTCTGTATTCAAGAACCTCTTATGGTTTGCCTCCCTCTCTGTATCTTATTTTTCTTTCCCTTCCCTTATAGTCATCTGTTAAGTTTCTTAAATTCCACATATAAGTGAAATTATATGATATTTATCTTTCTCTGACTTATTTTGCTTAGCATAATACCCTCCAGTTCCATCCACATTGTTGCAAATGGCAAGATTTCATTCTTTTTCATCTCCCAGTAGTATTCCATTGTGTTTATATACCATATCTTCTTTATCCATTCATCAGTTTATGGACATTTGGGCTCTTTCCATAGTTTGGCTATTGTTGAAAGTGCTGCTATAAACATAGGGGTGCATGTGTCCCTTTGAATCAGCATTCCTGTATCCTTTGGATAAATTCCTAGTAGTGCTATTGCTGGGCTGTAGGGTAATTCTATTTTTAATTTTTTGAGAAACCTCCACACTGTTTTTGTTTCCCACCAACAGTGCAAGAGGGTTCCTGTTTCTCCACATCCTTGCCAACATGTGTTGTTTCCTGATTTGTTAATTTTAGCCACTCTGACTGGTGTGAGAGGGTATCTCATTGTGGTTTTGATTTTTATTTCCCTGATGATGAGTGATATTGAGCATCTTTTCATGTGTCTGTTAGCCATCTGATGTCTGCTTTTGAAAAGTGTCTATTCATGTCTTCTCACCATTTCTTCACTGCATTATTTGTTTTTCTGGTGTTGAGTTTGGCAAGTTCTTTATAGATTTTTGATACTAACCCTTTATCCAATAATATCATTTGTGAATATCTTCTTCCATTTTGTCAGTTGCCTTTTGGTTTTGTTGACGGTTTCCTTTGCTTTGCAGAAGCTTTTTATCTTGATGAGGTATCAATAATTCATTTTTGCTTTTATTTCCCTTTCCTTTAGAGACATGTCCTGTAAGAAGTTGATGTCGCCGAGGTCAAAGAGGTTGCTGTCTGTTTTCTCCTGCAGGATTTTGATGGTTTCCTGTCTCACATTTTGATATTTCATCCATTTTGAATTTATTTTTGTGTGTGGTGTAAGAAAATGGTCCAGTTTCATTCTTCTACGTGTTGCTGTCCAGCACCATTTGTTAAAGAAACTGTCTTTTTTCCGTTGCATACTCTCTCCTGCTTTGTCAAATATTAGTTGGCCATCCATTTGTGGGTCCATTTTTGGGTCCTCTATTGTATTCTGTTGGTCTATGTGTCTGTTTTTGTACCAGTACCATACTGTCTTGAGGATTACAGCTTTGTAAAGGCTGAAGTCTGGGATTGTGATGTCTCCAGCTTTGGTTTTCTTTTTCAACATTACTTTGGCTATTCGGGGTCTTTTGTGGTTTCATACAATTTTTGAATTGTTTGTTCTAGCTCTGTGGAGAATGTTGGTGCTATTTTGATTGACATTGCATTTGAATGTGTACATTGGTTTGGGTGGTATTCACATTTTAACAATATTTATTCTTCCAATCCATGAGCATGGAATGTTTTTCCATTCTTGTGTCTTCAATTTCTTTCATCAACTTTCTATACTTTTCAGTGTACAGATCTTTTATGTCTTTGGTTAGGTTTCTTCCTAGGTATTTTATGGTTCTTGGTGCAATGCTAAATGGGATCAATTCCTTGATATCTCTTTCTGTTGCTTCATTATTGGTGTATAGAAATGCAACTGATTTCTGTACATTGATTTTATACCCTGTGACTTTGCTGAATTTATGTATCCGTTCTAGCAGTTTTTTGGTGGATCTTTTGGGTTTTCCATGTAAAGTATCCTGTCACCTGTGAAAAGTGAAAGTTTGACTTCTTTGCCAATTTGGGTGGTTATTTCATTTTGTTGTCTAATGGCTGAGGCTAAGACTTCCAACACTATGTTAAACAACAGTGGTGAGAGTGGACATCCCTGCCATGTTCCTTATCTCAGGGGGGAAAGCTTTCAATTTTTCCCCATTGAGAATGCTATTAGCTATGGGCATTTCATATACAGTTTTTATGATGTTAACGTATGTTCCTTCTATCCCAGCTTTCTTGAGCGTTTTTAGTGAGAGGATGTTGTATTTTGTTAAATGCTTTCTCTGCATCTATTGACAGGATCATATGGTTCTTATCCTTTTTTCTATTAATGTGATGTATCACATTGATTGATTTGCGAATATTGAACCAGCCCTGCAGTCCGGGAATGAATCTACTTGATCATGGTGAATAGTTCTTTTAGTATACTGTGGAATTCGATTTGCTAGTATCTTGTTGAGAATTTTTGTATCCATGTTCATCAGGGATATTGGCCTGTGGTTCTCCTTTTTAGTGGGGTCTCTGTCTGGTATGGGAATCAAGGTAATGCTGGCTTCATAGAATGAGTCTGGAAGCTTTCCTTCTGTTTCTATTTTTTGGAAAAGCTTGAGAAGAATAGGTATTAAATATCTGCTTTAAATATCTGGTAGAATTCCCCTGGGAAGCCATCTGGCCCAGAAGTCTTATTTGTTGGGTGATTTTTGATAACTGATTCAATTTCTTTGCTGGTTATGGGTCTGGTCAAATTTTCTATTTCTTCCCATTTGAGTTTTGGTAGTGTGTGGGTGTCTAGGAATTTGTCCATTTCTTCCAGATTGTCCAGTTTTTTGGCATATAATTTTTCATAGTATTCTCTAATAATTGTTAGTATTTCTGTGGTGTTGGTTGTGATCTTTCCCGTTTCATTCATGATTTTATCTATTTGGGTCCTCTCTCTTTTCTTTTGGGAGAGGTCTGGCTAGGGGGTTATCAATTTTGTTTATTCTTTCAAAAAACTAGCTCTTAGATTCATTGATCTGTTCTACTGTGTGGTTTTTTTGGATTGTATACAGTTTATTTCTACCTTTATTATTTCCCTTCTGCTGCTGCCTTTGGGCTCTCGTTGATACTGCCTTTCTAGTTCCTTTAGGTGTGAGGTTATGTTATGTATTTGGGACCTTTCTTGCTTCTTGAGATAGGTCTGTGTTGCAATGTATGTTCCTCTTTGGACTGCCTTTGCTGCATCCCAAAGAGTTTGGACTGTTGTGTTTTCATTTTCATTTGCTTCCATATATTTTTAAAGTTCTTTAATTGCCTGGTTGACCCAGTCATTCTTTAGTAGGATGTCCATCAACCTCCATATGTTTGGGAGCTTTCCCAATTTTTTCTTGTGGTTGATTTCAAGTTTCATAGCATTGTGATCATGGTATGATCTCAATCCTTTTATATTTGTTGAGGGATGTTTTGTGACCCAATATGTGATCTATTTTGGAGAAATTTCCATGTGCACTTGAGAAGAATGTGTATTCTGCTGCTTGTGGATGAAAAGTTCTGAGTATATCTGTTAAGTCCATCTGGTCCAATGTGTCATCCAGAGCTGTTGTTTCCTTACTGATTTTATGTCTAGATGATCTGTCATTATTACAAGTGGAGTATTAAACTCCCCTAAAATCACGGTCTTTTTATCTATACATTTATTTATGTTATGTTGATGATTAATTGATTTATATATTTGGAATATTCATGTTGGGGCATAAACATTTACAATTGTTAGCTCTTCTTGATGGATAGACCCCTTAATTATGATATAATGCCCTTCTTCGTCTCTTGTTACAGTCTTGTTCTAAAATCCAGGTTGTCTGAGATAAGTATGGTTACTCTGGCTTTCCTTTGACTTCCAGTAGTATGATAGATGGTTCTCCATCTCCTCACTTTCAATCTGCAGGTGTCCTCAGGTGTAAAATGCGTCTCTTGCAGGCAGCATATATACGGATCTTGGTTTTTTATCCATTCTGATACCCTATGTCTTTTGATTGAGACACTTATTCCATTTACATTCAGAGTGATTATTAAAAGATATGGATTTAGGAGCTGCTCATGAGCACAGGGAGAAGTAGGAGGAGGCAGCGGTGGTGGCACGTGAGGCTGGGTGCCCATGGCTAGAAGCCCTGCTAGGCCCAAATTGGGGTCCTACCCCTATCCTTCATTTACTTATTCTGATTTCTTAAGTATCAGTATTCCTGAGCTGTCTTCTCTTCCCTCCACACCTCTCCTGTTCCCAGGCTCAGTGAGCAACCATGTTATCCATCCACTCCAAGTCAGAAACCCAGTAGTCATCCCTGATTCCTCTCCCGTGTGTCACATCTGACCCTCCTCCAAGTCCTGTGAATTCTCCGTCCTTAAACACACACGAATTCGGCACCCCCCACCCGTCCTTCACCACTTCCTCTCTAATCTGTTAACAACGCCTAGCCCGGATGGGTACACTAAGTGGTTCCATTGTGAGCACTCTTGCTTCCCTCTAAGCCATTCCCCATAGAGACCCAATCAAACCACCACTCTGCTTTAAACGCTAAAACGTATTCTGTGACCTCAGGGCAAACCCCCCAAACCACAGTGAGGCTTTCTAGATGCTTCAGCATCTGAGACCTATATACTTCAACGGTGTCTCGAGTCCTAGTCTTCTATTTCTGTTCTCCATCCCCGAGTTACTTTCTCTGCCCCACCTAGCTACTTTTCCTCTTCCTGCCTTGTACGTGCTGTTTCCTCTGCCTGGTACCATCTTCCCCTTCCGCCTCTCTTGCATGTATTTGGCTGATGCCTACTCATTCTTCTGGTCTCAGTGAAGATGCTTCTTTTCCCAAGAAGTCTTCCAGTAAGGGAGGGCAAGGATTGAATGTGTTCTTCACCTTGATACTCCATCACTTGGTCTAGTGGCTGAAACACTAAGGGTTCAAGACGTATTTGTTACATAATGTACCTTAGTAAAGTTCATTGAGGTTTATATTTATTTTGTTACATTTTTCTGTATTTTCTAACTTAAAAATAAGCCTATATAATTCATATAACCAGGAAACACATTAAATGTTCAATATAAATAAACTAGAAGATACTATTAAAAATAAAATTCATAGTAAAATCAGAAATTTGTGCATCAAGTCTGTTACTAACAACAGTGAATTATATCGTCCCTATTTTATAATACGACTTTTAAAATACAATCCAGAAGTAACAAAAATATATTTTAGCAACTTCATTCCTTCAAAAGCACATAGTTTTAGTAATACTTCACAAAATGCCAATCTTACTTTAATTCAAATTTACACCACTGAAGATGGTTCATGGCTTCAATTTAGCAATTGCATGAAGAAAAAGTTCATTCACAGAGCTATGTAGACTCAAAAGAATTTTTACAGAGCAAAATTTCAGGATAGCTCTGGGATCCACACATATGTCCCCAAAATTTGAGACTGTGTCTTGCTGTCTAGCATAGTTTACTTCCATCTCAATCTGCTTCTCTTGAAAACAAGCTACCATTTTGGCCAGATAATTCAGACACATCCTCAGGTTTGTTGTTTAAAAGCTGCCACAAAAACTTGAAGCATAATTCATACTCATCAAGAGCTGTGGCTCTCTTCTGAAAGTGTAAAATGGATAAAGTTAGCAAGTAATGTTTTGTATTTCTTTGTGTTCATGTAAAAACACCTGTATTTTTGAAATGTGATCAGGTTCTTTACCATAAAATAGGTGATTCCATTGAGCTCCGGGCAGCTCCACACTAGAAGCTGAGTACAACTTCCAGTTAGCATCCACTCAATCTGCAGGTGCAGTGGGAATCTGAACGCTTGCCCTCCCACTGACAAAAATTTCTTGTAAAATTTCAAGATCAGTGTTTCTGGCCGACTTGGCATCCTGGTAAGCAAGTTGCTCCTGTGTGGACCACTAAGAGTTGCGCTTCTTAGATCAGGGGAAATAGCCAGATAAATCTCTTTGAGTTTTCAGGACCTAGAGTTGAGCATATCACTGTATACAAATTAGCTAAGTATCCATACTCTGCCACTTTCTCAAGATCCCATATTCTGTGACCAGTATGGACAGGTACATGGGGAGTATCGACAGTCTCGTGCTGCCTACCCAAAGGCATGTGCCCTAACCCCCCAGTGATGTACGTCAGAATGGTGAGGCTGGAGGTGACCTGAATGGTTATCTAGGCCACTCCTCATTTTAGAGATGAGGAAGTGGAGTTCCAGAAAGGAGAAGTGGTCTGTCCCAAGGTCACTTGGTGTGTCTATGGCACACTCAGGCTTTCTGTCCTTGGTCCAGGGCTCTCACCCTGCAGCAGCTTACCCAGTTCAAATCCTGTGCAAGGTCCCAGAGAACAGGGACCAAGGGTGTAGATTTTGCTAGTATCCCTAGCTCCCTGAACCTTGCCCACACATAGGAATGAAAGACTTTTCATTATGGTGAAACTCTTATGAGACTTCCCCCCTCCCAATCTGTCTCTTCTGAGGCAACAGTTACACTTATTCAGCACCGACCATATGCCAGCAGAACTGTGAGCGCTCAATGCATTTGCTTCTCAGGCACAACCAAGCCATAGCTACCATCATGGTTCCCATTTTACAGATGAAAAAACTGAGGCATTCTGAGGTAACATAACTTGGCCAGGGTCACACAGGTAATTTCAGGAGCTGAGACTCAAATCTAGACAGTTTAGAACCAGAGTTCACCCCTAGGATTCTGTTTGTTCTATCAAGGAAGCAGCAGCCTAAAGAAAGGAGAATGAAGTTGCTTGTACTAATTGATTGATTGATTGTGTGTGTGTGTGTGTGTGTTTGTGTGTGTGATTGACTTCTTTTGCTACAATATCACCCTTCAAAGATCCATTCTCCCATCCTCTCTCTGTGTGTCCCTTCTTCCCCTCAGGAACTTCTTAGCAGACCCAACATGTGGGTCACCTACTGCACCTCACTGTCTAGGCCCCTGTCTCTGACCCTCCCACCCCACCCATTCCCATAGCCTTGCTGTCCACTCACCTTTCAAAGCATAACCAGTTGTCTAGTTTATAAACTCCAATCTGACTTTAATAAATTAAATTCCAAGCCATCTCTCTCTCTCTCTCTCACACACACACACACACACACACACACACACAATATGGATTTAATGTCATTGTGTTATCTGTAGGTTTTGTGCTCGTGGTGATGTCTCTGGTCCTTTGTAGTCTTTGTTGCTTTCCACTCATAGAGTCCCCTTTAGGATCTCCTGCAGGACTGGCTCAGTGATCATGACTCCTTTAGTTTTCTTTTTTTTTTTTTTTTTTGTCTGGGAGAGCCTTTATTTCTCCCTCTATTCTGAATGCCAGCCTTGCTGGATAAAGGATTCTTGGCTGCATATTCTTCCTATTCAGCATATTGAATATTTCCTGCCACTCCCTTCTGGCCTGCCAAGTTTCAGTGGACAGGTCTGCTATGACCCTTATGTGTCTATCCTTGTAGATTAAGGCCCATTTGTCCCTAGCTGCTTTCAGATTTCTCTCTTTATCTTTATATTTTGCCAGTTTCACTATGATACGTTGTGGGTTTTGATCTTGAAGGGAGTTCTCTGTGCCTCTCAGACTTGAATCCCTGTTTCCTTCCCCAGATTAGGAAAGATTTGGGAAAAGGGAAGCTCTCAGCTCTAATTTGTTCAAATAAACCTTCTGTCCCTTTCTCTCTCTTCTTCTTCTGGAACACCTATGATATGGATATTATTCCATTTCATTGAATCACTTAGGTCTCTAATTCTCCCCTCATGGTCTAGTAATTTCCTTTCCCTCTTTTTTTTTTTTCAGCTTCATCATATTCTATAACTTTATCTTCTATTTTACCTATTCTTTCCATTGCTTCTTCCATCCTTGCTGTCACTGTACCTAGTTTATTTTGCACCTCATTTATAGCATTTTTTAACTCATCATGACTATTTCTTAGGTCTTTGATCTCTGCAGCAATAGACTCTGCTGTCTTCTATGCTTTTATCAAGCCCAGCTGTTAGTTTTATGGCTGTTGTTCTAAATTCTTATCCAGATATATTGTTTATATCTGTTGTGAGCAATTCTCTGACTGTCATTTCTTCCTGGAATCTCTTTTGAGAATTCTTCCATTTCATCATTTTGTCTTTCATCATCTGTCTTTTACATGTTTTAATAGTTTATGTGTCATGCATCTGCTAGTACTACTATGTTAAGAAGGGGCCATACCCTGTCCAGGGTGTGGCACTTCAGGAAGTGTTTCTGGAGTGTGTTGTGTGCCCTCTGCTGTTGCATATTTGGCTGCTCTATCCCATTGGTCAGTCCTCTACAAAGCTTCTCCTTGCTCTTGGTAGTGGATTGTTTGGACCTTTCACCAGGTGTGCTTTGATTTATTCATTGAAGTAACCTTGGAAAAAAGGAACAGGCTGGGAACTTGATCTCATACAAAGTTAAAAATGGAAGGGGTGAAAAAAAAAACATCAAGCAGAGAAAGAAACTATGAGGCTTAATCCAGAGAGAGAAAGGAAAATAAAGGAGATATAGAAAAAGTGTAAAAAGAATAGAGTAAAATGCCTGATTAAACAAACAAGAGAAAGAAAGAAACAATATATATTTATAAATACACACATATGTATGTATGTGTGTGTGTGTGTGTGTATATATATATATATATATATATATATATATATACTTAAGAATTGACCAAAAAATCAAATCAGAAACTATAAGCCTGATTCCAAAATAAAAAAAAGGGTAGAAAGAAAAAGAGAGGAGAAAAACAAACAAAAGGAAGGCAAAGAAAAGCAAAGGAAAGAAAAAAGAAATGAAAAGAAAGAAGAAAAAAAAAAGGAGAAACAGACTAACATACAAAACTACAGAACAGTTGTCTGTTGGTGCCTGGGACCCGTGGCTGTGCTGGTCTAGAGGAGAGGCAGTCTGGTTCTGTCAGTGTCAGTCCTGTCCAGTAGATAAGTTACCAGGCACCAAGGGGTGGGGCTTGGTGTGAGCGGTCCCACCTCCACTGGGCTGCTGGCCTGTTCCCTCTGTTCCACTAAGCTATCTCCTTCCACCTGTGGAGATTTTTTTCTGTCACTCCACAGAATGATTTCCTGGGTGTTCCAAGGGTTCTGACCTCAATACATATGTGTTTGAGGGATGAGGAAAATCTCAGTCCCCCCCACTTCTCTGCCATCTTAACTCCTCCCTCTGTTGAGTATTTTTATTATGAAGTAATGATAGATTTTGTCAAAAGGTTTTTGGTACTTTATTCTGTTAATATGATGTGTTACATCAATCGATTTTCAGGTGTTAAAACAAACGTACATTCTTGGGAAACATCCCTTTTAGTCACGGTGCATGGTCCATCAGATACGTTGCTGGAACAGGTTTGCCAGTCTTCTGTTGAGGGATTTTGTATCTATATTCATATGTAATATTGATCTATAATTTTCTTTTCTTGCGATGTCTTTGTCTGGTTTTAGTATCAGGGTAACCCTGGCTTCAGAATTTATTGTGAAATGTTACCTCTTCTCTCTTTTTGAGAGTTTTTGAAAGATTGTTGTTAATATATCTTTAACGTTTGATAGAATTCACCAATGAAGCCATTAGGGACTAAGGTTTTCTTTGCGGGAAGTGTTTTGATTACTGATTCTATCTCTTTGCTTTTCATAGATATTCTATCTTCTATTCTTGAGTAAGTTAAGTCATTCTTGTCTTTCTAGGAAATCATCAATTTTATCTAAATTATCTAATTTATTAGTATACAGTTATTTATGATATCCCATAAAATCCTTTTTTATTACCGTAAGGTTGGTTGTAATGTCTATTTTTGCACTTATTTTTTTAATTTTTGAGAAAGAGAGAGCACATGAGCAGGGGGGTGGCAAAGGGAGAGGGAGAGAGAGAATCCTAAACAGGTTCCATGCCCAGCACAGAGCCAGATAGGGGACCGTGTCTCATGACTGTGAGAGCATGACCTGAGCCAAAATCAAAAGTTCAATGCTTAAATGACTGAGCCACCCAGTAGCCCCCTTTTCATTTTGATTTCAGTTATTTGAGTATTCTCTCCCTCCAATCCCCTGGTTTGTCTGTTGTCTATTTTACTGATCTTTAAAAAACAAACCCTATTTTACTTTTACTAATTATTCTCTATTGCTTTTCTAGTCTTCATTTTTATTAATTTCCACTCTAATCTTTATTATTGCCTTCTTTATTCTAGCTTTGGGTTTAGTTTGTTCTCTCTGTCTCTCTCTCTCTCTCTCTCTCTTGTTTTTTTTTTTTAGCTCCTCGAGGGAGAATTTTAGTTACTGATTTGAGATCTTTCTCATTTCTAATGTGACCATGTAGTGTAGTAAAATTCCCTCTCAGCACAGCTTTAGCTACATCCCATAAGTTTTGGTATGTCTATAGTCATTTTCATTCATCTAAAATAATTGTTTAATTTCCCTGGTGATTTCTTTTTAGAGTCATTTTATTTAGTAGTCTTATTTAATGTTCACATATTTGTGAACTTCCCAAATTTCTTTCTGTCACTGATTTCTAATTGCATTCCGTTTTCATCACAGAACATATTTTGTGTGATTTAAATTCCTTCAAAAATATTAAGGTTTGTACTGTAGCCTAGCAGATGAGCTATCCTGGAGAATATTCCATGCACACTTGAGAAGAATGTGTGTTCTACTCTCATTGGGTAGGATGTTTTATAGATAGAACTTACAGTTTATTTTTAGGGGTTTTCAAACCTTCTATTTTCTTATTGATCTCCTGCCTACCTCTCCTACCCATTCTTGAAGTGACGTATTGAAGTCTCCAACAATTATTGTTGAATTTTCTGTTTCTCCTTTTAATTCTGTCAATGGTTGCTTTCACATGTTTTGGGGCTCTGTTATTAAGTCTATATATGTTTATCATTGTCATATATTCCTTCCTAATGGATTGACTCTTTTATCATTATAAAATGTCCCTCTTTATCTGTAATGACATTTTTGTTGTTGTTGTTGTTTTAAAGTCTCTCTTATATTCATACAGCCACTCAGCTTATGGTTGCTATTAGCGTGAAATTTTTTTTCCATCCTTTCACTTTCGACAATTTGTGTCTTGAATCTAAATTTCGTCTCTTGTTGACAACATTAGGGTTGGGTCATATTTTTACGTCCAGTGTATCTCTGCCTTTTGATTGGATTGTTAAATCCATCCACATTTATTGTTTTTATTGATATAGCTGGATTTACATCTGCCATTTTGCTTTTTTGTTTTCTATATGTCTCATGTCTTTCTTGTTCCTCTGTTACTCATTTGCATTGAATGAATACTTTCTATTAGAACATTTTAATTTCTTCAATGATTTATTATATCTTTTCTAGCTATTTTCTTTATTATTGCCTTCATTAATTGATCTAGGGCTTAGCATATATATTTTATTATAATGTACTTCAGATGCATATAATTTTGATTCCAGTAAGACATAGAAACCTTACCCCTACATACTTCTATTCCATTTCTTCCTCTTTTGTACTATTATCATTATATATATTACCTCTATATATGTTACAAGTCAAAAATACACTGTTATAATCATTATATATTTTTGTATCCACTAAAGAAGCTAAGAAAACAGAGAAAGTATGTATTTATAGAGCATGTTATACTTTCTTTTAAATATTTTATGTTCTTTAACTTTGTTCCTGTGGATTCAAATTTACCACCTGATGTCCTTTTTGTTGTTGTTGTTGTTGTTCATTTTTCCCAATACGGCTTTGCTACCACCTACCTCCTTTGTAATGTTATTGTCAAATATAATACATTTCAATATGTTATAAGCACAACAGTTGAATTATATACATATTTATTAAATTACTTTATTTTATTTTTACTTTTTTAAAATTTAAATTCAAGTTAGTTAACATACAGTGTAGTCTTGGCTTTACGAGTAGAATTCAGTGATTCACCTCTTAGCATATGACATGCAGTGCTTATCCTGAAAAGTGCCCCCCTTAATGCTCCTCACCCATTTAACCCATTCCCCCACCCATCTCCCCTCCAGCATCCCTCAGTCTGTTCTCTGTATTTAAGAGACTCTTATGATGCCTCCCTCCCTGTTCTTATCTTAAGAACTCTCTATTCTAAGGAATGTTTATCCACCCGGGAAAAAAACTCTGAGCCATTGCTCTAGGCACTGAGCAGGAGCCACAGCCACAGCCTTCCTGGCTTAGAATGCGAAGGCGACTAGGGCCCCAGAATTCTTGGCCTACCACACCTGGGGTAGAATCTCCATCCCGTAACTGGGAGCTGGGTGGAAGAAGGAAGACCTGGACCTCGTGGTGATACTTACTCGGAATGTAGCCTCTGAAATTTAGAGTTGAAAGAGATGAGAGATGCTGGTAGCCTTCCCCTCCTGGTGAGATGCTGCAGCCCTTGATAGACAGCTGAGGGCAGAGGCTACTCTGTCTTTATCACACCTAAAGTGGAGCTTTCTTAAAACTGAGCTGGATGGTAGGAGAGGTAAGAAAAGAGTGGGTCATGACTCAAAGGTCATTAGACTCTTGCTTTTCTTACTTAGTTTTGTAGTTTTCCTTGATTAAACGTTTCTTCACTTGCTGTATGACCTCACCTCAATTTCCATAGTAAATTGGGTTTTTTTTTAATGCAATTTGCATCAGGTGCATTTGTTTCTCTTAGGAGTGGGCCCACAGAGGTCCTCACATCGCAATTCCAGAAGTAGAACTCACAATGGGAATTTGTATCTACAGTTTTGTGGAAAGAGGAAGAAGCTATGTCTGATACACACAACAGAATTTTCTTAAAAACCTCTTCAAAATTTTTTGTTTCCGTGATTTCTCTATTCCTGGAGTCATCTACCATAATTCTCTTTTCTCTTCTTTCTTTGGCTCCTGTCTTTCACTATACCCTGCTTTGCTATTTCCCTTTCATTTTCACAGCCTCCTCCCATTACTACTGCCTTCACACCTTACCCCATGCAATCATCTCTTTGGGTTCTCTCATCACCCTTGTATTATATGTGTACACATGTCTCCGTGACAGATGCAACATCCCAGTCAGTGAAACAAAGACTTCTGTTTGCAATACAGTCTTCTTGACAGCTTCAAGAATGGGTAGAGGGGAAAGGCAATGTAACATTCCTTCCTGTCATGCTACTTTACATTTTAACTTGAGATCTTTAAATTTCATAGATGCCATTTTCACTAGCTATGGTTGATAGGATGTCATAACCAAGGAGATTGTTAATGCCTTTAAGGAACTAATAAATGTTTGAGGCCTATACTCTCCCAATCTGTGTGGTAAACTCAAATCAACTTAAATGAATAAATATCTGCTGAGCCCTTTAAACCAGTGTGGTCCCTAGACTACCAGCAGAAGCATTACTTGGAAGCTTGTTAGAAATCCAATTTGTAGGTCTCTTCCCAGACCTAATGAAGCAGGAATCATCATTATTGGGGCACCTGGGTGGCTCAGTCATCTGAGCCTCTGACTTTGGCTCAGGTCATGATCTCATGGTTCGTGCGTTTGAGCCCCGGTGTCAGGCTCTGTGCTGACAGCTCCGAGCCTGGAATCTGCTTCAGGTTCTGTGTCTGCCTCTCTGCCCCTTCCCATGCTCTGTCTTTCTCTCTCTCTCATAAAAAAAGTTTTTTTTAATTAAGAAGAAATCATCATTATTAAAATCTGAATTTTAACATCCCCTTCTAGTGATTCTAATGCACACTAAAGATGGAGAACCACTACTCTAATCTGGGAGGAAAGGATCATGCTAGAAGCTAGGGAAGGCAATATTGAGTGTGACTCAATTTGTCCTCTAGAAAGAGACATGGTCTATTAGGGAAGATAAGCATGCACATAAATTATTAAAATATAGTATAATATGTGCAATATTAGAATGATATACAAAGTACAGAACTATAGAGAGAAAAGAAAGTTAAATTTATCAGTGAGGGAATCGCTGAGCATACTTTACCACTGACTAGGTTGTTACGAACACAAAGGCTAAGTAGTTGCCTCTCGGGGAGTTAATTTCCCCATCTATAAGACGGAAATAATAATAATACCTATTTTGATGAATTATGCTGGTAAAATTAAATTATGGAAGTAAAAGTTTCTAGCATAAACTCCTTGGCTCAAAGGAGTAACAGCTCTCCCTTAACCTTTTCTGTCTAAACCTCCTCAGTACATAGAAGGTTTATGGATATGTAATAGGATTTCAGAATGCTGAACCCCCAAACTTTACAGAAATAACCATTCTCTTCCCAAATCTAGTTTCCATCCATCTGCTTTATTGGCCGATGAACACTACCAATTATAATTAAACTCACCATTTATGCTTCCCAGACTCATTGGGAAGTTCCAGATGAATTTTGTTCATCATTTGCACATATCATATTGGCAGTCAAATTTATCTGGGAAAACAAAACCTCACTATTAGTAGTCACTGCCATGTTCTACCTTCAAGCACTTAGCAAAATCAGATCTCCCCCTAAAAGGAAAAAATACAATACTCATCATTCACTGAACAATAATTGAGTCCTACTATATTCCAGGGAATAAAGGTGCTGGAGATACAGGGATAGAAAAGACAAACACTGCTGGATCCTCACGAAGCCAATAATCCAACAGAGACTTAGCATCAAGCTATTTCCGAAGTACAGAACTGACTGCTTATGAAACCAATTTTTTTTTTCAAGAACAGAGATCAAGCTCATGTTTATGTGGTGGTATCTTCAAGTCCTGAACAAAGCTTGTAAGATATGTGAGAAATGGGACTACAGCAGGAAAGGTAGACCGCAACGTTTACTTCAAATGACGTCTCCAATTTTTCTAAGATTCAGAGATGAATAACATATACTGTCTCCCACCACGAGGTTTGTAGTTAGTGGTCAGACAAGTAAATAACAAACACAGCATACCTAGCAGTGCCTGTCACAAAGCAGGATATTCAATAATGGAAACAAATACTATTACTGCTTACTTAGTATAGAAAGGTGCTTGAGGAATCCAATGTAGGCCCTGCTTCGTGCTCATGCCATATGAAACATCATCAAACATTAGCCAGAGGGACAATTCATTAGTTCTAATAACATTTGTTGAGCTCAGACTACGTAAGTGTTGGAGACACAAGGGTGAGAAAAGACATACGTGTCTCTGATCTTGTAGAGCTCAAGGTCTATTTGTTGATCATGGTAAATGAGGACACAGTGAATTGTAAACGAAGACAACAAAACAAAACAGGAGCAGGCCTGGCATTCAGTGGGAACACTGAGGTACAGCTGCATATCTGGCCAGAATTCGTTCCAGTCATTGCTTAGGCCGTAACTTTTAGAAATCACTTCTTACCAAATCGAAACTCTTTAACTCAAACTATCTACTGCAAAATAGATAAAATAACACCACTGACGTGGGTGACCTGCAAATAGAGTGTTTTTCGTGTTTGATTACTATTATTGGATATAAGATGACTTCTGAACTGGGTGGTCGGTGGGAGCCCATTGCTGGACACAGGGTGTGATGGAAAGGCAGAGCCATGTCCGCTGAAGCTGTGCCCACGCTGATAACCCCCTTGGCAAGACTAAGGTTCCAGGCACTTCTGCCGCGTTCGAGAGAGTCTGCTTCCTGAAGTGTGTACTTTAATCTAGCTCCAAGAAATGCTTTTCAAAAAGGAGTCCTCGACCAAAATTAAAGAAAAGCTTCATATGTAAGACAGCACGTGAAGGCCCTGAGAAGTCTTGTGATTAAAAAGAAATCTGCTTGATGGGGCTCCTGCGTGGCTCAGTTGGTTGAGTGTCTCTCTTGATTTCAGCTCAAGACAAGATCTCACATTTTGGGAGATCGAGCCCATGTGGGGCTCTGTGCTGAGTGTGGAGCCTGCTTAGGATTCTCTCTCTGCCCCTCCCCAGTTCACACATGCTCTCTCTCTCTGTCTCTTAAATAAATAAATAAACTTAAAAAAAAATCTGTTTGATGTGTAATCCAGGCCTCCCCACATTAATTTCACCATAGAACCTTTTTTTCCAAAACATACATACAAATATCTGGAAAAAATTTTACTCTAGGAAAGATAGCTTTGAATATTCTGGTTTAACTTATTTAACACCTGCTCTGCTAGGTGTTTCATTTTTTAACTGTCAACATAGAAAATTTATAAATGTATTGAGTTGTTCTGAGTCCATTTTGACCAGTTAGGTAAACCGCTAAACTGACAAGCAAAATTCTATTTTGTTTTTTAATAGAGAAAACAATTGAGATGAGAGCAATAACAGTGGCTCTTGACCCACAATGGCTCTACCTTGGTCCGTATCAAGGCCTGATGAAGATTCATCTTGCAAGCATGTTATGCACAGTTCATTTTTATACCTTCGTTTCATATTGATTTTCCTTGTGTTTTTCTCTGCTTTGGCAATCCTAGACGCATTTCTAATTTTCCAAGATTGCCTGCAGAGAAGTCCCATCCCCAGAGATTGTTTTTTATTAGTCTCTTAAGCAAGTTATACAATTCAAATCACCTCTCCCTGTCCACCCATCTGCTTGTTTTTGCTTTTCTTCCTCTCTGCTGGATTCGGTGTAGAAATCCTCTCTGCCTCCTCTCTCCCCTCCCTGTCCACTGCCCTAAACTCTCCCCCACCGTTCTGTCTATCCTCTCTGTCAGGGTCCAGGGGCCCCTTCTGTTCAGATGGCTCTGGGCCCACCTGTACCGGCCCCATCTGTCAGCAAAGCAGCCCCAGCATCCCACAAACCTGGTGGAGGAAATTCTCCTCCGAAGAATTGACGTCACTAGGTGTTCTCCTGAGAGTTGTGCCCTGAAAAATTAGCTACGCTGAGGAAGAATAAAGGGCATTTCAGCATGGAATAGAGGCATTCATTCCATTGGCATCAATAAAATCCTTCTCCCGCACAGAACCACATTTGTCTTCCGTTCCGAACATTATTTAACATCAACCAGAAAATTAAAGGAAAATGGGAATTGGAAAAGACAGTATCTGCAGGCTAACTAGAAAGTTTAATATATTTACATTTTAATGCATACAAAGATAAAGAGGATAAAATCTGTTTTCTGACCCTAACATGACCAAACATATTTGTGAGATTATTGCCTCTCTTTCACGCAATTCAAGTAATGCAGAATTTTTTTTTTTTTTTTTTTTTTGGAAGAAGACATTCAGTTTTAGTTCCTTGGCACTACTTACAAAGAAGTCAAGGAATCATATCCCAGAGGAAGTATTTCCTTGAAAGAAAAGTCTATTTCTAATATTTAAAGTCCCCGGCCTTCTATCAAATATATACAGTAGGAAAGAGAGAAGTTCTACAGTTGAAGAACACTAAGCCTTGGCTATCATTTGCTGTCTGAAATTTGATGCATATTTAACCCAGATCTGTGTGTTGATTTAGAGCCTAAAATGCCAAGAGGGGAACAGAATGGTCACAGCCAGCCCTTGTAGAGAGTATTTTGTGCCAGGACTGAACGAGTTCTGAAAAATGTTGATGGCACCTGAAAATCATACATTAGAACCCCTTGATGTAGAAGCCGGCCTCTTGGTTCTGACGTTCCCTTGCCCGTTTTCCTGCATGTGAGCGAGGCGCCACGGCGACCCTGTTTATCTGGCCCCTGCACAACATTGTCAAGACACATATCCATTTTCCAAGTGACTGCTGCCACTGGGCCGCAGTCTGTGCTCATTTCTCGAGTAGCTAAACCCTTTGACACTGTGGTTTTTAATTAAAATTACATTAAAGTTAATCAACCAGAAAGAGGCTGCTGTAGAAGGCAGGTTTGATTGCAACCTGCAAAGGGCACGGAGGCTGCCAACTTGCTAAAGATGTGCCTGCAGATGCCAATCTGCCTGCACAAGCCCCACGGTTACAGAGCTGCTGAGGAGAGGTCAGTGCTGCTTGCATTTTCCCTGGGACCGTCAAAACAACGACAACAACAAAAAATCGCAATGGCAGTAGCGTAACGTTAACAAGCAAACGGCCCCTCCAACGTGCACCATCCCTGCATTTCTGCTGCTGCCCCAAACCGCTGGGCATGTTAAAATTGTCACATCCCAACTGTTTCATCGGCAGACGCAGTTAGGCTCAACCGGGAACCATCAGGCCCATTGTTTGGGGACGCTGTGGACACTCTTCGACAATCCTGTCTTCTACAGGATGGGGTTCTGGCAGATGGTGCTGAGTTTGGTGTTGCTTTGTTTTGAAAGGGACAGAGGTGATCCTTGAAAGCTTCAGGGTTTCTTGTTCTTCTCCAGGTTCTTTGCAGAAGAGCTTCATCAGACAAGGACTACAGACAGCAGGACTACAGTCTGTCTCTTCACGCGTTCTGAACCAGGAGACTATCAAATGAAACTTCACGTCTAAGAATTATTAGGTACTTCACCCTTAGTAAGTGTTGCGGTGGTGTTGAGTCTAGAATTTAAACTTTCTGAGGGCGTCTGGGTGACTAAGTCAGTTAAGCGGCTGACTTCGGCTCAGGCCGTGATCTCACAGTTGGTGAATTCGATCCCGGCTTCGGACTCTTTGCTGATATAACAGCTCAGAGCCTGGAGCCTGCTTCAATTCTGTGTCTCCCTTTCTCTCTGCCCCTCCCCAGCTCGCACTCTGTCTCTGTCTCTGTCAAAAATAAATAAATGTTAAAATTTGAATTTTCTGTGCAGTTCTTGTATGATTAACGTATTTAATAAACTAGGCCTTAACAAAGTACCTAACGCTGGTAAGAGGTTGACTGGTGTTGGAGAGTTGAAAGAATGAAGAAAAGAGTGCATTGTTTATCACAACTAATTCTATGTGGGTTTTTTTTTTCCTCAAAAGCTATAAAATCACCATTAGTACAAAAAGCCAGGTGTCCTTTTATCCTGAGTGCCAACTCTGATCTATTGGTAATTGCTGCCTAAATCACTGTGTTGAGAAAGATTCTGAGGCCGTGGCCAAGTAATCGAGCAGCAAAAGCGATCTTGGTCGAGGGCTCCAAATGCTATCCCTGTTCTGAGGCTCGGGAAGTTAATATTAAGATTATGTCAGAATTTTGTAGTTGCTTGGAAGTAAGCTGGCAAAACCTCTTGGGATGATATACAAGTGAAGAATGAACTTTGAAGAGGAAAATTAGCTAACTCTACTTAGTTTCAAACTCGTTAAAAGCTGGCAAACATTTTTGTTTCGTCTATCCCTGAGTGGCTTCTTGAGTCCACAGCTGATTGTGATCAAGCCATTGGTCCTGTAATTGACATTCTTGTCTACGCATATTCATGTCATATACAGGGTTTGCCAGAGCGCTCTGCTCAGTAGCAAGTTTCTTGAGGCAAGCGAGCCCCAGGAGCCATGCACATCCTAGCTGTGAACATGAATGACTGCAAAGTGTCTCCCTATAAAAAGCTGTTAGAGAAATAGAATTTTGTTCCTTGAAAAAGTGAATTCCTTTTTCCATAATGAGATCTAAAGGGAAGTCTGCTAGGGAGGGAACATGTTCTTCAAATCTTATTTCTTTATTAATAAAAGGAGAAAAACCCCTGCGAGGAGGGTTTTTTGGTGTTTTTTTTTTTTTTGTTTTTCGTTTTTTGTTTTTTTTTTTGCCTCTCTGACCAGCTTACTATTTCTAAACTTTGAATGTAGCAATGATGATTGGAGCCACAGCAGCTATCTTGTGATCATGAGGTATAAGCACCAAGACCCCTCCCCCCTCAAAATTCTAAGGATGGTAAAACAGAAGGATGGAAAAGAACTTGGTACTTTGAAGACGTTTTTAAACTGCTTCCCTAAAACTGGAACCTCTAGGTTCCTTCTTATGTGGAACAATTAAATGTCATAGTATTTAAATCATTGTTAGTTTGGGAATCTTACTCATAGCTAACAGCATTCCAATTAAGATAGTAGTCTTGCTTTCCAACATAGAAAATGAAGTCCTCCAATCCCATAGTGTCTTTCATTCCTCCCACTTTAATATTCTACTCATGCTACATCTTTGTGTTCACAGTACATAAAAAATAAAAAAAAAAATCTGTGTATTCCTCATAGAAATCCCTACTAGGAGAAACATATCAATGGTTAGCTTTTCTTGCCTGAGCAGGTTTTTGAACTAATATCTCTCTATAGGCCTCTGGCAGATCTTCACAAAGCTTTCCCTAGTCAATACTTAGGTGTTTTCTCTCCTAGCTTTAAATCAAACAGAAGTTTTCTTGTTCACTAGAATGCAATTTACCCATGAGAAGGTGAACACCGATATGATGCCTCTACATGGTTGAACTCACCAGACCATTCCCTGGATTTTGAGAAAAGGCAATAAAGAGGCTAAGGATATAGGCTTATCAGTTGGTCTGGCAAAGATTTATGAAGGAGAAGAGAAAGATGGGGCTGATGCTGCCCCCCCACCCCCACCCCCGGCAACCTGTTCCAGAAAGTTCTTGCATCTTGCTCCTACTCACATATGCTAGCCATAAGAATCATCTGGAAAGCTGGAAAATTTTGTCACCTAACCTGACAGACTAAATTTTAAAATATCCACTTCTATGTTTTTCACAAGAGACATCCCTAGGGGATACAGACAGAAAAATTGAAAATGAAAGAATGGAAAAAGATACACTGGACAGATACTAAGCACAGGAGAGCTGAAATAGATATGAGACAGGATGTTAAACTAAAAATTCATTCAGAGTATCCAGGTAGGATGCATATCAATACCCTAGTGAGCATCTAGAAGGCGACTGCACTCTCTCCGACGATTGGGAACAAAGGCGTTTGCTCCAAAATATGTTAGAGCGAAAATGTTTGCTTTGAAATGGTCCTTTCCATCCTTTGACCCTGGAGGAGGTGTGAAACTCCAGTTAGCCAGTTGAGAAGGGGAGAAAGGAAACAGAGAAGCAATATTCTCTCTTCCCTAAAGGCAGCTGTCCTATCTGCAACTGGTTCTAGGTATTGATGGAGAGGTTGAGGGAGCAAGAAGAACTCGTTTTTGGTGAAAATAGAAAAGACGATCAAAGTACTGATTAGGACTGTAAAATAAAGTACAGCACAACGTAAAAAACAAAAACAAACAAACAAACAAACAAAAAAACCCATCATGACATTATGCAGTCCAAAGTATTGAATGGCATAAAATATAAGGTTGCATTACCGGATGGAATGTTGCTGATAGGACTAGGGAGAGCCTGAGCAGCTAACCCGTTAAAAGCTCTGGGGGTTTGGGAACCACTTTCCAAATTGCATCATATCTGAATTTGTTTTACTGCATAGCATTTGTGGGTTGTCACAGTTTGGATTCTCTGGAAAGCAGATGCTAAGACAAGAGCGTGGGGTACAGGATGTTTATTTGCTACAACCAGTACATGACTAGCAAGGCGCTCTGGCTGTCAGTGTCATCTCGTGTTGGGCTGCAATGGTTGGGCCTGTGTTGCCTTGCCTTTCTCGGCCACAGAATGCAGACTGCCCCAAAAAGGGTGTGAGCTCACTCAGGACAGCACTCCACAGCTGATGCCTACCTTCCGTGAGCCACCAGCTGGAGACAAAATTGTAAATACATAGTGGCAGTCCTTCCATATAAGTGTGACTAACTCCTTTCTTTATTGGGATAGACCAGACAGCCAAAATTAATGGTCGCATATCATGTTTCCGAGACCCTATTAAATCTGCTGTAGCAAAGAGAGTACCACGTCTAGCATGATGGCTACAGTTAGTGCTAAGCTTGATGGTCCCAAAAAGCATATTTAGAATCCTAAACCCAGTGATTAAAAAGTACACATCACAGACATAAAACTGTTAGAACCAGAACCTGTTAGAATTAATAAATGAATTTACTAAAGTTGCAGGATACAAAATCAACATACAAAAATTCTCTGCATTTCTATAAAGTAATAACAAACTATGAGAAAGAGAAATTAAGAAAATTACCCCATTTACAATTGCATCAAAAAGAAGAAAACACCTAGGAATAAATTTAACCAAGGATGTGAAAGATCTATACACTGAAAATTATGAGACAATGATAAAAGAAATTGAAGATGAGACAAATAGATAGTCTATGCTCATGGATTGAAAGAAATAATATTGTTAAAATGTCCACAGTACCCAAAGCAAGGCACAGATTCAATGCAAACCTTATCAAAATTCCAATGACTTTTTTTTCACAGAAATAAAACAGTTGTATGGAATCACAAAAGAGCCCAAATAATGAAAGCAATCTTGAGAAAGAACAAAGCTGGAAGCACCTTGTTTTCTGATTTCAAACTATGTCATAAAGCTTTGGTAATCAAAACAGTATGGTATTGGCATTAAAAACAGACACATAGATCAAAGCAACAGAATAGAGAGCCCAGAAGTAAACTCACACATATGATTAATTTATTTACAACAAACGAGCCAGGGATATATGGTGGGGAAAGGACAGTCTCTTCAATTACCGGACAACTGGACAGCCACACGCAAAAGAATGAAACTGAACAACTATCTTATACACCATACACAAAAATTAACTCAAAATGGATTAAAGACTTGAATGTAAGACCTGAAACCATAAAATTCCTAGAAGAAAACATAGGAGGTAAGCTTCTTGACATCAGTTTGGCAACGAGTTTTTGGATTTGACACCAAATCTAAAACAACAAAGGCAAAAATAAACCAATGAGACTACATCAAACTAAAAACCTTCTGCACAGCAAAGTAAACTATCAACAAAACAAGGCAATCAACTAAATGGGAGAAAATAATTACAAACCCTGGATGTGATAAGCAATTAACACTCAGATAATATAAAGAACACATACATTTGAATGGCAAAAATAATCTCCCAAACAATCCAATTTAAAAATGGGCAGAGGATCGGAATAGATATTTTCCCAAAGAAGATATACAGGTACATAAAGAGATGTTCAACGTCACTAACTGTCAGGGAATGGCAAATCAAAACCATAATGAGACATCACCTTATCCCTGTTAGAATGGCTGTTATCTAAAAGACAAGACAGGGGTGCCTGGGTGGCTCAGTCGGTTAAGCGGCTGACTTCGGCTCACGTCATGATCTCACGGTCCGTGGGTTCGAGCCCCGCGTCAGGCTCTGTGCTGAAAGCTCAGAGCCTGGAGCCTGTTTCAGATTCTGTGTCTTCCTCTCTCTGACCCTCCCCCGTTCATGCTCTGTCTCTCTCTGTCTCAAAAAAAATAAATAAATGTTAAAAAAATTTTTTTTAAATAAAAGACAAGACAGAAATGCTGGTGTGGATGTGGAGAAAAGGGAACCCTTCCTTGTACACTACCACTATGGAAAACAGTATGGCGTTCCTTCAAAAAAATGTAAAATAGAACTACCATAAAAACAAAACAAAACAAAACAAAACAAAAAACTACCATATGATCCAGCAAGTCGACTTCTGGGTATTTGTCTGAAGAAAATAAAAACACTGACTCAAAAAGATATATATACCCTTAATGTTCATTGCAGAATTGTTGATAGCAGCCAACATATGGAAAAAACCTAAGTGTCCATTAATAAATGACCAGATAAAGAAAATGTGGCATGTGTGTGTATAAATACCATACTTATGTATATATAATGTTTATGTGTATATATATTTATGTATATGTAATATTTATGTGTATATATATGTATATAGATAAATACCGTATTTTCTTACCTGTGTGTAAAACCTAAAAAAAACAAAAATGAAAAACAAAAATGAGCTCATGGATACAGAGAAGAGAATGTTGGTTGCCAGAAGCAGGGGGTGCTGGGGTGGGAGGGGTAAGTAAAATGGGTAAAGGAAATCAAAACGTATACGTTGCCAGCTATAAAACAAGTAAGTCCTGGGATGTAATGTACAGTGTGGAGACTATAGGTAATAACACTGTACTGCATAGTTAAAAGTTGCTAAGAGAGTAAATCTTAAAATTTTTCATCATAAGAAAAACATTCTGTAACTTTGTGTGG